>NC_067400.1:376767404-377092196 GCF_016432865.1 Antechinus flavipes | reverse complement strand
CTCAAATTGCTAATTAGGCATCTCAAGGTCTCTTAGACATCTTAAACTCAACATCCCTTTTTTCTAATTTCCATCCCCAACAATGCCTTTTTCCTGATTTTCCTATTACTCAAGGGCACCATTATCTTTCCAATGACTTATACAATCTTCACAACAATCAAGATGATACCTAAGTTTTTTATAAGTCTGGGTGGTTAGGAGGATTGTGATACAAAGTTACAAAAAAGGGAGGTTGGGGGAAAGATAAGTCTACTTTTGCATAGCATGAGTTTAAGATATTTAACATAATCAAGTCTTTATTTTCTCTGTTTTTGTCTCTCTCCCTGACACTCCCATATCCAATCTGTTTCAAAGGCTTATCAACTTTACTTTCATAACCTCTCCAGCATATACCTCCTTCTCTTCTGTTATTGTCACTATTCTGATATAGGATCTCATCATCTTACATCTGGATTTGCCCAATCAATAAACTCCAATAACTCCTGATAACCTTCAAGATCAAGATTAAATATAAAATCCTGTCTAGCATTCAAAGCCCTTCATAATTTCTCCTTTCCTATATCTTCCCAGTCTTCTTATACTTTACATTCCCTCATATTGGTCCCACTTCTTTTCCTAACACAACATATATTTTCACTGGTTGTGCTCAAAACTAGAATGCTCTCCCTTCAATACTCCCTGACTTTAAGTATCAATTAAAATTTTAGCATCTAAACTATTTTAATACCAAAATAGAAATTCTGGAAATGAAAAGAAGAGATTAGCAAAAGCAAAAAAAAAAAAAAAAGCTGTATTTTTTTTAAAAAGAAAAGTCATTAACAAATTTGCTTTTTTAAAAAAATGTGATTAAAAAAAAAAACCCAAATTACCAGTGTGAAAAATATAAAAGGTAAATTCACAACCAATAAAGAAATTTTGAAAATTATTAGCTATTTCACCCTATAAAACTATCTATCTAAATGAAATGGATGATTATTTATAAACGTATAAACTGCATGGATTAACAGAACAAGAAACAGAATACTCACATTGTTATATCTTAGAAAGAAGAACTGAACAAGCTACAAAATAACTCCCAAAGGAAAAAAACCCAGAACCAGAACCAGATGGATTTATAAGCAAATTGTACCAAACATTTATAGAAAAATTAGCTCCGATATTATATAAATTTGTTTGAGAAAAAAAAAGGAAAATAAGGGATCCTACCAATTTCCTTGTATGACAAAGTTATATCAAAAATGAGAAGCTAGTTTAAAATTTTTTGATAAAATATGATAGTCATATTAAAAAAAAAAACACTAGAAACTATAGAAAGAAACAGAGCTTTCCTTAAAATAAGTATGTCCATTAAAAAACCAAAGTCAGTATTATCTGGAATGAATAGAAGATAGAGACTTTTACAATAAGATTAGGAGTAAACAAAGAATGTCTATTACCACCATTATGATGTGTCAAAAATGTTAGCTATAGTAATAAGAAAAAGAAGCAGAAAGAATAAGCATAGTCAAAAGAAACAAAATTATCTCCATTTGCAAATGGTTTACTTAGAAAACCCTACGTCAACTAAAAAATTATTTGAAACATTAACAATCTCAGCAAAGTTATAGGATATAAAATAAAGTCATGTAAAGTATTAATATATCTGTATATTCTAGGCAGCTAATGAGTACATTGGCTAGGGTGCTCTATAGAACTGGCTTCAGTAAGACTTATCTTCCTGATTTCAGACACTTGCTAGCTGTGTGACTCTGAGCAAATCACTTAGCTTCATTTGCCTCCCTCCAACCTCCACTCCACCACCCCAAAAAAGACTGTTATATTTTGCCATCTTTATTATTTCTTATTATACTATAGCATTTCATCATAACTTGTTCATTTTCCAATTGATGGGTACTACTTCAGGATTCACTTTTTGCCACTCTGAAAAAAGTTACAATAATTTTTGTACATACATATCCTTTTCCTCTTTTTTTTTTTTTAAACTTGTTGGGGTTTAGATTTCCCCCCAATTTCCTGATTCTCTTACTGTAATTGAATTGATGTTGTTTATACAAAAACCATTTAATTTTAAGTAATTAAAACGTCCTTTTTAACCACCTGTGAACCTGTCTCCTATTTAATCATGAAGTCTTTTTGATATTTCTTCCATGTTATCCTAATTTGTTTATGATGTTATCCTTTATGTAAAAAGTGTTTTATAATTATGTTCAAGTAGCCCTCATAGGAATGACTGAACAAATTATGGAATATGAATGTGATAGAATACTACTATGCTATAAGAAATGATGAAGAGGAAAATTGAAAAATGTGAGGACCTGTATAAAGTAATGCACTTTGAAGTGAGCAAAATCAGAGGAACAACTTACACAAGACAAACAATGATGAAACACTTTAGAACTGGAATTAAAGCAATGTTCAGATATGATTCCAAAGGACCCTAGATAAAGTATGTTATCTAAATCCTAAGAAAAGAAATAAACTCAGGGGTATAGATTGAGACATTTTTAAACTAAATCAATGTAGGAATTTGTTCTTCTTGACTCTATTTGTCACAGTGATTTTTAATTTTTTTTCCCTCTAGTTAAGTGGAAAGATAAAGAAAATTATTTCTGTTCACTGAAAAATTAATTTTAAAAAATAAAAGTCCTGCAGAGTGATACTAATAGCTAGATTCTACCAAACTGAACATCACATCTAAAGGAAACCATATATTTTCTGGCCTTTTCCCCAGAGTGGACAGTTACTAAAAGATTTCTTCTAGTCCAATAAGAGTCCAGTGTTTGCTTACGCTCAATTTCGACATCAAAAAAACATAAAGTATCACAGTACTACACAATAACTCACAAGCTGCAATCTTTCTAATGCTGATTTCTACAAGCAAATTTCACATCTTTTTTGAGTAAAATGCTGGTCTTCTAGTACAGTGAGACCTGCAGACTATGTTCTTCTTCTATACCCTCACCTTCTACTGCATGGTACACTTGCACCCTCTTCCCTATATTAACAGAACTTTTCTAGCCAGTATAGACCAGGCAGAAGATCAAGGACACAAGTACCCCTAGATGTTTAATATATATGTATTTCTTAATCATTTAGCATGTATAAAAATATGCTACCCTTTTTATTAAACTTTTTTTTTAAACATGTCACTGATAGAAGATTTTGAGCATTCGACTCCTAACTTCAGTTTCTCTATAACTGTTGTGATTTTGTTCCTGAAATTTTGCATATGTAGCTGATTTTTAGGAAGATACAACAGAACTTACTGTCTCTGAAAAACATTAATTACAATATTCAAGGTGTTTAGAAATCTTAAAAATGTCTTATGCAAAATCGATGTCCAAGATGATGTCTCTCTAAATTTGGCACAATTCAATTCTACTGAAACAGATAAAAGTCAACCAAAATTTAGGAAAAATGGTACTGCAGATTGTGTAACATGTATAATATGTTACTTGTGTGTTAAAATTATTTATTTCACTTTCACTGTCAATATAAATTTATGATCCAAAAAATTAATAAATCCAAGTCCCTCATCACCTACTGCAATGGTCTTCTGATTTGACAGTCCTGTCAAAGTGATCTTTCTAAAACCTAAGTCTAACTATATCATTCTCTCTATTTAATAAAAATGGTAGTTCTCTATTGGCACAAGATCAAATATAAAATTCTTTGGCTTTTAAAAGTTCCCCTCTCTCTATCCTTCCATCTTCTTACTCCTATGCCCCATACCTCCTATCTCCCACTTTCCCAGCACATATTTCTTAAATCCAGAGACACTTAGCTCTTTGCTGTTCTTCCCAAGACAGTTCACTTTCTCTAGACTCCAGGCATATTCACTAGCTGTGCTCCTTACCTGGAACTCTTTCCCTCCTCATCTTCACCTCTCAATTTCCTTTAGTTCTAAGACAAAATCCTCCTTTCTGCAAGAAACCTCTCTGACATCTATAATCTTAGTACATTCCCTTTGAAATTATTGCCAACTTATTTTATATGTGTGTATATGTATATATGTGTGTGTATATATATGCGTGTGTGTGTGTGTATATATATATATACATATATTATATACTTATATACATAGTTTATACATAATTATTTCCCACATTCAACTGTGAGTTCCTAGAGGACTGTTTTTTGCCTTTCTTTGTTATCATTTCATTATCACTCTTCTTCCATCTTTATCTCTCTTCACTTAATTCCCTCCACTCCCCGCTGTCCACGTCCCCCCCCCCCCAAAAAAAAAACAAAAAAAAAAAACCCTCCATTCAGAATAGAAACAAACATTTCTTAAAAAATAATTATTTGGCATTCTATGTAGGAAAGAGAAAGTAACAGAAAGCTTAACACAGAGCATGGCATGTGACAGGTGCTTAATAAATGCTTGTAGATTTTGTTAAATTTACTAAAATGTCTTATTTTACACTGGAACAGAATCAACGATCAAGTTCTTGTCTGTTTTTCTTGGAAAATCTTTGAACAATAGGTGACCTTTCAAGGTTCTATTCTTTTATTTAAAGAGAGAAATGGTAGAAATGAATTATTCTTTTAAGACACCCGTAATACTACTCTAATATGAGGACCTAAAGTCTTGTTTTTCATATAATTTTAGATGGAATAGTAGTTTCAAAAAAAGATAGGGAATGTTTTGTTGGTGCACTAAAACATAGATGATTCAAGGAAATTCTTCTTTCCACATATTTAGGCCTGAGAATACTCCACTTCACATTTGAAGCCAATATAATAGAAAGCTCAGCTATCAAGAAAATAGTTGTAAACTTTTAACCTTCTAACAAAGGCAGAAAGATAAAAAAGCTAGCTTTAAATTTCAATGAAGGGAAAATAATGTTTAAGACATTTTAAGTATAAAGTCAAACACTATATGAACATCAAGAGCACTGGAAAAAAGTAGAAATTTTCAAGTATGTTTTCCCCTAGTAAAACTTTATCAATATGATTTCTTTTGAAGACTAAAATTATGATACTGCTTGAGAGAAAAATGGGACCTTTGGAAATTTCCTGAAGGAAAATAATAGAAGGGCCCAAAATATGATTACAACAAAATTAAATGAGTTGTCCAAAAGGGGTGATTTTTTTCAACACTCACTAATGAGCACTGGTCCACATTATGGAACATCCTAAAGACATTAGGGTTAAAGAAACAGAAAAAATTTCTAATAATTCCCTACACATACATTAATACAAAGCTCTTAGCTTTATAAGCAATTAAGCAATATTTTAACTTGACAACAAGAAAGTGAATTTATAGTTAAGTAACATGAGAGAAGATAGCAAGTCAAATATCATTAACTCTGGTCACTATATATGAAAGAAGACAATTACATCAGAATTGTGTTTCTAAAACTAACAAAGTTTGAATTAAAGGGATTAGGAATGTTTGAATTTCAAGGGTTCAAGAAAATGGATCTGCCAAGGATTTCATATTGATAGTCATAAAGTCTACCTTTTCTGCCTTTCTTTCTATTCTATTCTTTAAGTTCCATTGCAATCAAAATGAAGAAGAGTACTGAAAATATGATGGATGACTGATAGTGCCTGTAAATTAAAAAAAATTTAAAATAAAAATAAAAACTTGGGCTGGACTTAAGCATTCTCCTGGGGTAGAAACTAAGTACAAAACCAAAAAGACAAAAACTGAAAGGGGCCAAAAATAAGTCACAAAAGGAAATATGTAAAAAGAAAAATAACTTTCAACTTCTGCAGTGGATTTTAAATAACTACAAATAGCTTTTTCCTTAGATTTCAAAACTTTTCCTTTTAAAAAATTAATCTTTTCTTCTGTTTCTAAGAAGCAAAAATTGAAATAAGACTTTCTTTTTAGATATTATATTCATGGTCTTACTTGTCTACCTCACACCTAATATCTACATTAAAAAAGAAAAGAAAAGAAACTCCTATGTGATGCTTATATTCCATAGAAAAGGCAAGCTCCTAAGTCCAAGATATTCTAATTCTTTCCAAAAATTTCTACATTGCGAAGTTTATACATAAATAATGACAGAATTATTATTTTTTGCTGATGTATATTCTATCTGGTAAAGCAAAATCAAAGTTAGAGATCTATATAAATTCTAGTTCTGGAATTCTTCCTCACCAAAATAAATAAAAAATCTCTTATTTTTAAAGCAGGGGTTCTTAAATTAGTTTATGACATATAACTCTTCATTTTTAAAACTCCTTAAAATAATGTTTTTAACTGCACAAAATAGAATAAATAGGACTACAATGGAAATCAATTATATTTAAAAGGGATTACTAAAATATTAAAAAACTTATATATTTAAAATTGGGCAAGTTGAAGTTAAATCTTATTTTTTAAGACATATCAATATAGAGACTGTTGTCTACTTTCATAACTGAATTTCAGTTAGAAGTTTGTGAAAAAGGAACACCTCAGAACAGTCAATATTTCAGTTAAAATAAAATGTTCTTTTAGGCCACCTACTTCTAAAAACCCTGTAAAGTATATGAAGTGATGTCCAAAGAATTCATGACATAAAATGCTATCCATCTGCAGAGAGATGAGCTCAAGAATGCAAATCGTAGTATTTTTTCTTAATTTATAATTCTTGTTTTGTTTGGGTTTTTTCCCTCCCAGAACATGGCTTATGGGGAAACTTTTTACATGACTTCATATGTATAATGGGTATCATATTTCTTGCTTTCTCAATGAGTGAAAAGGGAGTTAAGAAGGAGAGAATTTGGAATTGAAAATAAATTTTTTAAAAAAAAATTTAAAGAATGGAAAAAAAAAATAAAGCATTTGAAGGTGAATAATTGGAATATATACAACAATGTCAAGATGTATAATTAATCAAATTGTTTAACACACATATACAAAAAGGAAAACTTCTTTATCCCTAAGCTTTCACACTTCCTTCTAACTTGATTTCTCTTTGCCTGTTCAATCTCATCTTAGAAGCTGGACCTAAATGGAAGCACCACAAGATTGCTTACATTGTTTGGAACAGAAAGGGGTAAATTAAGTGAGATGAAAAACCCCCAGGTATTTTTCTTGCCATATTTGTTGCTTCTATAACCCTTAAAGTATTTGGACACTATATTCTCATCCAATAATAAGGTTTAAGGTCCCATGCAACTCACTATCAAGCCCCATTGCTATACTCAGGATTTCTGGCTTTATCTGCCCCAAAGGGGACCTTTTCTTGTATGTTTATTATGTCTTCCAAGCAAAGCCTCCTTGAAAACAGAATATTATCCATTTGGATATCCTCATTAAGACTACATAGTATTCACTTAAATGCTATTTATTTAAATGGCATTCTTAATTGCATCTGAATGACAGTTTTAGACTTATATTATCAGAAAAGAACAATGAAATTTTTCTAAAAACTGTTAAAATAACTTTTGTTTTCTATTACCAGAGAAAATATAGAACTTCACTACAGTAGTTTTTTCCTAAAGTAGTTATTCTGATTAATATATAGTCAATCAATTTTCAGAAGTTTAAAAAAGCAACATGGTAAAGGCTAACACTATCAGTTTTAATCAAGGATCACAGCTAGAAATAGTCTAAACCATTACTGTAGAAAGCATATAAAAGTATATAAAAAAAAAAGCATATAAAAGTATAAGCATATAAAAACATCTGTAAAGCACATTAATTTCATTTAGTTCACAAATCTTATCTATGCAAACCTAGAGAAGGTGTCACTTGAAATAGCACTTTTAGATTATGCATAAACTATGCTTAATTAAACTACTAATTGGTCACTTACTAGGGACATGTAAAAATTAAACTATTTCCCAAAATGCTATCATGCAGCACAAAATCAAAAAAGTTTTGATGTGCCAAACAGTAAAAAGGGCCTTTTCTTCTAACGCAACTATATATATAATACTATTTCAGGTAAAAAAGACTATTTTTTTTTAAGTTGCTTGACTCTTACAAATGATCTCATAAAATAAAATAAAGATAAAACTCCTCCAAACTGGGGAAGTGATTCAACCAAGTAAATGTTTTTGTCCAATAAATTAAGTATTTTGACAAGGTCTTTGTGGCTTTGATAGCTCACCTTGAAAAATACGCCAACATATCCTCTGTATCCTTCTATACATTCATGATTATAACCATCAAGCTCTTAAATAACAAAGATCCACAAAACTGTAACATAATTATAAGAATTTTTTTGATGTATTACTGTATTTGTGAAAAGTTTAAAGTTTAAAACTAGAATCAGATGAAGGCCAATGAAATTAGTGAAATTAGTTTTAAAAGTTGTGTGCCAGGTATTTTATTTTTTGATATGTAAGATAACAATCAATTACTATTCCTAAGAGAAAATCACTAAACCACAAGTTAGCAAATTTTTTTTCTGGGCTAGGGCAATACTCTCAGCAAACTGAGTAGTTCTATTTATTATCCCTTTCCACACTTTACTAAACCCAAATATCAATATAGTTTAGAATAAAAAAGAGAATTCAAAAAATAAGAGCTAACAGCTTTAAAGGCTTCCTGCTTTCAGATCTTGTAAGATGGGGAGAGAGACTAATTATAACCTGTAAACAATGCTGCTAGTTGAATTAAGCAGTTGAGTAAGCCAACTTATTGGTATCTTATCCTTCCAAAGAGTCTGATGACTAGATTTTACAGGTGGAATACATATACAAGACTTTTTCCTCTTCCTCAGGCAGGCAGGAAGAAGCATTTTTCTCTGTGTCAGCAAAACAACAGTCCCTGTTCTAAAGGAGTTTACATTTCAGTGGAAGAATGACAACATATAATAATAACGGCTAGCATTTACATAGCTTAAGATTTACAAAGTGCTTTACAAATATCATCTCTTTTTATTCTCCCAACAACTTAGGGAGAAAGGTGCTATTTTTATACCTATTTTACAAGAGGGAAAAAACTGAAACATAGCAACTGACTTGTCCAGTGTCACACAGCTACATGTAAAGGAAGCAGAAATGCAGCAAGTGGATAGGAATGGTATGGCAAGATCAGGCACAATCAGGAGGGGAATATAAAGAGGAATGTGGTCTCCCGAGTCCATACTCAAAATGGAGACTGCAGAAGACAATGGCTGCTTAAGGAATCCCAGTGTAAAAAGGTATATAAATTATGGTGTCACTAAACGCACCTGCCCTCAAGTACACCCTGAAACACTTTTGGTTTTTGGAATAAGAATAAACTGAAGTCAGTACTAACTCAGTAGGAAAACCTGTAAATGCAGAAATTTAAAATTAGGATCTACTTCAAAATCTTAGTCTTTCAAGTTATAAAAAAAAGTTTTTTTTTAAATTCATGAAACAAAAGCTAAAGAAATAGACATATATGTGTACATATAAAGATTCTGTAACACCAAATTTACATTTATCCAGATGCAGTTATATACCCTACCTTTTAAAAAATTTGCTGCATTTTCTGATCATATTTATATAGTCAATGCAGAAATCTGTTTTGCTTAACCATGCACATGTGTTACAAGAGTTTTGTTGTCCTTTGGGGAATGAAAAGAAAAGGTGGGAGGGAGAAAAAAAATCAAATGCCTGTTAATTGAATAAATTAAAATTTTAAAATAATCATATTGAAAAAGAGTACAAGAGGTGGCAAAATAAAGCAAAA
The DNA here is from genome assembly GCF_016432865.1 of Antechinus flavipes. Lineage (NCBI taxonomy): Eukaryota > Metazoa > Chordata > Mammalia > Dasyuromorphia > Dasyuridae > Antechinus > Antechinus flavipes. The sequence continues at coordinate 377,082,586 of NC_067400.1, read as the reverse complement.
AAAATTGATTTACAAAGGAAGAAATAAACCAGAAAAGAGAGTGGGTAAATATAAGGAGGCAAAAGAACACCCAAACAGCTACTATTTGGAAGAACAGAGGCACAGCCAATATGTGTGTGCATAACAAGTAAATTTCTAACTGTTCATTTTGCTCTGTGATGATCTCCAAGATTCTATTCTATTAATGGTTAGCTGGTTTCTAGTTTCCTAATGCTAGGGACTTCCAAGGGAAGGAGAAAGAACAAAAAAGAAGTTTGAAGTATGTAAAAAGCTCTTTCTGTGAGCAAGCAGTGGCCTACAGATTTCACTTTCTGAATTTTATCCCTCTAAAACATGTCTGTACCTGTGTTTTTACTTTCAAATAGCAGTACAAATATCAGTACAATAGAATTTTAAGTCTAGAAGAACCAGATAAATAATCTAGTCTAACTCCTTCTCTTTGCAAATGAGGAAAATTAAGTCACAAAGCTAAGTGACTTAAGTAAAGACTAAATCAGTGACAATGCCATGATTTTTGTCCAGTGTTAAAATACCCTCACCCTAAATGCATGTGCATATGCATGCATACACACACCAGACACCTTCAAAACTCAGCTCAAATGCAAACTACACGATGACTTTTTTTTAGAAAGCAAACTACTAATGGCTCCATTCCATAATTTTCCTATATTTGCTTTGCATATATTCCCTGGATAGTCTGAGTACTCGGGTCCAAAGCAGTACAGAGATGCTATTTATCTTTTTTTTTATAAACCATTCCTAAAACCATTTCCTAAAACCAATATCATCATCATGGAAATAATTATAGTTGATGTTTATATAACACTTTAAAGGTTTTCAAAGTGCACTTTATCTACATAACCTATTTTATCCTAACAATTCTGTGAAGCAGATGCTACAGATATAATTAAATCAATCTGACTGATGTGGAACATGAGGCAAAAAAAAACATTAAACAATTTACTGATATTCCTATATCATAAACATAAAATAGAAGTTGAACCTCACTTTCTCTTGATTCAAAGTCTACCACTCTTTTCTCTACCCTACAATATGTCACTAAAAACAATTGTTCCTGCCGCTAATTTTCTCATACCAAGGGGAGTGTTCTTTTAGTGAAATTCTGCCTTGAATGCCATGGTGCCCACTCCCCACCCCCCACCTCTGCTTTTCAGCTTCCTCTTGTTTGGAATCATCTCTCATTACATTGTAAGCTATCCACCTTCAGATAAGAGAACTGATGGGCTCTAGAATAGAGATAAAAGCAAGTTTACTTGATTTTTAAAAAATGGCTAATACAGAAATCTGTTTTCATTTGACTTTATATCTGTAATGGACTTTATATTTCTTGCCTTCTCAATAGGTTGGGAAGGAGTAGGACAGGAAGAAAATTTGGAAATGAAAATAAAAATGAATGAAAAAATACAATGAGGCTACAAATAAAGCACATGATTGGTTTTAAAAAGGGAAGAGGGGGAGGAGGGAGGGAGAGTCCGCACAGGAATTCTGAACTAGATTAGTAGGAATTCACAGTAATTTCTAACTCAATTTGTCCAAAACTGATTTCATTTTTCCCTTCCCAAATTCATCCATTTTTCAACCTTGACTATTTTTCTGCAAGGCACTATCATCTGAGTCACTGAGATTCAGAACTTAGGAGTCATACTCAATCCTCATGTTCTCTCACCTCATGTATCCTAACAGATAACAAGTCTTACTGATTCTAACTTTTCATCATCTCTTACAATTGAATCTTTCTTTTTATTCACATGGCTGTCACTGTACTTCAGACTTCTCAACCTTTCACCTGGACTACTGCAATATATGCTAATTGATCTTCCTACTTTAGCAATCTTGAGCCATTCTTATTATTCCTTCTCAAAGCTGCCAAAATAAATTTTCCTAAAGCACAGATCTAATAGCAAATTACTCCCCATCAATAAATGCCACATTAATTACAATTCCTTTAGTGTTTAATAACCTTCTTCCAACCTACCTTTCCGGATGCATAACACATTCTGTGCTAAACATTTGGTCTAGCCATAATGACCTTCTTGCTGCTCCTTACACATGATATTCCTTTTCTATACTTTTGTACAGGCTGTACTCCATCCCTAGAATGCAGATCCTTCTCATTTCTGACTCTTAGAGTCACTAACTTTCTTCAAAGTTCAAGTCAAAAGTCTCCAAAAGCACAAAATTGTAGGAAACAATTTATAGCCAATGTTTCTGATAAAGGTCTCATTTCTCAAATATATTAAAAACTGAGTAAAATGTCTAACAATACGAGCAATTCCCTGATTGATAAATGCTCAACAGATACGAACAGGCATTTTTCAGTACTCGAAGCTATCTAGTCATACAAGAAGATCCTCTATATCACTAATGATCAGAGAAATAAAAATCAAAACACTTGAAAGGACTATTTCATATCTATTAGATTAATTAATATGACAGAAAATGAAAACGACAAATGTTAGAGGGATCATGGAAAACTTGGGACACTAATGTATTGTTGAGGGAGTTGTAAACTGATCCAACCATTGGGGAGAACAATTTGGAAATATGCCCAAGAGGCTAGAAAACTATGCATATCCTTTGACCTAGCAATATCATTGTTAGGTCTATCCCAAAATAATGGCTGGGGGAGGGAGAGAAGGAGGTCTGGAGATAAAAGGACCAATAGTATAAAAATGTTTCTAGAAGCTCTTTTGTGGTAGCTAAAAATTGAAAATTGAGAGGATGCCCATTAATTAGTTAGGGAATGGCTAAACAAGTTGTGATTCATGATTGTGATGGAATATTATATTGCTATAATACTACAGTGCTATAAAAAATACCAAGCAGGACGGTTTCAGAAAAAACATGGGAAGACATTTAAACTGATGCAAAGTGAAGTGGGAAGAATAAGGAGAACAATGTATATAGTAAAAGAAATATTATATGATGATCAACTGCTAATGACTTGGCTATTCTCAGCAATACACAGATCTAAGAAAATTCAGGGAAAAAAAAATGCTATCCACTTTAAGAACTGATGGAGTCTGAAAGCAGATCAAAGTGTACTTTATTTATTTATTTATTTATTTTTTGGCTTTATTTTTCTTGAGTATGGGTTTTTTGGAGGGAGGGTATGTTTTCTTTCACAAAATGCCAAAAGGAAATATGTTTTGCAAGACTGCATATGTATAATCTTTATCAAATTGTTTTCCTTGGGAGGGGTGATAGGGAGATTGTAGGGTGGAGTGGGAAAGGAGGGAGACAGACAATTTGTAACTCAATTTTTTTTTTTTAAAGAATGTTAAAAATTTGTTGTACATGCAACTGGGAAAAACATAAATTTTATCCAAAAAAAAAAAAAAAAAGCTACTTCCTATAAAAGCACCCAAGCATTAATGCCTCCTTATCTTAATTATCTCATTCATTTTGTTATATCTTTTGTATATACTTATATACAGACAGATATACACACTCACACACAGCATAATGCCTGGAACTTAATATATTCTTGTTGATTGATTCCATAGATTCCTTCCCTATCTTAAAGCTCACCAAAAAGCTTCAACCTCATCATTCTACCATCCTTTCTACAATTCTTTTTCATTAGGTACCTAATCTGGGTATCTCATTACATTGTATCTACCTAGTCTATTGTCTTTATAATCTCTCATTTAGGCCTTTATTATAGTTTGTCTGCTAATATGAATAAAGAATTTCTTCTAATTTGCTAACTGTAATCAAAAGTTAATACCTACATTCTAATATCCTAACTGCATAGGCTATCATCCCATGTATGGCTCACTCTCACTTCCTCTTGAAACTGGGTCCCAAAGATCAAATGAAGTATTTACTTACTTTAAAAGATCTTTCCTGATTCCAACAGTTGCTACCCAACCCTAAAATTTATTGGTATTTATCTTATGCTTCTGGTTTAATGTATAACAAAAATGTCAAGACTGACATAATCCACTTGATCTACATACAAGGATTTCAATAGTCAAGGTCAAAATTATGGACTTCCATAAAATTATTCTCAGCATCTTCTGCCCCACTTTCTGAGTCAAGGTGAGACTATCCTTGCAAAAACAAAAAAGGATACCCAGACTGAGAACAGTTTTGTATTTTTTGCTATAAGTGTTGTCAGCTGAAAAATTCATCACAAAAGGCTGCCTATTAGTTATGGGACCCTCTGGTCTTGGTTCTGATAAATTTTATAACTCTCGGTTACCACAAAAGATGATACAATATTGTTGTCTAAATAAGACCTTTTTCCTAATCAATCTCCTTGATTCTTATGGGATTTTTGGGTGAAAGAATATGGATATTTTAGTTAATTATTTAGCACAATTGGAAATTGTACTCTACCAACAATATTATGAGAGAACTGCTTTCCTGCATTTCTATCAACATTACTTTAAGCAACCAAGCCTACTAAAAGGACAAAACCAAACCAAAAACCTGTGCTTCTAAATTTCACAGTAGATCATTCAAATATTGGTTATACTAAAATTAATTTAAAAAGATTCTATATGGATTTTTTCCCTTCTTAGTTAAGACAAGTTTGGGAAATAGTCCCTAAGTTACCCTTAAAAATCTTTGCCTAAATTTGTTTTAAAAAAGGAAGATTATTGATTTCACTATGTGAAAACCTTTTGAGATAAAGGCAATGACTCATGCCAATGCTCTCTGTATGTGTATATATACATATTACATAATGTTAGATATTCTGATGAATTTTCTATTAACAGATAAAGGCCATGGCATCTCCTCCTTTAGAAATTCTCCAACAGCTGTAGGATAACTAAGATGAAACCATCCTTGAAAGAGATATGAATTAAATGACTTCCCAGACCAACTAATAATACATCATATATTGTAGAGAAAAGTAACCAGCAGTGTGGAAGTGAAAGCTATTTAACAATTAACTTAGGTCATATTAAGATCATTGGCATTTATTCAGCATTGAGCGAAGGGAGATAATTCATTATCCATAGACTAATAATACATCAAAAAACTTTATGTAGAATTTTTCGATAATAAGAAATATTACACTCATAGCTAACTGTGATGTTTAACAAAGTAATATTATATTATGTCAAGCATGTAGAAATTATTAATACAAATTAACAGTAATTAGTCTTCCAGAGGCCAGGTGATAAAAATATAATCTAAAAATTCAAATGGATCATTTGGTTAGGGCAGGAAAAGAACAGAAGCAGATGTTTGGGAAGGCAAATGTCTGGAAAGACTTCATGAAAGAAGGAGGACTTGATCTGGGTAAGCAATGAGGAATGAAATTTAAGAGAACTTCATAATAAGCAAAGGCACAAAAACATGAATGAAAATGCCTTAGCTGAGGGCCAGTAAGGAAAATATTCTCACTTGGATGGAAGATTTCTTAATAAAGATTTGACTTGAAAGTTAAAAACATATCTTACACACTTTATACATCTCATATAGTTATATACTTTATACAACTTGAACAACAGAATTATTATAACAAAATCAATTTTACAAAAATGAATCTGATAGTCCTGGGAAAAAGATTGCAGGGTCAGTGAATATGAAGGATAATTCTGGTGTGGGAACGGGATATACACAACATAGTGCTGACACCTGAATCAGAGGACATGGATTTAAATGTCACCTTTGATGTTTACTGCCTCCATTTACTCAACTGAGAGATGACGGGGCAATAGAAGAGCCTCTGAAGTTCTTTCCAGCTCTAAAGTTATGAATCCATGATTAATTTTTAACTCAAATTTAGTAGATCAGGACTAAAACTATGGTTATTTTCCTCAAGTATAGCTTTAGAAAATAAGAGTTTTGATCTGATAGAAAATATTTACTCAGTATCTAATTTTACTGTTAAATGATCAAAAGGCAACCTTAGATTTACATTTTTAATATTGCCTTTTACCCAAGATATAAAAGGAAAAGGATTTTTATGGCAGTTTTTTAACAGTGGTAAAGAAATGAAAACTATAAGGGTGTATGTACATCAATTGGAGAATTGCTGAATATGTTACGGCAGATGCATGTAATGAAATACTACTGTGTTCTAAGAAATGATCCAAGTAACAATTTCAGACAAACTTGTGAAGACTTATAGGAAGTGATGCAATGAAATGAGCAGTCATGAGAACAGTTTATACAATAATACTATAAAATGTATTTATGATGGTCAAAGGATATAAACAGACAATTCTCAGATGAAGAAATTGAAACTATTTCTAGCCATATGAAAAGATGTTCCTAGTCATTATTAATCAGAGAAATGCAAATTAAGACAACTCCAGGATACCACTACACACCTGTCAGATTAGCTAGAAGGACAGGGAAAGAAATTGCAGAATGCTGGAGGAGATGTAGGAAAACTGGGACACTGATACATTGTTGGTGGAATTGTGAATACACCTAGCCATTCTGGAGAGCAATTTGGAACTATCCTCAAAAAGTTATCAAACTGTGCATACTGTTTGATCCAGCAGTGTTTCTACTGGGCTTATACCCCAAAGAGATACTAAAGAAGGGAAAGGGACCTGTATGTGCAAGAATGTTTGTGGCCAGAAACTGGAAACTGAGTGGATGCCCATCAGTTGAAGAATGGCTGAATAAATGGTGGTATATGAATATTATGGAATATTATTGTTCTGTAAGAAATGACCAGCAGGATGATTTTGAAAGGCCTGGAGAGACTCATGAACTGATACTGAGTGAAATGAGCAGGACCAGGAGATCATTATATACTTCAACAACAATACTATATGATGATCAATTCTGATGGACGTGGCCATCTCCAGCAATGAGATGAACCAAATCAGTTCCAATAAGAGCAGTAATGAATTGAACCAACTACACTCAGTGAAAGAACTCTGGGAGATGACTATGAATTACTACATAGAATTCTTAATCCCTCTATTTTTGTCTGCCTACATTTTTTGATTTTCTTCACAGATTAATTGTACATTATTTCAAAGTCCGATTCTTTTTGTACAGAAAAATAACTGTATGGACATGTATGATATATTGTATTTAACTTATACTTTAACATATTTAACATGTATTGGTCAACCTGCCATGGGCGGGGTGGGGAGAGGGTGGGGAGGGTAGGGGAAGGTGGGGAAAAATTGGAAGAAAAAGTTTTGCAATTGTCAATGCTGAAAAATTACCCATGCATATAACTTGTAAATAAAAAGGCATAATAAAAAATAAAATAAAATATATTTATGAAAGATTAGAGAACTTTGATCATGTAATGACCAACTATTCTTCCAGAGGGTTCATCATGATCAAATATGTTAACCTCTTAAAAGAAAGGTGATGGAATCAGAGTGTGGATCGAATGATATTCTTTCTGTGTGATGACTGCGCTAGCACCCAGGACACCCCAGAATCAGCCGAAGTCAGGATAAGCAAAAGTCCTTAGTCTTTATTCTTGGTCTCAGTCGCAGGATTGAACAGGATGGAAGCAGAATCTCCGCAACTGCCTTCTCCCTCATCTACTGCCAAAGAGTGACTCTGGCTAGTCTTACTCCATTCCCAGTCCCTCCTACAATCCTCTGTATACACCAATCATTGAGCCAGCACGGATAGTGGAAAGGATCATTTTCCAAGCATATGCCCATAGAATATTGTCCAATTGGTAGTTAGCCTCAAGTGCTCAGCAGTCCTGACCTCAGCGCATCGACTCAATAGTTTCAGCCCTCTACATTTCTGGATATGGGCAATGAAGTTTATTTGCTTATTTGACTATATATGTCTTTAATGTGGTGTGGAGGGCTACTTTTGTTTCTCAATGTAGTGACAGGTAGTAAAAAGGAGGAAGATAGATTTTTATAAACTAAAAATAAAATGAATTTTAAAAGAGATCTCTGGGACTTCAGAAAGTTCACTTTTGGAAAATATAGTAAACAGCTTTTACTAGGAACATGACTATGAAGGATAAAAGAAATAAAGGCAGTTTCAAATTAATGCAATTAATAAATCTTATGAAGTAAGGAAGCTAGGTGGTTTGGTATACAGAGCACAGAGCATGAAATAAAAAAGTTTTTAATTCAAATCAAACTAGCTGTATGACTTTGGATAAGTTACTAAACAACTGTTTCCCTCAGTTTCCTCATCTTTAAAATGGAAATAATAACAGGAACTACAAAACTGTTGTGAAGACCAACTAGCTAATCATTTTTAAGTGTTGAGCCAAGTGATTGGCATACAGTAAGTGCCATATCATCATCATTATAATAATAATTATCATAATTATTTGAATTCACAATATTGTTATATTGTATATAAAAATTAGAAATGGAAATATGTAATGAAAAATAAATTTTTACTCTGTTTATTGATGTAATATAACAGTAAAAAATAAGAAAAAATATTTTAGAGTCAAGTTAACAGAATATTTATAAAAAGCAAAATTTAAAATCAACTAATATTGTACCCAAACATAAGCATATACCGACAATGTGACCAAAATGTCATTTTTATTTTACCACCATAGACTGAACTGTCTTTTCTGTCTTAAAAAAAAAAAATATTTAATATATGTTGGTATGTTCATTAACTTTGTCTCAGCAAATTTTCATGCTTACATTCTTACAAAATGAACAAACTATAGTTGAATGATCTGGGCATTAACTAAAATCAGTAATGCTTTAAACGCAGTATCATTGTTCTCATAATATTTTTCAACAGCTGGACTAATAATCTGAAAACCTATCTTTAAAAATTATTTTAGTCACCCATGCTTTCTTACCAAACTATCAAAAAAATCAAAGTGACCAATAGCTGTAGCCTCTCAGCATTACAGGATTTCAAGACCAATGAATAAACACTGGTTTTCATTTAAAAACCCCTTCTCTGTTACTTCCCCCTAAAAGAGGTGGCATTTTAAATCCTTGTTAAGTTTTTCCTTTCTTAGAAATATAAATTCTAGAGGCTTTCTTTTCCAGAATAAAACTGTTTCATCAACACTAAATTTTCTTGATCAGTATACTGATCTTTTTTCAATTCTTTTCTTCTAAATATCAAGACATTTAGTTGAACTCATCTGCACTGGCCTTCTCTCTAGTAACTTTAATGTTATATAATTGAATTAAAATTTTAAAGTCATCAAATAAATCAAATACTACTTTTAGTAAAATTTTCATTAACAATTTCATTTTCATATTCTTTCCCTGAGTTGAAAAACTTGAACCTTTAGTTTGAATGGCTCTGAATATCTCCCTCTGAAAATTATATTGTATTTATTTTCTATGTTCTTATGTACATATACGTTTGCCCCCTACAATAGAATGTAAGCTCATCTCCTATAGGCAGGGATTATTTCATTTTTGTTTTTCTCTCTCCAATGCCCAGCATAGTGCCTCATATATAAGAAGTGTTCACCAAATGCTTAATTCATTATTTTTTTAAAAGACACTGTTCTCCATAGTTGCTTTATTAATAATTAATATTTATATAACAAGCTGGCACTACTACTAATAATCATATTTATCTACTCAATCCTCAATGATTTTCCATTTCCTATCTCCAAAATTATAAACTATAAACTATTAAGGTTGGCAATCAAATTGAGGGACTACAAAAAAAAAAAAAAAAAAAAAAAAGACAGATTCCAACAAGACTTCAAGTCAGGAGAGTATTGACTTCAAATCTCACCTCTGATACTGATTACCTGACTCCCTGTTTCTAACTGTAGAATCCTCTTCCTTAGATTGTTAACAGGATCAGATGAATCTGTTTATGTACAATGTTTTTCAAAACTTCAAATGATATGTTAAACATTACTAGTCTTTTATACTACTTGTTAATTTTTCATTGTTAACATGCTAGTTTAGATAAAAAATTAATTATGGCTGACATTTTTCTAAAATCAAATATGTGTTTCCATAACTTAGTAAAATAATGTATTTTGAATATTCTTTAATATGATTTTCTTGATAATACAAAAATCTTTTCTCTTTCATGTATTTAGAATTATGTATCTTTTATATTTACTTGAATTTCTTACTTAAAGAATTTGCCACCCCAACTCCTAAACCTCAAGCCACAGAAAGGGACCTGATCTGATTCCCTTTTAATTAGTTTATTTTAGGATATGAAATTTAAATTGAGGTGATATATCAATTTTGAGTTTGTGGTATGTAGTATAAACTTGGCAGTCTAAGTCAAATTTCTGCCAAACTGCTTTCCAATTTCTAACGCAAGTCTGGTGAATTAGTAAACTCTATCTTAAGTTTTAAGATTTATCAATTATCAAGTTAATAAGATTATGTATTTCTGATTCTTCTTAATCTAATGTGATCCACTAATCTGCTACTTTAAAAAAAATTTTAATCACTAGTAATTTTTGCTATTATTGTTGTATAATATAGTTTGAGTTCTAGAAGTGCGATATCCCTTTTGTTCCGTATATTTTATTTTTTTCTCTTGATATTCTAAACCTTTGTGCATTCAAAAAAAAACATTTTTTTAGCTATGTAAATAATCTCCTCTGAGAACCTGATTGGTATAGCACTAAATCTTTGAGTTAAATTTCAGTAATACTGTCCTTTTTATTACTTTAATACAACCTTGTATATAGATTAACCCTTCCAAATTCTTTAAATCGTTCTTTCTTTCTTTAAGGATTAATCTGTAATTCTATCTATATAAATATCAAGTATGCTTTGATAGAATGACTCCCAGATATTGTATGCAGTTAGGAACCATTTTGAACAAATCTTCCCTTTCAAAAATTCCCCTTGGATTTTTAATATTCTTTTCTATGTATATATACACACATATATATTCTTATAAGTACTATTATATTGTATTCTTATATGCTGCTGATTTTGAAGGGTTTATTCTGCATAAAAATTAATCAAAACAGAAAAAGAAGAGAAGAAAATATTGGAAAGAAAATACTGTATTGCTAAGTCTGATAAATGTCTAATATAGGCAAGAAATACACACACACACACAAATTAACAAAAATATATAAGACCAAAAGACAATCAGATAAATAATTAAAAGAATGACACACTATCAACAATCACATGAAAAAAGTGATGTCAAAGCTGAATAAAAGAAACATAATAAAATTAACCTTGAAGTTTCACTCAGTATTGGAAGGACTGTGGAAAGTCAGGAACATTAATATATAGATGATGAAACTGTTAGTTGGTCTCATTACTTTAGAAAGCATAATTTGCGATTATGTCAAGATAAATAAAAAAGTCTATACTCTAGGAACTAGAGATTTCACTGTCAAGTATATACCAAAAGAAGCTCAACAAAAATAGAAAGGCCCCATTTAGACCAAAATATTTATGCAAACACATTTTACATCAGAAAATTGCAAACACAAAATGCCCATAATTATGGAATGGTGAAACAAACTACGGTATATGCCTATAATAGATGAGAATTAAATAAATGAGAAATACAAAGTATTGTCAGACCTACATGAACTGATAACAAAGTGAAGCAGAACCAGAAAATCAATAATCATGAAGACAACAATAAAGTAAATGAAAAGAAAAAAGGCAAAATAATCAAAATCAAATATCCTGAAATTATAATAATCAAATATGGCCTCAAAGAAAGAAAATGAGAAGATCTTGCTCTTTTTGATGTTAGTTTTGCTCAGCTGTTCTTCCTTCTTTTTTTATTCTAAGGGGCAGCTGGAGACAAGAGATGACAAAAGGATACACTAGGAAACAACAGAGAAATAAATATAAAACAAATAACCATTATTTTTTAAAGGGGATATAACAAGTAGATTAAATTCTGAATAACAAAAGAAGCAGTTTTCAATAGGTCAAGTAAGTTTCAACTATTTAGTTATGCAATACTTATTTTGGTTCTTCAAAGACCTTTTAAATGCATTAAAAAAAATTTTTTTTCCAAAAGCAAATTCCCATTGAAAAAGTTTTTTTTTTTTTTTTTCTCAGAATTAATTCCACCTCAGATATTGTTATAAAGGCAAGAATTGAACACACAAACCATCCAAAATGGTAATGACTGGATCAAGTAGAATATTTGTTCTTGGAGGCCAGGAACTGTTTTATTTTTTACTTTCTCTTTCCAACCTCTAACTCGGTGCCTGTACAAGGATATGGCAGCCAGGTAGCACAGTAAATAGAGAATTAGACTTGGAGTTAAAAAGACCTAAATCTATCTATTTCAGCCTCAGTTTCATAATCTGTTTAAAAAAACAATAATAGTCAGTTCTGCTATAAAGCTAGTTTTGAAAACATGAATTTGCCTGCTCCGTCCAGAAATGTGCTGGGCTCTAAAGGAGAGACAAACTTGCATGAGACAGGTCCCATCTACATGGCACCCACCATCTAGGGGAGAGACAGGGAAAAAAAGTACATCAGGAGAGAACCACTCCAGTTCTTGCCATAGACTGAAGCTTCCAACCTTGGCTTCCAGCTAGACAGAGTAGGGCCTGCTTTTCCCATCCCCAGAGCTGTGGCAGAGACCAAGCAAGGAAGCCCCCAGCCTTTCTAGACTGGAAGCCAGAGACCTAGAGTCAAGGCTGCCGGATGATTCTGGGCAGGTTACTGAATGTCTCTGAGCATGTTTTCTCAACAGAAAGGGTTTATCATACTTGTACATCCTCTCTCAGAGGAAAAGCATTTTAGAAACAGCGAAGCTATATTAATATGCCTTATAATTGCTGTTGTCACTAGTTGCTGTCTTGTCATCATCATAGCACTGTTTTGTCTGTTTAAATAGAGAAGAATTTTCAGTGGTGCTTAGTCGCTACCAGGGCTCTAAACAAAATGCCAAAGTAAGAGTCTTTTCTTTCCTTTTTGTTCTGCTCATTTATTGTTTTCTTCTAACCTTAGTCATTAACCAAATAAGCATTCAAGAAAAACAAGCAACATAAAAATAATAAGGCAGAAACATGTAAGCACCAATCACATTTGTTTTCAAAATGTGTATGTTAACCTAAAAAAAAAAAAAAAAAAATCCAGTCTTAAAAAAACATGAATTTGTTCCAATTAGAATGACATATCAGGGATCAAATTCAACATAACATGAATTTCTTGTTTGCTTATGAGCTATTTTCTCCTTAAAAAAAAAAAAAAAAAAAGAGCAAGAATGAAGAAAACCAAACCATTTCCTAATAACTCATAAGATGCAGACCTTCTGAATTCAAATTCCATAAGGTCTTTTTCAAGATGATTTTTATAAGGTGATATGTAAGTGTATTTACTGTATATCTTCTGGTAAAGTCAAAGCTATAAAACGAGGCCGATTAATCTCCACTCTCCCTCTACTTTCCATTGTAGCTGCCACCCTTCGGAAATTGGGCACAGGTCAAACAGCAGACTAAAGCCAAGGACAGACCACTATTTTAGTATTTATGTATTACTTAACCATTTAACATATATAAAACTGTACTGTCTTTTTTTTTATTGGATTCCAATCTTTTTTTTTAATTGAGTACTGTCTGTATTTCCAACCCCATTTTTCCAATAAGCACTGTGGTTTTTATGGAAGGGTTGTACAAGTTGCAGTTATTTTTAGGAACAGACAGACAATATTATATTATAGCAAAATTGACTATACCTGCTTTCACAGAATTGGTATGAGGCTCAAATGAGATAATTTATGTAAAGTGCTTTCCAAACCATGATATACTATGTAAATACTACCTTTTTTATTACTACCAATAAATGCTTATTGAATTAGTGGATTCCCACCTGGTTCTGATTTCGGTTTATGATGAGCATGTCTAACAACTTCCTTTTCCCACCCCCATATTTAACAGTCCTAATTTAGCATACATAATTGTGTTTAAATTTTGACTAAAGTTACCCAGCTAAACATCTATGAAACATTGTCTATGATAATCCTTTAAGTAAATCAAAAGTGGGACAGTGGATAGAATGCAGACCTGAGTTCAAATCCAGCCTCACTGTGTGACTCTGGACAAATAACAACCATATGTTTCACTTCCTCATCTATTAAATGAGCTGGAGAAGGAAATGGCAAACCCCACTTTGCCAAAAAACAAAACAAAACAAAACAAACAAACAAACAAAAAACCCTAAATGAGGTCATGAAGAGTCACACAACACTGAAATGAATGAACACCAACAAAATCAAATTTGCCTCTATTCTTCAGAGTTCTGGGGACAGCACTGTTTTCCTAATCAAAAACTGAGTTTTACTTGCAGTGTGCTAAACCATGTGTGATTACAATTAACATCTGTGGGCCAAAAACAGACTAAGAGAAACAGAATCAGCCTCAGGATTTGGAGTCACTTCTCTTTCATACTTGTTAGTATCACTATACCCAATTTTGATGTCTCAGAACCTCATCTATCATCAGCCTTATTAAACCTATGACTAATCCTTCCTGACTTTTTAACTCTTCTAGAGCTCTACTCTTACCCTATTCTGACCTGTAGGACCAAAATGAAACTTTCATTTTGATGAACGGATGAACTCCTTTCAAACCTATTCACACCAGAAATATTCGTTTGAGTCGGAAGGGTTCTTGAAATGGATGTAGTTCAATACCTACTAGAAAAAAAAAATCCTTTCTACATCTCCAATAAGTGGTCACTCAATCTGCACTCTAAGACTTCTATGAGAAATTCAATCAACTTACAAATTAGCACATTCTATTTTGGCAATAATTTCTATATTTAGAAAGCTCATCCTTATAATATCATAAAATCTCTCATTTATTCTTGTTCACTATATTATCCAAAGTCTTTTTTTTCTACAAGTTAACTATTCAGAGCTACTTCAACCAATATTTATGGTGTCATTGTTTCAAGTTCTTTCACTATGCACTCTAGATTTTTGATTCATGTATTCTCATCTTTATCCTGACCACTTTCTACCCTGGTGCTACTACTGTTCCATTACTTAAATTGGGCTTCCTGAAATCATATCCATATGAGCTAAGGCACTTGGCTTATCACCACATGGCCTCATCTTCATCCTACCCATTTTATGCCATGCCATCACAATTGGCCCCTTTTCTATCTCGTGTTCTAAGAGCTGTAATCAACAATAACATTATTTCAGGAAAGGGAATGCTTATTTCAAAGGCAATAGCACTATAACTTTCCAGACCAAAATAATCTTCCCTGGTCACCATTTCTTTATATATAACTCCCTTTAACAGAATATAAGATTCTTGATTAAGCAAATAATAAAATGCTTAAGGTCAAATCAATAAGCATTTACTACATGCCAGGCACTAAGCTAAATTCTAAGCATATAAATAGAAGCATAAGATAGTTCCTGCCTTTGCAGAACTTATATTCTAATAGGGGAAAACAAGATATAAAAGGGAACTGAAAGGAGACAGAGCGAGATGGTAACTGAAGTGGGAAGAAGGATGGATGTCTTATCAGAATCTGTCTTCAATATGGAGATTCTGAATGAAACTCACCAATGGAAGAAAAGGGCCACTGGATGAAAGGAGAAGGCAGCCAACGCACAGTAGTAAAGTTGGGAGAGTAAAGCATAGTTAGTCTAGGCTTTTCCTCAAAAAAAACAGCTCCAGATGAATCTCAACAATTGAAGGATGTTCTCAGAAGCAAAAAAAAAAAAAAAAGGCAGTTTAAGTATGGTGGCCAAGTAAAGTGAAGAGATTAAGACATAACCGGTCTTGATTAAGCACTTATTAAAATGTTTTTTCATTTTTCTATTCCACAAGCATTTGCTAAGGACACAAAGAAAATACAAAATCCTTTAAGGAGCTTATATTCTATTGTGAGAAATGATGTATTAACAAATAAATATACATATACACAGCAAATACAAAATAATTGCAGTGTGCTGACCATTTGTAATTACAATTAACATCCCTGGACCAAAAACAAGCTAGAAGGAATCACTTTTCTTCCATATTTGCTAGTAGCACTATCCAAGTCTAGCATCCTGTCCATTTTTCAACAGAAGAGTCATAGAATTTCAGATTTGGAAGGGATATCTTCAATAGTCAAATAGTTCTTATAGGACTTTTATAAAATACCCCCAAAAAGCGTCATTCAGTCTCCGCAAGAAAATTTCCAATGTGGGGAAACACCTCCAGAAGCAGCCCAGTCCATTTTTGAACAGTCACCATTGTGAAGTTTTACCTAAACAAAACAAAAAGTTCACTTTGAAACTTCAATTAAATGCTTCTTGCTCTTCCCTTTTTTAGGTCAAACAGAACAAGGGTAATCCTTCTTTTATATGACAGCCTTTCAAATACTAAAAGTAAAACTATCACATCCTTCTTCAGACTTCTACTGAACAGGTTAATTATCCTTTGTTTTTTCCATCGAATCTTATATGACATGGACTCTTAACCTTTTGCCACCTTATTTGTTCTTCCCTAGATGTTCTTCAACTTATCAATGTTTTCTTCAACTGTGGCATCCAGAACTAAATACAACACTATAACTGTGGCATAAAACCTGGCAATGATAGACTCTCATCTCCTTCCTTACTTTTAGAAGCTATGGCTTCCTTAATGAAATCAAGATCTAATTAATTTTGCCTTCCATTTTACACTTTTGACTCATAATGAATTTGCATTCAACTAATACATCCCCAGATCTTATTTAGACAAACTAACCATGCCTCTTCCCATCTTGTAGTGAGAACGGATATTTATTTCTCTTATATCAGCAGCTTACATCAGCTCAATTTTTCAGTCAAGTTGTGTTAAGATCTTTTTGGCTTCTGTCATTTATTGAGTTAGTTATGCCTCAAAATTTTCTATCAGCTGTAAATCTGATATAATTTTCTATTCCTTCATCCAAGTCATTACCAAAAAGGCTTTAAAAAGCACAGAGTGGGGAAGCTAGGTGGCGCACTGAGGACACCAGCCTTCAAGTCAGGAAGACCTGAGTTCAAATTTGACTTCAGACACAACACTTCCTAGCTGTGTGACTGCCTGGCAAGTCACTTAACCCCAATTGCCTTGGGGGAGGGGGGAGGAGGGAGAAGCACAGAGATTAGAACAAATCTTTGGAGATTTTTACTAGAAAACTCCTTCCAATCTAAACACTGAATCATTATTGACTACTCCAAATTTAGCTTTTCAACCAATTCCAAGTACACTGAATTGTGTTACTACTTTGCCCACATTTCTTTAAATTTTCCACAAGAATAGGAAAAAAGACTTTATCAAAAGCTTTGCTAAATAAATTCGAACCCGGTGGGGGGAAGGAGGGAAAAAATTGGAACAAAAGGTTTTGCAATTGTCAATGCTGTAAAATTACCCATGCATATAGCTTGTAAATAAAAAGCTATAATAAAAACTAACTAAATAAATAAATTCTAACCAAATTTTTATCAACAGCATCTCCCCTCTGATCTACCAAGTTTAGTAACTGGCAAAAAGGTGGGGGGGTTGGTGAGGAGAGAGGAAAGAATAAGGTTGGTCAGGCATGACCTGTTCCCAATGAAGCCATACTGACTTTTTATTGTTGCCATTTCCTTTTGTAGGTATTCATTAAGCACTTATGTTACAGTACATTCCAGATATTCTTAGGTAGTATATGGCTAACTGATCATGCTAATTTGCAGTTTTTTTCTCGCACTTCAAATACAATGTGAGGCAAGGAGGATATCTCACCTCCAAACCAAGTATGCCAAGTGTTAGGCACACCTAAACTCAGCATCTAAAGTTAGTACCTTGCTCATGTTCAATCTAGGGAAGAAATGAAGTATTCTAAGTCATCAAAGAATTAACAAAAGTAGCTTTACTCTGCCCTTAACACAGCAAGGATATACAAAAAGTCCCCAACATCACTTAGATTCAGCTTTGGTAGATGGGACCTCCCTCTTTCACATTTGGTATCATGTCAAATTGGCAAGGCAGGATATGTCTCATATTGTATCAAGTACCACCACGTCTGAGAGTACCACCATATAGATGGTAATTTTTATGTCCTTGTGTAATCAGAACATAAAGGAAAAGGCATAAAGCTATATCAGGGAAAGAAGAGGACAAATCAGATCCCAGGGACAACTTATCTATTTTGGAGGAGAAAAAATCCCTTTAAATGGAAGAAGGGAAAGAAAGTGTGGACTTAATTCATAATGGGCAGGGGAGAAAAGTGGGGAATGGGCCTAACTGCATACATATTGTTGGGAAATGCTAATAATTATTCCTCCTATCACAAGATACATTGTGGAACATTCTAAGAAACGGAAGTCAAAAACTGGTTTCTTTCTATTTCTTTTTCTGAAATTAGGACATTTGCCCTTCTCCAGTCGTGAAGCAATTCTTCCATTCTCCAAATTCTTTCATATATCCCCAATAGTGATTCCCATAATCACATCTATATTAGTTCTTTTTGTGCCCAAAGGTGTACTTTATCTGAGCCAGGAGACTTGAATCCATCAGCAGCAGATAAGTGCTCTCATACTAGCTCCTTACTTACTTTGTATATCAACTTTCCATTAGGCATTTTTGTTCTGTCATTTTCAGGTCAAAGGTCACTCTTCTTGGCAAAGAAAATAAGCAAAAATAAAGGCAGAATAGCTCTGTCTTACTATTGTCTGTTATCTCATTTACACTGTGCATCAATCACACTTATTCCTTTCTTGATTCTCCTCTTTTCTCCAATGTAACCTTTTTAAAATGCCTTCTTTGGTGGTCCTTTCTTTTCCTTATCAACTTCAACTTATTCTGAGCCCTTTTGCACTCATACCATTATTCTTACAATTTTGTATTTTTTTAAAATATATGCACCATTATCTGCTCTTCTTTCCATCTTTTGGACATGTCTTTAGGGGGAAAAAAACTAATTAAATCCAATTTTTTCTCATCATAACCAATCTTGTCGTAAAATTTTCAGTCTTGTTAGTTTCCCATGCCTTCTAGGCTGACTTCTCCTGTAGAATTTTAGTCCCTGGGGATATAGACATTCTCAAGACTTTGAAATCTGTTCTCTCTAAATTTAAGGAATCTATCATACCTTGACCTTGACCTTGATCTCTGTTTCTATTACAAACTCTGGAATGGTCTGCTTACTATCCTGAAAGGTTCCCTCCATCTAAGGGAGCAATTCTTCCCTGTTGATGAAAATAAGATCCAAAAAAAGAGAAAGAAAGAGAGAGTAATAAACAAAGATAATATGGCATTTTATATAGGCAGCTTGGTTATCATAGTAAGAGTTCTGAGTTCTGAGTCAGGAAGACCTGCATTCAAATCAAAGACATTTACTAGCTGTGTGATCCTCCTGCATAAATCACTTCACCTATTTCTTCCAGCTTCCTCATCTGAAAATTGGGGATAATAATGTTTAAATTACATATTGTTGTGAAGCTATGAGATAATAATTAGAAAGCATTTAGCACAGTGCTTTACATAAGCACAACATAAATGTTAGCTATTATTTTAGTGCTTTGAAATTAGCAAAGTATTTTGTATATATTATCTCTCATTTAAAATATGATATGAAATTCCATTTTATTAGCTCTTCTACCTTTTAAAGTAAGAAGTTATCATTAAGGTAAGCCAAGAAGTTTCTAGCTGCTCTGCTTTTGACAGAAAGAGAGCTCCAGCACATGTCTGGATAAGTGGAATCTCCAATTATTATCCCAGAACTATGCCTGTGATTTGTCAGCTACACTTATCTATTTCCCTTTTCTGTGCAAATGGTGGTCTTCACTCATTCCCCATACCCACTATATGAATCAGTTGTCAAATTCTGTTATCTCTCATATCCCTTCCCTTCTGCCTACTCACATGGTAACCACCCTTGTTCAGGGCCTAATCATCTTTTCCAGAGTTAACATCTTGCAGGCAATTGGCTCCTCATTGATTTCTCCACTTCAATTCTCTCCCTTTTTGAATCCATCCTCTACTTCTACATAGCCACCAAAGTGAAATAAATATTCCTAAGGCATAAGTTGGACCATGTCACTCACCTGCTCAAAAAGCTCTAGTGGATCCCTGTCTTCTAAGGTAAAACATAAACTACTCCTCTTGCATTTAAATATCCTTGTAATCTAATTCCAGTCTATCTTTTCTGGCTTATTACATATTATTCTCCTTCATGTACTCTGTAGTCCAGTCAAACTGGTCTATTTCCTGTACCTGACAAACAAAATTCCACCTGCTGTTCCTCATACTTCATCCTCACTTGTAACTCTTAAGAATCTCTACCTCCAGTCAAAACTCAACTGAATCACTACCTCCTACATGAGGCCCTTCCTAACCTCCAATCTATATTAATGCCTCCCTACTCCCATCCTCAATACCTCCATATTAATTTTATTTGTTATGTCAGGAGTTTTTTATCTTTTTTGGTGTCATGGACCATTTGGCATCATAGTGATGCCTATGGATCCCTTGCTAGAATAAAGTATTTAAAATACAAAATATACAGTATTATGGGAACCCCATTATATTGAAATACTTATAGAACTATTTAAAAAATTTTAAAATAAGCTCAGAGATTCAAAGTGAAGAATACTGAGTTAAGTATATGTTGCTTTCTCTAAGTGAATGCTAAGGTACTTGAACGCAAGGACTTTTTTGCTTTCCCATTGATATTCCCTATGATTAATACAGTACCTAGCATATAGCTGACAATAAATAAAACTATGTTGGTTTATAGTATATTCTACTATCAAAATCATTTGTTTTTGGAGAAATCACTATTGAGTTTTATTCACTCTGATTCCTGGATTTCTTCAAACAAGAGCACAGCTTCTAAAAGCTAGTCTACATTTTGAACCAGAGATGCTGTAGGTTATATAAATCCAAAAGAGGTTAAAGATGGGGAGTTGGGGATGGAGAATGTCATATAAATCAAGATATCACAGCAGCATTTTTTTTTTGGAGCATCAAAAGACTGGGAAAAAATAAATGCCTATCAACCAAGGAATGGCTAAATAAATTTTAATACATGAATGTGACAGAATACAGATACATTACTGAGTTTTAAGAAATGGTGACTATGAAGATTAAAGAAAAAATCATATGAACTGATACAAAGTAAAGTCACAGAATCAGGAAAACAATATACACAAAAGAGCAATTGAAATGGGAGGAGGGATAAAAAAAACTCAATGCTTTGTTAATTATGAAAACCAAGTTTATCCCTGAAAAGAAAATAAACAAAAAATAAGAATGCATCTCCTTTTTTTTTTTTCTTTTTTTCTTTTTGCATATGTAGGAGACTAGAGATATGGAACACTGTATAATGTTGATCTTGGTTGATGTACTGATTACATTTGCTGAATTACTTTTGTTTTTCTATTTCTTTTCTATTCTTTGTTATTTGGGATGGCTCTCTGAACAGAAAAAGAGAAAAGAATATACTGAGAAATGAAGGTGACTTAAGTCATCAATAAAAATTGAATGAAAATGCTACACCTATTCTTTTTACTTATCTTCTTACATTTGAAAAATATACAAACTCATGCAGAACCTCATGGATCAGATTCCATCAAGTTTTGGTGATATTTATGAGTCAAATTTGCTTCTTTTCATTAGGTGCTCTAATTCATCTTGTGGCAAAATCTGACATATTTGCTAGTTTTGCAGCTCTGTGTCTTTCTTAAAATTTAATAATCTATGCCTTCATGTAATTTAGGACTTCTTAACATGGGGTCTGTTTACTATTCATTTTAAATATTTTGATAAATGCATTTAATTTGATTTTTTTGATAATTATATGCATTTATTTTTTGAAGTGAAAAGCATGACTGCTCTTCTCTAGTCAAATTCCCAATGCTCCTTAAAGGCCAGGACTATTCATTTTTGACTCATATTCCTGGTATATTTTAAGCACATAAGTATTTGTTGAATCCAAAGGAATTCTTGTAACTAACTGGCTAGCCCTATTCTACTGATACTCATATCCCATAAATAATGATGGAACAATATTCGGCAATCCCAGGCTCTGTTTTTATATTTAAACAACCTAAAAACACAAAAGAAAACATTCTAAGAACATAAGGGAGTGAAGTCATTTAAATTATTCTCTATCATCACTAATCCTTAGAAGTAGAATGATGACACAAGAGTAGGTATCAAGGTCTAAGGTTGGTGCTATCTTAAAAACAAAAGCAAACAAACAAAACAAAATCCACAACTGCATCTATGTGAATAAACTTAAGCAACTTAAAGGAAAATGTATACTCAAGTAAGAAGCCGCAAAGAAAAAGTCTGCATTAATTAATTTAGGTACTACCCTCAAACTGGGGGGAGGAGGGAGAAGGGGGGGGAAGTATTAAATCTTAAATGCTAGAAATATTGTTTTTAACAAATTTTTACACTCCAATCAGTTTCTTTCGACTGGACAAACATTAAATCTCAATTATGTAATATATACTATCAATTGCTAATGTAAGAAGTAGATTACTTTCAATTTGGGATCATAAATGGTTTTAATATTCTTCTATTTTCCAGATTCCAAAATCAACATGAAGTGGTAGGAAAAGCAACAGACCAGAAATGTAAAGACCTGGAATTTTACTAAGCATATAATCTACAGCAACTCACAAACCTTCTGAACCTTACTTTTATAATGTATAAAAAATTGGGAATAATAGTTTGCCAGCCTACCTCACAGGATAATTTGATGATAAACTGAAATGTGAAAGTCACTCTGAAAAATGTCAAGCAGGATACAAGTTTAAGGAATCATTTTATAACTTTTAACATAATTCATTACACATTAGTGCTGCCCCCACGTCCCCTACAATTGCACAATTTGTTGGTCAGTATTCACCTAAAATCATAGTCCATGAGTCTCCAACTAATTTATTTTTTATCATTCAACTCAGAGGACATATTATTTTAAATAAAAAATCCATTTAATCAAACAGCATAGCAAACAAAGAGACATGCATCCAGGAAGTACTCTCTTCCATAAGTTACTTAACTACCATATAACCAAAAGAGTGTACATATGCAGATAAAACATATAATCCAGGAATGTCCATTGAGAAGGGACATACATAAGGAATTCAAGTGGTCAAGGGACACATGTAGGGGCATGTGGACACACATTTGGCCAATTCATTTCCCACCTCAAACACAACTTGCTCTTGAACATTGCAGAGTCACCAGGGTCTTCTGATGATCTATTTCTCTCTTCAGTGGGTACTTTTCAAATGTTATGGGTCTTTGCTGGGCAGCCAATTAATTGTTTCTATTGGTGCCATGGTCACTGAGCACCAGACCACAACAATCTGCAAGGTTACAGTTATTCAGTCTCTGCAAGGCCAGCTAGCTGGTTCTTTAACCTCAGGTGCAATGGACAGAAAGACACTCCTGGACAAAGGCAAACTGATCTCTTCCTAACGCATAGCCCCCGGCTATAAGCGATCTCTCCCAGCCAAGCAGATAAGAGAAGAAAGTACAAATACTGAGGCTAAAATTTTTAGCCTACTTATACTTTCAACTACTTTTCTCCTGGTAAAAGTTTAAATTTTTTGGTTACAGACCATCAATTAATAATATGCATTTATTAAGTACTTAATTTGGAAGAAACTATGTTTAGACCAACATAATATATCATATATCAAGATAAAGTCTAAATGGACATATGATTTAAACATAAAGGGTCTAACACCATAATGAAATTAGGACAAACAAGAATTTACCTGTCAGATCTATAAAGAAGGGAAGAATTTATGACCAAACAAGAGAAAGTACAAAATCTAAAATGGGTATATTAAGTGAAAAGGTTTTCATGTAAACAAAACCAATGCAACCAATGTTAAAAAGAAAGAAGAAAGCTGGGAAACAATTTTTATAGCAAGTGTCTGATAAAGGTTTCATTTCTCAAATATATAGAAAGGTGAATCAAATTTATAAGAAAATAAGGTATTCCCAAAATAATAAGTGCTCAAAGGATATAAACAGAAATTTTTCAGATGAAGAAATTAAATCTATCTGATATGAAGAAATGCTCTAAATCACTACTGATTATAGAGAAATGCAAATTTAAAAAATTCTGAGGTACCACTTCATGCCTATCAGTTAACATGATAGAAAAGGAAAATGATAAATGTTAGAGGATATGATAAAACTGGGACACTCATTCAACTGTTTGTGGAGCTGTGAACTGAACCAACCATTTTGGAAAGCAACCTGCAACTATGCCCAAAGGGAAACCAAACTGTACATACCCTATTGATTCAGCAAATACCACCACTACTATGTCTGTATCCCAGAGTTACGAAAAAGAGGAAAAGGACCTACAAGTAAATACAAAAAGATTTGTAGCAACTCTGTTTGTTATGGCAAAATACTGGTAATTGAAGTGATGTCCATCAATTAATTAGGGAATGGATGAACAAGTCATGGTATAGCAATGTAATGGAATACGACTGTGCTATAAGAAAAGCAGGTAGAGTTCAGAAAAATCTGGAAAGACTTAGATAAAATGATGCTAAGTGAAGTGAGCAGAAACAGGAGGATATTGTACACAGTATTAGCTGCAAAGTATAATGATCAGTTAAGACAGACTTAGCTCTTCTTAGCTATATAGTGATCTAAGACAATTCCAAAGGATGCATGATGGAAAATGGCTATCCAAATCCAGAAAAAAAAAAAAAATGATAGAGTGTGAATTCAAATTGATGCATACTATTCTCACTTTATTTTTTTTTTCATGGCTCTTTTCTTTTTGCCCATTCACACACACACACAACATGAATAATAGGAAAATGTGTTCTATGTGATTGCACATATATATCCAATATTAAAAAACTTAGAAAAGGGGTAGTGAGGGAAAAAGAGAGATAATTTGGAAGTCAAAAAAAATTTTTAGTGAATGTTAAAAATTGGCTTTTACATGTAATTGGGAATAAAATACTATTTAAAAGCAAACAAAAAAAAATAATAGATAAATAAATAAACCAGTAAATAAATGATGAGCTTGGTAGAGGGTAAAGGTAAATTCTACCCTCAAAATACTTACATTATACTGAGGAAATGAAAATATGCTATAGGAGAGAATTGATTGGAGCAAAAGATAGAACCAAATAGTTCTAGGGAAACAAGGAAAAAGAGAAGAGACGTTTTCAATTGATAATAACTAAAGAAGACTTTGTGGAGAGAGTGGCATGTGAATTGATACTTGAAGGCTAAAAGAATGATTTTGAAAGGCAAATATAGGAAGGGAGTACATTTCCTGCAGAGTAAATGGACAGTATAAATATATGAAGACAGGAAATAGCATGTTGAGTTGAGATGATAGTTAATTTTCCTGGAACAAAGGATAAAGGTAGTAATGTAAAATAAATTGGAAAGGATAGGCTGGAAACAGATTGTTAAGGGCTCTAAATGTTAAGCAAAGAAGTTGATAATCTATATTCTATGGCAGCAAGATAAGTATAAGAAAGTTTTTGAGCAAGGGAATTTCATGGTTAAAATCTTTTCTTTAGAGAATTTTTTTGGAAGTCAGATGTGAGAAGGATAGATTACACAAGTCCACTTAGGAGATTGGTGCAATACTTCAGTTTAAGGAGAGATAGAGCCCTAACACTGATTCACAGCACTAAACGAAAGGAATTGGTGAAAGAGATCTAATAGGTAAAATTTACAAATTGTACTTGGCAAGTCATAGATGAGGCATAAAAGAAAAGAAAGAGTCAAAGATCAACCTGGATAACTGGGCAACATTAAAACAGTGAGGGCATAGAGGGAGAAGGAAAGTAAGTTCAGTTTTGGGATGAACAAAGTTTAAAATATCCAAGAAGCTAAATAAGTGATTGGAAATACATAGGACTGCATTTCTAAAAGTAGTACACATCTGCATACATCTGCATATACATATACTTAAGGAATCACTTGGATAGAAATGATAAATGAATCAACCAATGGGAAAGATAGGGCCAAAACATATAAAGGCAACACCTATGTGAGGAACAATGAAAGCTGAAAAACAAGAAAGGAGACTAAAATGACAAGTTAGGAAAGAATCATATACTAGCAGCCCAGAAAGAAGAAAACATCCAAAGAGTCTGGTCAAAAGTGGTAAATTCAGCATAGAGGCCTTTCAATTTGGTGGCTTTTGAAAAAGGGTCTGAGAACAGATTACATGAAGTTAAAGAGTTAATGCATAATAAGGAAATAAACGTACAAAGTACAGACTAAACTTTCTTGAAATTTGATAGTAAAAAGGAAAAGATAGAGGAACATCATTTAAAGATGTGCCTGGGTCAAGTTGAAAGGGAATGAATTTGTACAAGTCAACTTTAAAGAAATTCAATTTTATTTTACTTTCATATACTGAATTAGAACTAGATCAACTATAGTGCTCACTAAAAGTCATGTCTTAATGACAAGAATGGTTTCCTATTAGCACAGCAAAATCACCAACATAGGCAGGGAAGATCACTGTATACATGACAATTACCTGACTGAGGAACCTAGATAGAACACAACTTGGAGACAGGAAAACTTAACTTAGTTCAACTTCTGATCCCAATCAAGTCCCTTAAATTCAATCTCCCTCTACTTTTTTATCTATAAAACTAGAGATGATAATAAAAGTAGCTACCTTCTAATGTTATAAGAAATAAATGAGATACTATTAGTAAAGCATTTTTCAAACTTTAAAGGACTTTATAAAAAGATAGCTATTAATGCTATTTTTGTTTTTGTTATTCACTCAGG
This sequence comes from Antechinus flavipes, assembly GCF_016432865.1. NCBI lineage: Eukaryota > Metazoa > Chordata > Mammalia > Dasyuromorphia > Dasyuridae > Antechinus > Antechinus flavipes. The sequence continues at coordinate 377,055,981 of NC_067400.1, read as the reverse complement.
TCCTAAAGGGTTAGCTAAGTTCTCTTTTTTCTCTCTGATACTTGAGAAATTCCTCATTCCCAGTGTCTATTTATTTATACCTGTGAGCATACCTACAATTCATCCTTCATTCAGTTCATCTTAGAAAAAGCTCAGGATAGCTAACATATCATAGAGTCATGGTTTTCATCTGAAATATAGATTAAAGTCTCAGTTTCTAATTTTTACAAGCAGTAAAATCCTTAGATGTTTCAAAGAAACCATGTGCTTTTTCCAGTAATAGAAATGATAGGAGAGAAGCCTGAGTCTGCATTCTGTTTCACAGTAAGTATAGAAGAGAAATTCTGATTTCTGATTAAATACAAGAATGACTGAAGTGGAAGGTAATGTAGGCAGATAAATCTCCGAAGCCAAAAAAAAAAAAGGAGGAAATAGAGGAGAGTAGGACTATTAGCTTTGGATCAAAAAACATTCCTGAAGAGAAACTAGTATCCCTATAGTTCTATATTCTATGAGTAGACCTCTTCCATTACTTGACTACTAACATCCCATAAGGTGGGAATAGGAATGGTGGGATGAGACTGATAGTACAATAACCATAGTCCAAGAACCTTATGTCCTCTCCTCCCCACCCGTGGCTCCTAATACTTATTTCAACCTAGGTTCCCACAACTATCATCTAGGTGAGAAAACCTTGAGAAAAAGGAATCCACCATCACTGTCATTACCACTTCCAACTGCCAATCAAATGCCACCAACAGAGCAAACAGGTGGCAAGTAGGTCAAATCACAGTTACTTCCTCAACCATTATCTTCCCTTGAAGGCAATATAGGATACAGAGATTAAGAGCCACAGGCATAGCAGTCCTCCTTCTTAAAAGCAGCAATCCTCTTTTCAATCCAGCCTTATGATCATTAAAAAGAGGAAAAATCTAGGGGGACATAACACATAGGTGCTACAGCTCTTGCCTCCTCAGATGCCACAGCTATGACCTAGAAAACCACATACTTAATAAAGTTATACATACTAACAAATGATTCAACAACGAAGAGAGAAACTGTTTTGTCAATCGAATTTGTACTAAAGAAGGCTTATAACTATTTATTTTTTATCTATACCATAAGGACCATTGACTTTTCCATATCTGAAACCTTTTATATGTGAAAGCCCCTATTAGAATATGAGCTCTTTCAGAACATGGCCCATACCTGTTTTCATTCATAATCTCCAGCACTTCACCCAGTGTTTAGCAAAAAAGTAATAAATTAATGCTTTTTTTGCTCTTTCAGTACCTCAGAAATAGATGTTTTGGCATCCTTGATTGAAATGCAATGCATTGTGCTATGAAAACTGTTATACAGGATAGTAAACATCTACAGAACTATTAAATTCAGATACATAATAGATCAAATATGGTTTTCTGTGAGTTAGAATGTAAAATTAACCAAGAGACACTTTACACAGAAAAATTTATTTGAGGTTCCAAACAGCCAGATTTAAAAACTAAGTTTCAGAATAGAACTCGGAGTGAGTAAACTGTATCTACTTTGTTTGCAAGCAAGCTAATGTTTCTAAAATCCTTGAAACGAGGTAGTTTTCTTAAGTAAACATTCACTGGATTAATAATTTATTTATATTATCCACTATTTCTTTTTTAATAAATTGTATAAAAATAATAAATCTTTGCTCAATTCACACCTGAATTACATAAATTCTGAATCAATGGTTTTAATGTACTTTGATTCCTCTTTCACCACCTAATTACTACCTATACTTTATTTATTTCTATTAAAGCTTTTAATATTCAAAACATGCATGGATAATTTTTCAACATTAACACTTGCAAAAATTTGTGTTCCAAATTCCCTCCCTCCTTTCCTCTGCCCTCTCCCCTAAGTGGCGAGTAATCCAATATATGTTAAAAATGGAAAAAAATATATTAAATCCAATATATGCATACTTACTTATACAATTATCGTATTGCACAAGAAAAATCAACTCAAAAAGGAAAAAAATGAGAAAAAATAAAATGCAATCAAATAACAACAAAAAGAGTGAAAATGTGATATTGTGGTCCATACTCAGTTCTTACGGACCTCTCTCTGGGTGCAGATGGCTCTATTCATCACATATCCATCAGAATTGATTATCCTATAATCTTGTTATTGCCGTGTACAATGATCTCCTGGTTCTGCTCATTTTCAACAGTTCATGACTTTCCAGGTTGCTCTGAAATCATCCTGCTGATTACTGCTTATTGAACAATAATATTCTATAATATTCATATACCATAACTTATTCAGCCATTCTCCAACTGATGGGCATCTGCTAAATTTCCAGTTCCTTGCCCCTACAAAACGGGCTGCCACAAACATTTTTGCATATACGGGTCCCTTTCCCTCCTTTAAGATCTCTTTGGGATATAAGACCAGTAGAAACACTGTTGGATCAAAGCATGCACATTTTGATAGCCCTTTGGACATAGTTCCAAATTGCTCTCCAGAATGGTTGGATCAGTTCGCAACTCCACCAACAATGTATTAGTGTCCCAGTTTTCCCACATCCCCTCCAATATTCATCATTATTTTTTCCTGTTATCTTAGCCAATCTGAGGTGTGTACTACCTGTACTTTAACTCATTCCTAGGGTAGTGAACTTTCTTCACATATTTTTTCTCAGATGATGCTATTTTTAAATGTAAGAGCAAACCATGTTATATCAACAAAAACTTGTCTTTCTTTTCTCCTCTTCTTCCTAACAGGCCCTAACTAGAAATTCAGTATTATCTCTCTAAGTAACTCATTTACTCTTCAGCTACTCAGAGATAAAGTACAACTGTGAGTATTGGGTTGCTTTTCTCTCTACATATGGAACTCAACAAGATTTTACCTTATTAATACTAAAAATACAACTCAAAGTTGTTTTTCCCCCCAATACATTTAAGATTACTGTACTTAAAAAAAACAGCTACAATTCTGACTTTATTTAATGAAAGAGAAAGTTAAAAGTTATGGATTTATAGACCATATGTCAAAAACATTATTTATGGATTCAAAGCAATAACAACAAATAAAATAGTAAAAATATATATAACATTAAAACCCATCATAACCAAATTCTGTCTGTCTAAGACTTTTCTGATCTTTTATATACACTCACCTATTCTTTAGAGGTAAGGATCAGCAGAATTATCTTTTTCAAGATGTTCTAACACTTGCCTTAGGCTTCTGTTCTAATATAATAGATAATATAATTTTCCATTGGGCAATAAGGGCTTTTCAATCAATAAGCATCTATCATGGGCATCTTATTATATATCAGAAAAAGAGCAGGATACTGGGAATATATGCTAAAAGAAAACAATCCCTGTCTTCAAGAAGCTTATATTCTATATTCTATTCTATATGTGAAAGTGTATGTAGGCAACTAACACGGGAAGAATCAAGAATGACCTTATCAAGGAGTTGGCTTTTAATTAGAGCTTTAAAGAAATGTAGACATTTCTAAGTGGCAAAGTTTGGAGGAAGCACATTCCAGGCACAGAGGGGCAGATACCCCACACAAAATCATGAGATAGGATGAATTGTTGTGGACAGTACTAACAAATAGCAAGGTCAATCTGACTGGAACACAAAAGTTATGAAGAAGAAATCAATGTGGAAAGGTAAGCTGGAGCCAGATTGAAGACAGAGTTTGTATATCCTAAAGCCATCAACACTTTTTGAGTAGGAGATTGACATTGTCCAAGATGAACTTTAGGAATATCACTTTGGCAGATGTATGCAGGAAGGACTGCAAAAGGGAAAGACATGAATCAGGGAAATTAATTAAGAGTCTATTATAAATAGATTAAAGGAGACTATGGTGCCTTCTTATTGCAAAATGGGTCTCTTGGGCATTTAAGGACCTTCATAACTTAGCTCCTTCTTGTCTATTTGCCCCATTCACCCATATTCTTAGGTCCAATAACACTGACCTCCTGGTTGTTCAAAATTGATGACCTGGTTGGTCATCAAATGAGATGACACCTCATCTCTCAGCTAGCAGTATTTTCTCTAGCTTTCCCGGAAGCCTGGATTGCTCTCCCTCCTCTATTCTGACTACTAGCCTTCCTGATTTCCTTTAAGTGCCAACTAAAATCCTACTTTTAACAGGAAGCTTTCTCTATTCCCTCTTAATTCTAAGCCTTTCCTTTTTAAATTATTTCCTACTTATCCTGTATGGGGTAGCTAGATAGTGTAGAGTGCCAGGCCTGGGGTCAGAGAGACTCAATTTCCGGAGTTCAAATCTGGCCTCAGAAGCTTACTAGCTATGTGACCCTGGACAAGTCACTTAACCCTTTTGCCTTGGTTTCCTTGTCTGTAAAATGAGCTGGAGAAGGAAATGGCACACTATTCCAGTATCTTTGCCAAAAAAAATTCCAGATGAGGTCATTTAGAATCAGACAAGACTGAAACAACTGACAATTATCCTGATTGTAGCTACGCTTTGTTTATAATTGTTATTATGTTGTCTTCTCCATTAGAAGCTCATCATAATAAGGGACTGTCTTTTTCCTCTTTGTAATCCCAGTACTTAGCCCAATGTCTGGCACGTAATAAGTACTTAAATGATTTTTTGATAGATTTATAGGATACCAGTTATAATCACCTAAGGACAAGATGTTGAAAACTTGGTTTTACTGAAAGCCCAAAGAAAGGAATGGAAGCAAAGGATATTTAAATCATCTTAGTCACCTGTCAGTCCAGATAGGCAACCTCCATTTATTTACATTTTTCTGCAAATATCCCTGGCTAACTTAAAGAACAAAGAAAAAGGCCAGAAAAGTTGGCCCCACCAAAAGATCTGTTAACTACTGTATTCTGCAGAATATAAAGAGGTAAACAGGGCTTAAGTAACTTTTCATCATTACATGGAAAGATAGGGATTTCAAAAATTCTTATGCTCTAATGAAAATCTAAGGTTAGTTGTTATACACTAATGATGCAATATAGCCTCTACAAAAGTAATAATGTAACTTTTGAAACAAAGGAGGATAGCAGTTTTGCAACTTTATTTCAGGCCTGCACCTTTACATTTCTCCTAGATACCATTTTAATAAGGCACTTTTATAAGTCAGGACGAAGTCCTGCCTTAAATGTAAAACATTAACATACTCTATTCATCAATCACAAACTGACAATAATTTTAAGTTTCACTAATAGATAACATTAAAGCCAAAAAGTGCTACAAAAATTCTTAATAGTTGACATTTGTGCCTCTCACGGTAACTATGAGGATAAAGAAAGCTAGAATTCTGCCTAGAATTCAGAAAATGATTTTACTATGAAAAGAAGTTATAAACGTACCATTTGTTTGATTTTTCCTTACACAATTTGTTCTCACCATTTCAATAAAGTTCAACTTGATTATTTTGGTTGTATGATCAATATATCATAAATAAAAAATAACATGTTATCTGAAACCAATGATACTTACCCATCAGCGGGACAAGGGGGTATAAATAACTTCCCCCATTCTTAGTAGTGATAATGTTGAAGATAACAATTTTCAAACTGAAGAAGGGAGGAAAATTGTAGCCATGGAAAAGAATTAGGTAGCAAATTAGAAGTTATTCATCCAAAGATGTACTCTCCCCCAACTCTGTAGTGTTAAATGTCAAATTCTTAAATATCCTATTCTTCCTTTCCAGTCCTGAAAAAAATCTGAATTCTTTTATCATTTTCAAATTATTAATCAATAATAAGTTTTAAAAAAACCTTATAACAATATGTTGAGAAAAAAAGTAAAACCCAGATTTTAAAGGAAAGAATACTTTAATAAACTAGAGTAATATACATCAGCATATGCTGCTGGTTAAAATAAAATTGTGTTCATTTTATTTTGTTCTGTTGTTTTATCTAATGCACTGAATTTAAGGCTGTTTGCAAGATATATAGCTATAAGCATCCATCGGTGTTTTCCTGAGTGTTACTGTGAGACAGGATCACAGTCAATAGAACATGGGGCTCGGAGAAAGGAATGCCTGGGTTAAAATTCCACCTCAAACTTCAGCTGTGTGGCTCTGAGCAAGGCATTAGTAATCTCTCTAAATCTCAGTGTCTCTGTCTGCAAATGGAGCCTGAGAGCTATCAACGAATTAGAGCAGAGCTTAGAATTAGGTCACAATATTTTTAAAGCTAGAGGGAGCTCTAACCACCACATCAGCCAATTAAGAAAATGATGCCCATTAAAGTTAAGTGATCTGCTTAAAGTCACACAGTTACCAGTAGAATCAGGTCCAAAACTAGTCTTCTGACTCAGATCATTGGTTTTTCAACCATGTGTTTCTGACAACTGAAGCTTTAAATTTGATAAATTATGTTTTCAGTGCTTAAATAGTCGATAACTGTTGGCAAATTTTGAGTCTTTTGACAGAATGCAATGATTTAACAGTTTTGAAAGTCATTTTGACAAACATTTTAAATCTCTATTTTTATTTAAATGAAGACAAAAATCTTAGTATGTTTCTAAATATATGATAAATAAGACTATAAAAGGATGCTTTCATAGGGACCATGTTCTTTGTTAGATGTGGGGAATATGGTACTTTCAATGATTATAACTTTCCAACCAAAACAGATTATTTCATTTTGGCTGATTGCAAGTTCTTCTTTAAAAAATAAAAATAAAGACCGGTTTCCAACACATGTACTTCCTTAATCTCCAAAGAATTAATATTATTAATGTTAATAAACAATTGAGAAACAAATGAGTATACAGTAATAGGAAAATGTATGCCTAGAAATGAAGATGGACCTGCAAAAGGAGATAGGCTGGTTTTGTAGCAGTATCTCTATATGGGTGACAACAGGCCATCCATACCACATACCTAAGAGAATGAAGAGCTCTAGAAGAAAGCAATTATTACCTCAAATGAATTAATCCCTGATGAAAGATTTTTGGGAAGACATGAAGTCCAAAAAGAAGTTATCATCTGTATTATAGTAAGAAGAATCCAAATTCGATTAAAAATGGAAAAGATTCTGAATGGGAGATGACAAATAGTACAATTTGATGGGATTCAAAAATCCCTGAATGAATTAGAAGAGAAATAGATCATATAGTCCTCACAGTAAAAGAGAGATAAAGGTAATTACAGAAGATAAAATAGATAATTATGATTACCTGAAACTGAAAAGCTTTTCCTAGCCAAAACGAACTTACTTAAGAAGGTGTAGAGGGCCCCAGATAGCAATTTGTCTGCGGCCCTGTACAAGAAAGGAAGTGGTCAAATGGGAGAAAATCTTTGTATCACTTTTCTCTGATATGGGTTTGGTATTCAAGAGATACCATCAATTAGTGTAAACACACACACACACACACACACACACACACACAAAGACTAACAGTCATTCTCCAATAGATAAATGGTCAAAGGACATAAACAGTTCTCAAAAAAAGAATTACAAAGTATTTAAAACTACAAGAAAGAATGCTCCAAATTATTAATCATAAGAGAAATGCAAATCAAAACAATTTGATGTTTCATCTCACATCCTATAAACTGGAAAAAATTACAGAACTGGCAACAATAAATGCCAGAGGGGTTGTGGTATTTATTATTGTTGGTAGAACTATGAAATGGTACAACCAACCCTCTTGGAAAACAATTTAGAATTATACAAATAAAATGACTAATATGCCCATATCCTTTGCATCAAAGCCTCCATTCCTGGACTTAGACCCCAATGAAGCCATAAATAAAAAGAAAATTTCCATACATTTCAAAACTCTTATAGCATGAGTTTTTATGAGACCTAAGAATTCAAAACAGAGTAGATGTCTAATAACTTGCCCATCAACTGAGGAATGATTAAACAAATTATAGTACAAGAATATTATGGAATATTACTGTGCTATAAGAAATGATGCATGTGATAAACACAGAGAATCATATAAAGATCTATATGAACTAATAAGAGAACAAAGTAAGCAGAGTTAAGAAAAAAAATACTTAACTAAATAACTAAAATAATGTAAATGGAAAGAACTACACACCAGAAAAAGAGAAGGCAAATGTAACATAATTTAAATGATCAAATAGTCTTCAATGAAGAGATATGAAAAGATATTCCCAACCCACCCCTTCATGGAGATGGAAGTATTACACATTACATGTTGGCTTTTTCTCCATATTAATTATTGCCTTTTTTTTCCTTCTAAAAACATTGTTATATGGGATGGTTCTCAAGGATGAAGATATGAAGGGATATTTGTGGTAACTATGATAATATAATCAACACTGACCTGAATCTAGTAAGATGAAAATTTAAAGACACAAATGTTAAAGTCTTGCATTTGGGCTCAAGAAATAAACTGCAAATACCTCAGCAGATCACCTCAAAAAGATATTTTTAATGAACATTTTAGCAGACAGCAAATTCATGTAGTCCACAGAGCAGACAAAAAAGGCTATTACAGTCTTAGATTATGTTAAAAGAGTTCTAGGTTCATGAAAAAGAAAATAATTGCACAGTATACTGACCTAATCAGTCATATGGAGTTCTGTGTTGATTTAGGGGTACCAAATTTTCTGAAGAATCTTGATTAACTGGATATATGTCCAAAGGAAAGTTAACAGAATAATAAAAGGTTTCAACTCCTTGCTATGTGAGATGAGTCTAAGGAACTAAAGAAAAGGCTCAGGGCCAGCTAGATATCACAATGGATAGAGTACCAGCCCTGAAGTCAGGAGGATTTGTGTTCAAATTCCGCCTTAGACATTTAATACTTCCTACCTATGAGACCCTAGGCAAGTTACTTAACCCTAATTGTTCAGTGGAAAAAAAAAAAAAAAAGGCTTGGATGAGACAAAATAAATGTTTTTAAGTACTGGAAAGCTTGACAATACAGAATAGTGATCACCCTTTTTCTATTTCACTCTAGAAGGCACAACTATGAACAATTAGCAAAACGTACAAAGCGACAAATTTAGGCTTGATATAAGGAAAAATTTCTCTAAAAGTTCTAAAATGACCAAAATGGAATGGAATGCCTTGGAAGGTAGAGTGTTATCCTTCATGGAAGGTCTTAAAGCAAAGGCCCACTTCAAGCAAACAGATTATAATTTGTTGGATGTATAGTAAGAATTCTCTTTCATGTACAGATTGAACTAAACAGAAATTGTTCTTTTCAACTTTGATCCTGTGGATAATGATCCACATGATAATAAGATCATTATCTTTATTACAAAAACTTTACTACCAAAAAAAAAAAATCTCCTTGTAAAAATTAACAGACTTTTCTGCTTATGAGCTCCAAATTGAAAAAAAAAAAAAAAAAACTGAAAGTAAAATAAAACTACCAAATTTTATAATATTTTAAATGTAACTATTTTTAAGAAATAAATAACTGGATCTTAAAGATCTATCCATCAATTAATACCATTTTCTCTCCTTTATCATGAAAGGTACTATAGGGGATAAAATGGTTCCCTTATGACTGTACTTAAAAAAAAAAGTTATTGTCTTTAAAAACTTATGTCTACTTTTAAATGGAAAGGTCTCTAAGAATCAATGTAAGAAAATGTAGCACAGAAAAGTCTCTAACTTTTATAAAACAATATATACAAATACTACAATCTACATGATGAACACAGAGGATTTAGCAATGACTGAAAACTTTAAAAGTATGCTGAATCATTATACTTAGAATTCTATAAAAAAAAGAAATATCACAACAGAAGCATTTCCAATATGCACTATTTATCCACCCCTTTTCCCACATATATTCTTCTCAAACACTACTCAAAAATATCCTCCCTCTTCTGATGGTTTAAAAAATAATTTTAATGTCTATGGCATTGAACTTAAGGAAGATTTGGGTTCAAATCTCACTTTATACACTTAGCAGTTGTGTGATCCTGGCTGGACAGGTCATTTAACCTCTCTGTGGCTCAATTTCCTCATCTGCAAAATGAGAAAGTTGAACTCAATAATCTCTATGACCCATTTCAGCTTTAATCTATGACCCTACAAAGTTATACACAGAGATTATTCCCAAATCTATTTAATTTATTCATACCCAAAATCATCTCTCAAATTGTCTATAAGACACTTCCATGTGACGAAACACACAGCTTCTCTCATACGCTCTACAAAGCTCTTTTCTTTGCTCATTTTTAGAATTATTACTGGTGATAATGATGATGATGATGATAGCCAACATGTATATAGTGCTTTAACGTCTGTAAAGCATTTAAGAAATATCTGATTTGGTTCTCAAACAATTCTGGGAGAATAAGTGCAATTATTATCTTCATTTTGCAGAAAAAGAAACCAAGGCAGACAGAAGTGACTTGCCTACAGCTAGTAATTATCTGAAGAAATATTTGGACTCAAGTGTTTTTACCTTCAAACTCAACCCTCTATTTTCTATACCATCTAGATTCCTAAAGCAATTATAGATTCTTCCAAAACTTTATATAGAGGTCCCAAAATCCCACGTATAATTTTTTAATTATTTAATGCCATACTATCTATATACCATAAATTTCATTAGCTGTTCAAATTTGGAATGAAGAGAAACAGCATTTTCCTCATATGCCTCTTCTAACTTCATTTAAGTGTTCATTATATGAATTCTAAAATCAGTTAAGGCCTCTCTTTAATCACAGCTGCTGTTTCAGGGAGAGTGATAAAGTATAAAAAGTACAATCAGAAAATTTAGTGTTGTGATATGGGAGCCAACTGCCAGTGGCTGCTGGAGGTCTAACTCAGACCTGTAGGATGGATCTCTTCATGTGAGAGGAGGATGATGATAATTCAGGGAAACTGAGAGGCAGTTACTGTTCTCTGACCTCTCCAGAGAAAGGCAGTTGCATTGTCTGACCTCTCTCATCTTCCCTCTTGCCTCTAATTTATTTCATTCCCCATCCAGAAAGAACATCTGCATCAGCAAAGGCTGCCTTGCAACTCCTTCAGATGTTATGATTCACAGCTCTGGAGGCTCTTGGAGAACTGACCTGCCCCTTCACCTAGATATGGTCCTTAACAATTTAGGTTTGGATGCTAACTTTGTGATTTAACTAGTTTGATAACCCTGGACAAATCATTTAGCCTCAAAGAGATTTCCTAAGAAATGAGAAATACAGGAACTACCTGTTATTGTGAACAAACTAATTGAGTTATCATTATACTAACAAAAAGGACTTCTAATCACATCTTTTTTCCTCAATGCTATGCAATAGTTCAGATTCCATTAAATAACCACTGCTGTACAATCTAGTCTTTATATATTGTGAATACTTTCTTTTATTTTCCTGACTTAACTTTCTTTCCCTTTTATACACACAGCTCTGCTGAAATTAAAACAAATTCTTATCCATCTACCAGGACACATTCTTTCTAATTGTAAAGCTTATCCTCATCTTGCAAGTGTTTCCCCAGGGAATATACTGAAATTTTCCTTATTAATATGTACATATATCTTAATATGTAACTTTATATTCACTGTCTTAATTTTGTTACACTGACATAGCCTACAATATAAAGCAGAAATTCTGCTTTTTGTGTGATTAATAATAATTTTTTTTTAAAGGCAGTCCAGTTTAGAGCACTGGATTTCAAATCAATTGGCCTGAATATGAATCCTCTCTCTGTCACTTAACTACCTGTGGGATGTTGGGCAAATCACTTAAGCTCTCTGAACCTCAGTTTCTTCACTAGTAAAACAAGAGAAGTGAACTTGCACTTCTAAATCAACCACTCTAAGCACTAAGTATTTCTAAATAATAATTAGTAAATTTTTATTTAGACTCCTTTGCTCTGCCCCACCCCACAAAGACAATGACTTAAATGACTCAAAAACTTCAATCTACTTCCGCTTTAATATAACTATTATACATCAGCAATTTTTTGTAAATGAGAACAGACTTTATCAAGTAGATTGTTTTCCCTGATAATGAGAATGATTATAAAAAGTCAAATTTGAGCCTATTTTTTGAAAAAGATTTTCAAATTAATACAGATGAAAGCTAAGTAATACAGTTTTTAAAAAGAGGAAGAAGAGGAAAGAAGGACAAGAAAGGAGGAGGAAGGAGGAGGGAATAGGGAGAAGGAAAAAGGGAAGAGGGAAAAGGGAGGAAGGAAGAGAAAAGAGAAAGGAAAAGGAGGAGGGAGGAGAAAAAGGAAGGGAGAAAGGAAAAGGAAGGAGAGAAAAGAAGAGGGAAAACAGAGAAGGAAGGAGGAGGGAAAGGAAAGGAGGGAAATGGAAGAAGAAGGAAGAGAAGATTATGACTACCCCAAAATAAAGAAAAACAATATCCCCTTAGGATTTCTCAAATCAAATCTTTAAAGGAAAATCCAAACTAAGGACCTTGGGGGTGGAGGGTGGGAGGTGGGGATGGAATGCTTAGAATTGAACTTTGAAAAACAATATACCCTTTTTTCAGTTGTGTCTAACTCTTCCAGGTCCTATCTGGAGTCTTCTTAGCAAAGATACTGGTTTGCCATTCCCTTCTCCAGTTCATTTTACAGTTCACGAAAAATGAGGCAAACAGGGTTAAGTGATTCTCTCAAGGTCACACAGCTAGGAAGTTTTCAGAAAGATTTCAATTTGAGAAGATGAAACTTCCTGAATCCAGGGCCAGCACTCTATCTACTATACCACTTAGCTACTCAGTGCCCTTTTACGGCTCCTAACAAGCATATAGGAAGATCCAGGAAAAGTTAAGAGATTCTTAGCCACTATACAACCAAAAATGTTTCTTTAAAAACTGTTTCCACATGACAAATAGTTACAGAAGCATGTATTTATGTAGGACAACATGTCCTGATAGGAAAAGAAATTTAACCCTGTGGCTACCAAGGAATCTTTTTTTACCTTCTGAGATTTGGCCCTTATTCAATCTTTGACTGTTGAAGGGCTGATTTAAGTAAAATATCTCTTTCTAACATCTAAACTCAATTGGAGATACCACAACTTACAAAGAACATTGACATAGGTATGACCAGAGTGATGAGGTAATGCAAAATCCTGACATTTAAAAATCAACTGAAGAAACTAGAAATGTTTAGACTGCAAAAGAAAAGATTAAGGGGGCCATGCCAATTGTCTTCTAATACCTGAAGGAATATCACTTGTTCTGCTTGGCTCAGAAGAATAAAATATTAGAGTCAGAGAGGCAGATTTATAATTTAGTCAAAAAAAAAAAAAAAAAATTCCCAACAAATTAGAACTAACCCAAAAATGGAATAGAACATTTTCTAAGGTAGTGCTACAGAGCTGCATGAAGAGGTTCATTGACCAATCTCTGTCAGAGATACTATAGAAGGTATATTTTAGGTATGAATTAGACTAACCACTCCAAAGTGATTTGTCTTCAGTTCATGCAGGTAATGTTTAAGTAGCAGTGCTCGGTTATGACCTCAGGTCCACACTGGTGCCAAATCCCACCACTTCTTCCACTGTACCATATTAATTCTTCAAAAAGAGAGACTTGGAAGCCAAATTACATTAATAGTTGATGAAACCAAGGCTGTTTCAACATGGAAAAGATTTCAGTTGAAATACTAGATGCCTTACCTTATTTGAGGGAGTATGACGAGGAAAAAAAGAGAGACTTATTTTATATAACCCAGACAGATGCAGGACCAATAGGTTGAAATTCTAGGAAGGCATATTTCAGCGCAGTAAAGGGAAGAATTTCAAAGCAGTAAAGTCATCTAGCAGTGAGATAGACTGATTTATAAGTTCACTAGAATTGTTCACACAGAAGCTACATGACACTCAAGGCTACTGTAAAAAGAATTTCTTCACCAAAGGGACTTTACACTTTCTAAGGATATGAAAACATATGGGGCAAACAAGGAAGACAGTTAAAGATATTGAAAACTTTAGGACCAAATCTTTCTTAGTAAAGTGTCTACTGTACACTCAAAGCATATAATCATAGGATTTCTGAACTGGAAAAAAAAAAACCTTTTGAGACCATCCACTTCCAATCCCTTTCATTCACTCATTCAGCTGACAAAGAACCATGCAGAATACTGAAGGAAAGGAAAATAATATAGGATTCCTGTCTGCAATTGAGGCCAAGAGAAATTAAATAATTTTATCAAAGTTATATGGTTACTATCAGAAACAAGACTAGGAGTTTTATCTCTTCACTCCCAATCTTTCTGTAAAACCCTTTTGTCATCAGTGCTTCTGCTTTCATAAGAATCAGATGAAAACACAAGGTTAAGAAGACCTTATTTATACTTATCATCAACCCAGTCATGCCTACTAAAATCCTTACTTCAAATCTGAGCACATCCATTATATCTATAATAAATTCCGAGTCATTGTGCCAAATGAAATATGACCATTATATGCCTTAGATGGGTCACAAATGTGAATTATTATCACTAAATGTTTAAAAGTGGTCAAGAGAAAATTAGCTTGGAAAAAGAAGGAAAATAAGATCAATCTTGAGAATTTTTTCCCCAGTTATTCTCTTATTTTCTTCATTTCTACTCCTCACATCTAAATATACTACTCCTGGCATCTTCAGGTTCAGTCTTCAAGCTGAAATCAATGCTTTGTCTAGACGTCACATTTAAAACCTAACAAAGTGAAATCTGCCACACAGGACTTCAAATGTAATGTGCATGCTCACTAGGCAGATTTGGGCTATAAAAAGAAAGAACCATTAAACATTAAAAGACAATTTAGTTTTTAAATGTCACAGAAAAATTAAAATTAAATGAAATCTTAAGAAAGGAATTTTATTTATATACACACACATTTTTACACATACACATATATACATACATACATACATACACACACACATATAATACACTAAGAGATTACTGAGAGATGTTCAATCTATTCAACTAGGGGTAAGAAATACTATTCCCAAGTTTGTATGTATAAATGCATGTGTCATTCCAAAGACCAATGAATGATTTGTTGAAAGAACAATTGGAAAGTAGTCAATTTTCAATGATATTAATTCAATCTGTTTTAATCTATTAAATTAAGTGTCAAGACTTTTTTGGAGGGAAGTCACCAGGGTAGGTAAGCCTTAGCCAGTCAGTCCCAGACATCGATAAAATAGATACAAAAAAAGCAAAAAGGGACAGGAGGGAAAAAAAGACAAAGGAATTAAGAGTGGGGGGAGGAAAAAAAACAGGAGACAATGAAGAAAGTATATAAAGGGATACTGCTAGAGTGCTCTCCAACAACTTGGCTCATATTACAACTTAAACCAACTTCTAAAAGAAAGACAAGACAAAACATTACCCACTTATATCAGTAAAAGAATAAAAAGGCAAATTTAAGACACAGATCTATGATAAAAAGCCAAGGGAATTCCACAATAAAAGCAAACAATAAAAGCAACACACAAGAATCTTAGAATAAGAAAAAAAGCCAAAAAGAATCACAGGTATCCAGATCCTCATGTATAAGGACCACAGAATTTTAGAACTGAAAGAGTACCTAGTTCAACCTCTTCATGTAATAGAAGAAATTGAGGCCTAGAAAAGTGATTTGCCCACAACAATAGAGCTTGTCAGCATCAAGACTGGGATCAAATCAAAGTATTTAGTCCTATACTCTCCATGCTTCTCAATTAAATTTTTGTGAGTCAAATTTATTTGAAAAATCATCAGCAATGTTAAGACAACATTGCTGAGAAGCTGTTATTAAAGTATCAAAATAAGACAAGCACAGCTTTTTTAAGAAGTTACTTCAGGATTTTCTTCTGCGGGTATCTGCTGCTTACTGAGTATGAGTTTCATTGGAATTCTCAATATGGTTGGTTAAAATTTTCTTAAAAACGAGAGTTCCACCACTAATTATAACTAACTCTTATCCTTCTAAAGAGCAAGAGCACTTATCAGAGGTTTATTCAATGTAATTACAAATGTTGATAATAATTCTAGGCAACACACACACACACAAAGAAAACAACATACAATGCAATATTTTCTAAAGGTCTTTAGGACTTAAACTACTCTTTCGAAAAAAAACTGAATTTAAATAGTCTTCCATAAAATGCTACAATGAAACACTAAATAGTGCTAATTAACCCAATCCAACTGCAAAACTTGCAGCCATAATGTTAAAAATAAAAACCAAAAAAATCAAAAACCTCAAGACATCTCAACAAGAACATAGAAATGAATCCTTTAAGTTGACTACCCCAGCACATGAGATACAGGTCCAGAGCAAACATAACAATATATTTAACCCTTAAGTTGACTACCCTAGCACATGAGATACAGGTCCAGAGCAAACATAACAATATATTTAACCCTTGAAAAAAGTATTCACAAGTATTCTATTTTAATTTTTAAAAAAACAAAACAAAAACCATGCACTATATTTATGGTGGTCATCACAATGTATGATAGAAAATCTTAATGAACTAGAGTTAATTTTCTAGTATATTTGGATGAAATCATTCAAGAAAAGATGATGAAAAGTCTTCCTATAAAAAGTTGATTAGCTATTACCAAAACAATATACTTATAGGTGTTCTCTCTCTCCTTCACACTCTCTCTCTCTCTCTCTCTCTCTCTCTTTACACACACACACACACACACACACACACACACACACACACACACACACACACGAGAGATTCCATTCACTGGCAAAATAGTTGCTTTTTTTTTTTTTTTCTAAAGGTAGGAGAATTCTATAAACCAGAGAAAATTAAAGCGTTTCTTTACATCTGAATTGGATGTCTCTGGATATACAGTTTGAATTTGTGTCGATACAATATTCAAAGATTCTGATTCCCAGAATACAATAAAGCATATCAAATAATGTACTCTTTTACAAATGGAAGGATTTACTATTACAGAAAAAAGAAAACTTGAAATGCCTACCTGAATTAAATGAAACTACCTGCTAATACAACAATGTTTTTAGTTCTTGTTTTATCAAAGATAGCTAATAGATGTCTTGTTTTCAATGAAATCCTAGGAAGTTTTCAACTTATTTCAATATATTTCAAATATTATAATAGTGTAAGAACTCATGATAAACTGAGGTTCTTAAACACAATTATAATCATCCTGATATTTTAAAAATTTCTGGAAAGAAATATGAAATAAAATGTTAAAGATGAGGTGATAATCACATTTTTATTTTGTCACATTTTAGAAGATAAAAAAGAAAACTGACTAAAACATTCAAAACCAAGGAAATTATGAAGAGCATTCTAAAATGATTCTAAGTCCCTAAGATATCTCTCTTAGGAGATTAAAATAATAAATTAAAAGTTATACACACTTATCTATAAACTGACTTTGCATAGCCTGACCTCTGAGTATAAATAAGTCAATATTTAGAAAAATTAAATAAGTTTGTGAGACTTAAGAAAATATCTTAACAGAAAACCTAATATAGGATAAAACTTTTCTTCTCTCTTATTCTTATTTTTTTAAAAAAAGGGATAACTTATAGAATATATACTAGCCCAGAAAGATCAATATTAAAAACAAGTTTTTAAGAAGAAAAATAATCACAAATATTTCAATAATGATAGATTTTATACCAAAGATAAAAATCAACAATAGGGGCAACACAATAAAATACTCAGAGCACATCTACTTGAAAAAAGAAATCCTTTAAAAATCTACTATTTTAAGTTATAAAATTACTCAAATGTTACTAACGATTAGATCTTTAGAATTTTTTAGCTATGCAATATTTATTTTCTTTTTTTCCTACCAGTTTTATGTAAATGAAACATTCTACAGCAGCAGAATTATGACTATTTACCTGCTGGCCTAGTGAAAATGATCTTACAGGAAAATCGCGGCTCAATTTCTCTTCTCTTACTCCCAAGCTAAGTGGAGAAAGCTGCAAGAGCTATACAGCAAGCCTCTTTATTCCAGAAGAAATGCCTTATATATCTGCTCAAGAACAACCTTGTTCACCAATTAGTATGACTCAGGTGGGTTTGGAATGGAGTAATGTCCACAATTCCTTGGGCAGTTAGAAGCAATCATGCTCCTCCTCCTTGAAGGCAGGAGGACTGAAAAGGGGGCTCAATAGAAGATTCCTAAGAACAAGAGGAATACACCAACCAGAGCATATGAGGATAGAATAGGAGTACTGAGGAAAATAAAAACCACATTAAAGCACTTTGCAAGCAAGAGCAAAAGATTTAATGTTATCCAGGCCTTCATTTTTTTTTAGCCATGCCATTGTTCATCTTCCCTCCCAAATCATGCACAAAAAGAGCTGTCAGCCTGCCTTAAGCACGTTCCTTCTTCCATTTAAACAGACATGATTCTTTTGGTTAATCTCTGGCAATGATCGCCATTTCACAGCACATTCAGCCCACCCGGAACTGATCAATACCACTACAGACATAAGACTAGACTTTATCCATTTATTAACCACAAGGAAATGTACCATTCAGCAAAATCCTATAGAATTCAAAGGTTGTGTGTGTGTGAAGGGGGAGAGAGGGAGAAAGAGAAAGACAGAGAGAGGCAGAGGGAGACAGACGGAAAAGGAAAGAGAGAAGGGGAGAGAGAGAAGGAGAGAGAGAGAGAGAGAAAGAGACAGAGACAGAGACAGACATTGAGAGATAGAGACAGAGAGACAGAGAGAGAGACACAAAGAAATGACTACCACCCCCTATGGCAAGTAAGATTAAGATATGGCCACAAAAATCCAACTGTCAAATGACAGATATGTAATGGTCTTTTCACTTTACAACCTACGCAATTAAGTAATAACTGTAAGGCAAACAAATCTAATATATTCTAAAGTATATTTAATCTATTTTATATATACTGTATATGAATGCAGACCTCGACTGTTTAGTAGTACAACGTTTAGATTTTCGAATGCAAAAGACTAGACATCTTTTCCAACCACTGGTTGCAACTATAAAGCATTCTCTCAAAATCAAAATTTCAAATAGAAAAATAGCTAGATCATCCTTCCAAATACTGATATCAATCCTAAAACATTCGCACCAAAGAATTCAATTTTTTGCCCATAGGTTGTTTTACATAAGCAATTTTCTTTCTAAGAAAACAATATCTCTAAGCAGGAGTTTTAAAACAGGAAGCCTCCGGTAGGTGAGCAAATCTATATTTACAAAGGGTACTCGAAAACCCAGCACATTACCATAACACAGAGATCAAATACATCCTCTGCATACAGTACTAGTTAATTACTCCCAGAACAACAACTAATTTTTTTTTAACGCTGGTGGACACTGAAGTTTAAGATGTGTGACCCACTTGAAATAATAAGATTATTGATTACAGATGAAGGTTTCTTATACTATCAAAATTAAGTAGCAGTTGACTAAATTATTACAATAATGTTCACGAAAAATGCATTAATTTAAAAGCATTTGTTTTGAGAATTCCATTTCAAATGAAGCTACATATTTTGGAATCCGCCTTACCAGGTTTCAAATATTTACATAAAATGTCACCTGTGGTATTTGCGGCTTAATTGAAACCCCACAGAAGCTGTCATCCAACATTATGACCACAGACCATTTACTTTCTCACTCTGACAAATAGAGCTTTCACTCATGTCAGCAAACCAAGCTAATTCGAACCGATTAAAAAAAAAAATTCACGGAGGTTTCAAGATCATAATCAAACGGGGGGGGGGAGGGTTAAAAGGTTTTGGGGTTGTTTTTTTTTTTTTTTTTGAGGGGGGAACCTCACCAATCTCCACCGAAACAAAACGACCGGACAACAACAAGCCACCACCACCACACTCGCCCAACTCCAACCTACCTGAAGAACAAGAGATAAGAAAGACAGCAAACGCCAACTTTGCAGCGGCTCCCATTTTCCCGAGGCACCGGGGAATCCGTAGCAAGTTCTGGCGAGATCTCCAGTGCCCTGGGTCTTCCTTGGAGCCAAACCCCCCGGTGTCCAATCAACCGTCATAAGGCATAGTCGGAGCTCCCTCGATCGAAACGCTCCACGGGGCGGGCAACACCAGCAACAACAATCACAACAAAAGGCAACACCAGAAACCAAAAAAATAAAAAACAAAAAATCCCAGCACCACACACACAGGCTCCAAAAATTTTTTTTTAATAATTAAAAAACAAAAAAGGCACCACCGACAAAAGCAAATTTAAATCACTGTCAAATTCACTGTCAACTCGTCTCCCCTCTCATAGCTCGCTGAACAAAACGCCAGCGGAGGGGAGGAGGCGGAGAAGCAGGAGGAGGAGGAGAAGGAGGAGGAGGAGGAGAAGGCGGAGGAGGAGGAGGCGGAGGAGGAGAAGCGGGAGGCGACGGCGGCGGCGGCGGCGGCAGCGGCTGCCGCCCGGACAGTCCGGCGATCGTGGACTCCAGTCCGATGTCCGGACCGACCTTCAACCCGGACGCCCAAAGTCCGGGAACCCTCTGGACGAAACGCCTGCAGCGGCGGCGGCAACGGCAGTCGTTGCGATTGGTTGTGGTCGCGGTGGCGGCGGTGGGTGCTGCTGCGGCGGCGGCGGCAGCGGCAGCGGTGGCGGCGGCGGCTGTGTCCAGGGCTTCGGTTCCGAGATCGGCCGAGTTTTTTCGGTCCCCGGCCTCCCCTTTGGCGCCCCGCCCCCCAAACTTCCGGTTCCGGCAAAAAGCAGGAAAGCAAGGAGCGAGCGAGGAACGGCCGGTGGCGGCCGGGCGCGGCAGACGCGCGTGTCTGGGCCGGGAAGGAGATGAGATGGTTAGGAAAGGGAGGTGGCGAAGGAGGAGTGCGGAAAGCAAGGCGAGGGGAGGGGATGAGGGGCGGGACGGTGGAGGGGGGCGGGGCGGCGGAGGGGGGCGGAGCTCCGCCGGACTGACGAGGGGGAAGGATTGGAGCTGGCCACCCCCCCTCCGCTCCCCTATCCTCTCCCCTATCCTCTCCTCCCTTTCTCTTTCCTCCTCCCCCCGCCTCACTCAAATACCGCGACGTCTCGACGCCGTTGTTCTATGGGGAGATCCCGCGAGACCGAAGCGCGGGCGCCCCTCGACCCCTGACCTGTTTGCTGCAGTTGGTGCTGCGGAGGGGGGAAGTGGCCCAGTATTCCTTCAGCCGCTAGGCTTTTCTTGTACCTCCCCACCCTAGTTACTATAGATGAAGCCCATTGCCTCTCCGGACACCCCATGCCTGCCGTCTGCTCTGGGTACCCAAGGGAACGGTGTCTTGGGCCAATTGTAGGGGCTGGACGCCCTACCTATAGGGGTGGGTCTGGTTCTGCCTGACCCAGAGATCGGAGGACCCAATGGCAATCCCCTCAGATCCCGAACCTTTCTGGAGGCCTCTCTCGGGTGTTCGATTTTGCCAGGTGTCAGACTGCTTTTTAAGAGTTGGAAGGAACCTCTCTTAACCAACCCGACTACTATTGAGCGCTGACAGGTGTGCCATATACCTCTGGCCGGAATGCATCTCAGAATTTTTATTCTCGTGTCTTTAAATAAAAGAAAAAAAAAAAAAAATCGGAGGCGGGGGGGAATCTCTTGTGGTTAAGCACGCTAGAATTTCACAACCTTTATGGCCGAGAATGAAGTCTCGGAATGTAATCTAAATCCTCCCGGTGTGCAAATTGGATACACAATCCTTTCTGTATTTTTACTCCGGTCCATCCTCATGCTCTTACTATTTGAATTGCACAGTGTCTAGTAGATATTCTAATACTTGGCTGAAAGCGGAATGTGGATGACTTCTGCCTGAGGAGCTGCAATTCTGTTTCTGATCTTTGCTGGTTGTGTGAAAGTGGAAAATCCTCTTAATTTCTAAAATCCTCGGTTTCCTCTGTAAAATGGCAATAATTCGTGGGTAAGGTGCTTTGTAAGCCTCTGCATAAATTACAGCTGTTATTAAACACTTAAACTTACCAATTTGTAAAAATCTTTTCAACAGGACTATCTGTAGTCTGATCACTTTAGTATTTTTCATTGTATGGTGTTATTCTAGAAGTAGGGAGTGGGGAGATAAAAGTGAAAAAACCGACTTCTTGCACTTTTCTGTGGTAAATACACTTTCCCTTGACCTTAATTTCCTTTTAAAGTTTATATTTCTCCTCCCATTCACTGACTGTTAAACAGTGACTTCCCTTTTCTCCACCTATGCATTCCTAAACACCATGCAAGCAAACCTGTCTCTTAACAGTTGACTGAAAATAATCTTCTCATGGTCAGTATCATCTCTAATGAAGTTACCAATGTGGGGGAGTGGTGCTGAAGTGTCAAAGTCTAGAAGAGTCAAAAGCAGAGCATGGAAAGAATGAAGTAGGGACACATCCTCTTAGTGGAGGCTTCTTTGGAAAGAACTTGCCAATGAGAGAAGGAAAACAAAATTCTGGAGCTATATTCCACAGTGAAAAGGGCCCAAATTCCAGAGTGAGAAAGCAGCTGAATGTCGAAAGCCTGGAAGAGTCAGAAGAGAAATCTGTTGATTGATTACCAGAATATTTTTTCCTAATGAATAGTTATGAACATTTTGCTCCCCTGTTCAAAAAATGTCATTTGGTTCTCTGAAACACCTTTATTGGCTATCCCCTCCATATGAACCCTCTCCATGTCATTAGTAATTTACATGGCATTGTTCTCTCCTGCCTAATTACCAATCCGTTTTGGATTTAAGCTCCACTGCTTTATCTTCCCCTTAATGTAGATGCCTACCAGTAATATGTCAACCATACCTTGTGAGAATAGATTCACTAAATTGGTAAACAATCACCAAACAGAAAAGTGTATGAGTACTAAAGACAGAATCTAATTAGTAGTGAGACACAACATGGAGTATTCACGGCAAGATAAGGGCCTAGATCCATACAGGGACACTAGTACCTCAGGTAGGACATGGAAAATCACCAAATGGCAGTTCCATTCCTCACTACTCACTTCCAGCTTAAAAGATCCACAGTAGTCTGAGGAGGCAATCTGTGCTCAGAGATATTCCAAGGTAAGGCCCTAAGCTGTGTACTAAATAAGGAACAAATTCGAAAGCAAATAATTGTGTGGTTCTGAAGACAAAGAGCAGAGCATAGTCTTAAATTCCAACTAATGAAGTCTGAAGGAATGATCAGAGCAAGAAACCCAAAGCAAAGGGAAGCCCTGAACCAGCAGTCTACTGGAACTCCAAAGGAAGCAAGTCCACAGTCCAATTGCTCATATTCAAACCCAAAACACTGAAAAAAAAGCTCAGCAGAAGAGAAAGATTCCTAAATATCTCCAAAGTCTTAAGATGTGTGTGTGTGTGTGTGTGTATGAGAAAATATATATATTAAAAAGACTTAGGCATACATTTCATCTAGAATTCCTAGGAAAAACTAAAAAAAGTTTCAAAAATTAAGATTTCTATAATTGAAATGAAAGCAGTAGAGGGAAAAATTGGAAAAGAAACTAGTATTGAAATAATTGGAAAGGGAATTATTAGTTTGTCAGAATAAGTACAAAACTTTAATCAAGTAACATTCCCTGAAAAGTAAAATGGACTATGAGACATCTGTGAAATAGAAATCAAATTAGAATGGACTATAACACCATAAAAAGAAATTTTAAAAGTCAAAAGACTAGAAAAAGTAGAAGGAAATATATGATATCTCAACAAAAATAACTAGCCTGGAAAACTGAGATAAGAAAATTTAAGAATAAAGGTTCCATCTAAAAGACCAAAAAGTTTAAACATTGTGCAAGTAATCATTAAAATCATAGAACAAAGTAGATAGAAATAGAAAAAAAAAAAATCTGTCATGTCCTGAAAGAAAACCCCAAAATGAAAACTTGCAGGAATATTATAACCCAAATCCAAAGCTTCCAGGCCAAAGGGAAAAAAAAAAATAGTGCAAGCAGTGAGAAAGAATTCAGGTACTGAGGAGCCCTGTAAAGAATCACACTTATTTAGCAGCCACCACTATAAAGCATCAAAGAGTTTGGAATATGGTATTGTAAAGATAAAAGATAATTGTTTATAACCAATAATAACTTACCTAGCAAAACTGAGTATTTTCTACAGAAAAAAAAAAAAAAAGGCTTTAGTAGAAGACTTCTAAGTATTCTTAATGAAAAGGCAAGAACTGCATAGAAACTTTAAGGTTCAAACAGAATTAAGAAAAACTTAGAAAAAAAAAACCTATAAGAACAATCATAAGATACTAAGGGATGAACTTACATTCTAATATGAGAAGATACATTTGTTTCCTATGAGCACTATCATCAGAGGTCATAAAAGGAGTCTAATTTGACAAAAGACTTGGGAGTGCTTCTGTAATATCTTGATTTTAAATGAACAATGCGAAGTATAGAGAAAGAAGGCTAAGGAAAATTATCTCATAATTGAGGTGCTCAAACAGAAGTCCCCACAAACAAGGCGGAAAGGTCTGGAAGTAGTTAATACTTAATTTTCACTCTAATGTGAACTGTTCAAAATAGGAAATAATATACATACTTATTTATATGCAGAAATACTCAACAGTATATATCCAACTCAACATACATATCTCAACAGAAATATATTACACTCAATAGGAGGGAAAGAGGAGAAGGGAAGAATTAGGTCTAAGGAAAAAAGCTCTAAAGATATGTGAGGTGGGAAAGAATTGGAATTTGAGGGGATATTCATCAACTGAGCAATGTCTAAACAAGTAATGTTGTATAAATAATAAAATACTGTTGTACTATAAGAGGATCAAAGGAATGATTTCAGAGAACTCTGCCAAGACTTACATGAATTTATGCAATATCAAGTAAATGGAACCAAGAGAACAAGCTATATAAAGACAATATTAAAGTTAAACATGTTTGAAAGACTTAAGAACTCTGATCAGTGTAATGATCAACCATGATTCCAGAAGACTAATGATGAAACATTCTATTCATCTGCTAATAGCAAAGTGAAAGACTCAGAGTATAACATGTGACTTATTTTTGGACACAGCCAATATAGACATTTGTTTTGCTTGATTGTGGTTTTTAACAGAGATTTTGCTTTTCTTTCTTAATGGTTGTGGGAGGAGTAGGAGGGAAAGATAGTGAAGTTTTACTCATTGAAAAGAACAAATATAGTTTTATCCTCAAAATAAATGAGATGAATATTAAATGCTTCTTCCATCAAAATAGTAGAGTAATAGAAAGAGAAATCAGATTACAGAAGGTTAGGGGATTGATGTTTTATGAAATTGAGCTGCAAGTGTAGCCTATTTAAAGAGAGAGAGAGAGAGAGAGAGAGAGAGAGAGAGAGAGAGAGAGAGAGAGAGAGAGAGAGAGAAACAAAGAAAGAAATTTGTTGGTGTAGAAGAGGAAGAAAAAAAAGGATAATAGCCTGAGGTGATAGCAGGATAGAGGGATGGCTTTCTGGGATCCTGGAGACCTGATCATGCTTAAAACTAAAGGAAGAAAATCTAAGAGAAAAAAGTTTGATGATAATAGGAAGAAAATGGATAATAGCAAACTCTAGGAGGAACTATTATGAAATTCCTTTAAAGTATAAAAGAAGAGAAAGAAGGGTGTCCAATCATACGATTGGAGAACACATCTCCTATTACATGTACTCTACATTCTAGCCAATATTCATTTTTATTCTACTTTCTTGTGCTTCTTTCCTTTTACATTTTGCATCCTCCTCTGTCTCTCTCCCTTACCATCTCAATCTGTTGAAATCCTTCCATCTTCTAAAACCTAATCCTAGTCCTGTTTTTTCTGTGAAGCTCTTTCTGATCTCTTCTCATTCTGGATTATAACTTCTTGAAAGAAGGTGACTGTATCTGATTTCATATTTATATTCCCAGTACCAAATATAGTAGTCTCCTCATGATATGTGCTTCATGATTTTTTTGGTTAATTACATTGGACTCATCACACATTTCTTTATATTGGATTTAGTTACATGATAACAGTTATTCTGTTGTGGAGAAACTAACCAATTAGAGAAGTGTTACCTTCTAATTCCTACATGCAATTATACTTTGTTAATATTTTAAAATGGTTTCTTTAAAATAAAAACAAAATTAGCTTGATAAAGTGCACTACATTATTAATTAGTATTTTATTTATGGTTCACTAATTTTCTATTTTTTCCCATCCATTCCCTATCAAGATAAGCATTCTTACTTTTTGTTTCCATGTTGTTTTGTCATTCTCTTCCACTAAACTACTTAGTCTTGCAGCTGTTAAACTTATCTTTAATTAACTGTCCATTTCTTCAACTTCTAGAAGTCCTTAATAATCCTTGTAATTCCTTAAATTCTCTTTAAAATTTTTGTGTCTTAAATTGTGGATTTTCATGAAGCCCAAAGCTCAGGAGTTGGTTGATCTGCAACAATTTAGGAATCTACATATGTTTTTAAGTGTTTTTTTAAATGTGATTGTCAATATGTGATATTGCCTGAACTTTTGCTCCAAAGATATTCAGGAAGGTCTGTGGTCTATGTAGGGACATAAACTGATAAGAACAAGGTACAAGTCTTTATATATTACTGTTTGGTTTTCTAGTTCAAATCCAATGTTGCCATCTATCCATGTTCTTAGGAATTGATATCCATTTAATGACCCAAATACCTTCAATCCATTAAAAAAATTTATAGTAGTTACATCTCAGTTTCAATTTGAAATTCTGTTTTGCCTTTTGGTTCCTGCAGTGCTCGATCATTTATGTTTTCACCTCCACATGTGAATCCAGGATAATATCAAGCAAATTGAGTAAAAGAGCCGATAGTAGTTAAATAGGAAAGATTGACAGATTCCTACAATAGAAATAAAAAAACAGGAGAAAGGGGTTTCCCTTTAATAGGTAATTTAATAGGTAAATGTAATACCCTTCTACTCTCTTGAAGAGTATATTTTTCTTAAATCACAAACCTACATGGGTATTAACTTATAGTCTTGGCTTTACTATCAATATTGTGGACAAATGGAAGTATGCTATTTCCCTCTGAGACTAGAGGAAATAAAGAGAAAATAGGTATGAAAACATAAATTATGAAGGTTGAAAGAAGCAAGTTGAAAGGGCTTTATCAATCTGGATCCCTATAGTCAGACATTTCAACAATCCAAAACTTATTTTCACTTTTCTAGTCAATTCTAAAACCTCTTCACTAGTTCATCTACTACAAATTCTTGATAACCAATCCCAGACTTCAATCGCTTCTTAGCAACTTTTTAAAGTCAATCTGTAGCATCCTCCACAATGATCATTCCAAACATTTTCCTTACCAAAGTCTCAGTCCTACCTATCTCTCTCACTTTCAGCAGATGATCTTTACTGAGAATGATATATCATCTTCTTAGTTTAAAAAAAAATGTGCCTTTTCCTCTTGTTCTAACCCCCGCTTTTACCTTGCTTGAGCTATTTCCTATCCATCTTTCTATTCTTCAACTTCTAGAAAGACTAAACTATACTCCATACTCTACATGCCCAAAACCTCAAAAAGCTTTCTTCAATTCATTCCTCTGCTAACTTCAAAGGTGCTAGTGAGCCCCTTGTCACAAAATCCAATGGTTCATTTTTCATTTTTATTGCCTTTGATTTCTTTTAAACATTTGACACTTGACTTTCTAAAACTTATATTTATTTTATGTATATAAAGTATTATGCTAAGCTGTGAGGATACAAACAGAAAAGCACAATCTTTCCTGCTCTCAAGAAGCTCATATTTGAAGCAGAGACAAGACATAAGAGACTTTGGCTTCAAGACAAATGGAAAAGTTACCATGGAATGCACAAAGAAAGTACAGTGGCAAAATATGAGATTATGAGTCTTCATTCGTGTCACTTCCACTGACAAAAACTGTATCTGCTTCTAATATTGAACTTCTCTATAATGCCAATGGCTTTGGTAGTAAAAATGTTCATTTTTCAGTCTTTAGTAATTATAGCTGTTGAAGCAGGGACCGTGGCTTTCCTGTTGTTGTATAAGAAATTGCCATTTATGCACAAGTGTTGCTTTCCTGGACATGGCTTCAAAAGCTGGGCTGGAAGCAGAGCAGTTGATCCAAGCATGCTGTTATTCCTTCCTAGAGGACAGGGACTTTCACTTTTCTCTTTATATCCCAGCATTTAGCATACATAATACTTAACACTTAGTTATCACTTAATAAATTGATAGATAAATTGACTACATCCTTCTTTTTTTAATATTCTTAGTATCACTAATGTATGGTTGATAATACCTCATGATGTAGATGACTGGACATTTGACAGATGTAAACACAACTAATTCTAATAAAATGTTAGACTGGAAGGGACTTCATATCATTTAGTTCAGTTTTCAGATGAAGCAATTGTGTCCAAAGTGGTTAAGCAACTTGCCTAAGATCATGCAGGTAGTAACAGAATCCATGTATCTTGATTCAAATTCTAGGGTTTTTAATATTGTATCACACTGCGTTCTTAACTATATACTTTCAATTAAAACAGAATCAGGAACCTCCTTGAAAAAGAACCTATTAATCTATGTTTATCTGTGGTCTGTAGGAAAAAAATAGGAAATTGATTGGAGCCAATTAGATTATGGGGTAGATAGCCATTGTTGATAAAACCTGACTTCAGACTAAGCCAATTTATTTCTTAAATCTTTGAGAAATCCCTTGTACTCTATACATCTCAAAATATACTAACTTCTGCATTTTTCTCTCTGCCTTTCTGATCTCTTTTCTGTGTCCTCCATTTAGTTCATTTCCCAACTTGCTAAGTATACTTTAGGTATTTTCCTCAAGGCCTTCTTCTCCACTATCTTTTCTTTCTTTTGTGTATCCTTTTTCTTGGTGATAACTATTCCCATAACCTAATTCATGCACTCAATGCAAATGATCCCTAAACTCTTTTCCTTAACTTTTTTCCTGAGTACCAAACATATATCTGACCACTTTCTGGACATCAGAAACTAAACTTCAATATATCAAAAACAAATTATTTAGCTCCCTTCTCAAAGTGCTCCATAGAACCATTATATTCTCAACCCTAATACTAACATCTCAATGTCCTTTTTCATTCTTTCAATGTTCTCAGCAAATAGTGTATTAAGTCCTATTGATCTCTCTTCCCACTGCCACTAATACTGCATTAGTCCAGATCCATATTACTTCCTCCCAGGATTATTGCAATAATCTCAATCAGTTTCTGTACCTCCATGCTTGGGTCCCTTCAATCTATTCTTCACATCATTCCCAGACTAAATTTCCTAAGGCATATATATCCTCAATCATATACCTTTATTACTAAGAAACCTGCAATAGTTCCTCACCAATTCTATTCAATAAAGCCTAAACCTTCCAGCTTGGATTTTGAGGTCAATGATAATCAGGACCTAAATTTCCAGTTTGATTTCTCACTACCCCCCTTCACGTACTTCATGGTTTTAACAAAACTAGGCTTTTTAGTCTTCCATGAGCACATCTGAAGATTATCTACTTTTGTGCCTTTGCCTATACTACTCCTTGTACCTAGAATGTCTTCTTTGTATCCCTGACTACTACAATTCTATAAATACTGCAAGACCTACCTCAAATGTTCCTTTTCTGTGAAGTTTTCTTGATTTCTCCCAAATGCAGTCAGAAATTATCTTTCCTTGAAACTCTCATATCATTTTCTGTGATCTTCTTTTATCCTTATCATTTATAAAATTATTTATTTTATAAAAAAAGTCAATCTATATACAATATTTCAGAAAAGTTCATAGGTTGTGTGAGTTAAAGCTATATGTGATTAGCAAATCCAGACTAATGTATGATCCAAACATTGGATAGCTTTTAAAATATTCACACAAAAGATATTTGTATTTTAACCATATAAGCATTGATTTAAAAAAAATTTATTTGAACAGTTTCTAAGAATCATGTCTTCTTTGTGTATATTTCCCTTCTATAATGGCTTTAACTTCATTTTTTCCTAAAGTTTAGCTACAATGAATTATCTCACAAGTTTAAGCATGAAAATTTAAAAAAAAAACAGCCTTAAATGTTCTTGATCATTTTTCCTTTGACCTGAAAATTTTAATCAAAAACAGAATCTGGTCTTTTTGAAAAAAAATACTTATAATACTTTTAATTATTAAGAATAATTAATATCCATAAAATCTGCAGTGTAGCTCTTTTTATGTTCAAAGTGTATTAGTCATTATTTATCTACAAATAAGTGAGTATTTTAGGTTTTACAGGTGAGTAAATAGAGAAGCTAGGTAGTTTGCTCAAAGACACAAACTAAATCAGCAGCAGACTTGGTATTATAATTTGAAACTCCTGAGTCAAAAATTAGTCCAATGAGCCATGCTGTTTCTAAAGTAATAAGCATATTAATTGTCCCTTCAAGCAGTAAACAGAGCACTAAATAGAGCATGCCACATCCAGAAGACCTATGCAACCAAAGAGACCTATTTCCTTCAATTAGAAAAGGAGAATGTGCTAGAAATTGTCACTCACCTTTTCATTAGGGAAAAGAAAATGTTAAGGCCTAAACAAATTTGTGCAAAACAACTAATTTTAAAAGCACAGAAATATGTGTTTACAAAGCTAAGTGATGAATGTATTCATTTTTTTCCAGTTATGATTGCAACTAGGTCTATGTAAAAAAAGAAGTGAAGGCTTGGGCAAATACCAAAATAAGATAAAATAAAGTTAGAGGAGGGAAGTAGGAAGAGCCACCATATTTCCCTACTTTCAGGTTATTCAAAGAAAAACATCCCTCATTATCTATATCTACATATATGTATATAGTTACATGTTTAATATATATTAAATTTGCACATTTACTATTTATTACCTCTTGATCCTAATAATTGCAAACTACCTGTCATAATGTAGCATCTCCTCTGTGGTCATCCCTGAAACTTGTACTTATGGGTGGGACTTCCAGAATACAATTGCTATTCCCGTAGGTTCCCTATGGGGAACCACTTCTAATATTCACAGATCTCTATGGGCATACTTCCCATTAACAGAGAGTAATCACAAATCTTTTTTGTCAAAAGCATCACTAAAACTGTATAGTAAAAATAGTAGCTGCAAAACAATTGCCTCTAAAAACCTTGGGCACACTCACAAATATACACAATATTCTTGGGAAAAGTAGGTTCAAACTTAGAATTAAATGGTATTTAAGTTCACATATAGAATATAGATATGCCAGAGACATTTCATATATATGAAATAATATTGATACTGCATCTGTATGGTTTGGAAATTACTGAGATATATTGATATTATATAGCTTAGAAGTTCTTTTTCTCTTTTTAGCGGTAACTCCCCTCGGATACATAATCTCTCTTGGAAGGGCTGTACAACTAGGTTCCTAGAGTTTGCTCATCTTCATAGCTGTCTTCCCTGCTGACAAAAGTCATAATGTTTAAAAAGTTGCTTCCTTCCTTGAGTGACTATCTGTCTCTGTATGGAATGTTCATGCACCTTTGTTTTTGGCTAGATACAGAATTTCCTTTTAATTGAGTACCTCTGCTTCAAGTTACATGCCTGGTGGAGAGTAGGGGAAAGGAAAAAAAGGTCTTGTCCTTTATGCCAAACGTGATTTCTTTTAAGGGTCTTGCTTCTTCCTTAACTTTTGGCTTAGTACAATATACCTCTAACTTTCCAAGTATAAGTGATTTAAAACCCCCAGGGTGTGGCTAATTTGTTTGCTCAATCAATCACATTGTTGCCTTTAATTTCATTCAAGGAACTTCTTCATACCTCATAAAGGGATGGCAGCAATTTTACAGTCAGTTTAATGCCTTGTTGCCACATTAAAACCTCATCATCTATATCTGAATCTTGTGACTGTATAACTGAGTTATAGGGGGAATCATATACTCCATTACCCTAATAATACTTGACTCTAAACTAAAGAGAAGCTGCCTATGTATGTCCATGAACATAAACACTGAATAGCTTACATTGTATGAAAAGAATTAGCAACTGGGATAAGTAGTTCATAGGAGATAAACTTTACAAAAGCTGTAGACAAAAAATAAAATTAATTTGAGATGCTAACAATGAGACAAATTTAATATCATAGGTATCACTTGATGGAATGAGATCCATAATTGAAATATGGCTCTATATGGTTATTAAAAAGGAGAGAGATTTAAAAGGAATGGAATTCTATTGTTTTAAGTATACATACACTTATAAAATAGTCCAGGGATAATAGCAAGGAGGCATGATGGAAAGAATTTGAGTAAAGATTAATTGAGACAGAAACATAAATAATTTTGTCATTGGAATTTACTATAGAAAACCTGGTCAAAAAAGCAAAAGTAGTGAAATTCAGGAAATATATCACAGTCCTGACAAGAAAGTTTTGACAGGTTACTTCAATTATCTAGGGATCTGATAGAATTTCTTCTGCCCCCCCCCTCAGTTTCTGTGTGTGTGTGTGTGTGTGTGTGTGTGTGTGTGTGTGTCTCTCTATCTCTGTCTCTTTTTCTTTCTCTCTTTGTCTGTGTCACTCTGTATGTCTTTCTGTCTCTCTGTCTCTGTGAGTCTCTCTCTCTCTGTCTCTCCTCTCTCTCTGTCTGTCTCTGTTTCTGTCTCTCTGTCTCTCTTTTTCTCTCTCTGTCTCTGTCACTGTGTGTGTTTTTTCTGTCTCTTTCCCTCTCTCCTTTCCTCTCCTCTCCTCTCCTCTTCTCCTTTCCTCTTCTCCTCCTCTCCTCTCTCCCCTCCCCTTCCCTTCCCCTCTCTTTTCCCCCCCATTCTTCTCTCTCTTTTTCTCTGTCTCTCTATCTGTCTCTGTGTGTGTATCTCTCTGTATCTCCATCTTTCTCTGTCTCTCTCTTTCTGTCTTCTTTGCTTCTGTTTTTGTCTCTGCTGTCTCGTTCTGTATCTGTCTCTATCTCTCTTTGTCTTTGTTCTCTCTCACTTTCATAGAACAACTAATACATTCTTAACATTCCATAATGATAATTTCATCCTTCAAAAGCTGGTGACATCCAAAAAGGGGGGGGGGGGGGAAAGGAAAAGAAATTCTATTCTGCATCTGATTCTTAACAATAGAAAGTTACTTTTGTAAAGTTTTTTTTTCCTAATCATTAAGTCCTTTTGTCTCTTCCATTTCCTACCACCAATTAGGAACACAAGAAAAATAAAGCCCTTGTTACAAATACATGTAACAAATTGTTACAAAAATAAAAATACACACAAACACACATGCTCATATATACCACACAAGCAGAACAAATGTTTACATCGACCATGTCATTTATATGTTTATAATACTATTGTTGTAGATATTTTTCTCCTAATTCTACCCACTTCATTCTGTATCAGTCATGCAATTCTCCCCAGATTGAGTGGAGTCAAGAGAGTAGGGTGAAAGGAAACAACTGAGTGTAACTCATCACTATTCTTTCTCCATAATGATCTGGAAAATGGACAAATCTGAATTCTGATCAGCAAATCCATTGAAAAATGATTCACAGTGAGTCATTTTTCTAGCCCACGGAAGCTTAGGGAAACAAATAAGTCTGCAGATTCTGGGGATGGTGATATGGCCAGAGCATGCATAACTTGGAGCATTCTAATATGCAGGGACAGAAAAAGTGTCTAGGTACCAGAATAGGAAGCATTAGAGCAGAAGGAGTTCCCAGGTTTCTTCACTAGAGCTGGATCAGGAATGGGTGTTATTTGACAACACAGTGGCCTACTTAATTCCAGATCACAGCTGCTGAATAGGGAACAAGTTTATGAAATATAGCAGTGGACTCTAGTTCCAGAAACAAAAGCATACCATCTTAGACCAAAAAGGAGCTAGCAGATCAATTGCTCCAGTCCTGTAAAACTCCACAATGAGCTAACATTAACTGAGTCCAGCAGTAGCTTACTAAAACTCTCAACCAAGTATAAAACAAAACAAACCCTAGGCCAGAATTTGCAGAGTTAAAATTATGAGAAGGTAAATAGTTCTGTCCCTGGATCACACCACTTTGTGTGGTGAGATCTGAAAGCCTGCAAAAACAGCAGAAAGCTGTAAAGAGACAGAATCTCATATCTGATATTCCCCGCTCCTCTGCCTCAAGACATGTGCAGAGTTTAGCACTAATAAAGTTAAATTCAAGAAAAAGACTGAAAGAATGAATGAATGAATAAAAAAGGAACTCGAACACTAAGAGCTATGTCACCTGTCAGATTGGCTAGAATGACAGGGAAAAATTATGCGGAATGTTGGAGGGGATGTGGGAAAACTGGGACACTGATATATTGTTGGTCAACATGTGAATGTGAATACATCCAGCCATTCTGAAGAGCGATTTGGAACTATGCTCAAAAAGTTATCAAACTGTGCATACTGTTTGAACCAGCAGTGTTTCTACTGGGCTTATATTCCAAAGAGATCTTAAAGAAGGGAAAGGGACCTGTATGTGCAAGAATGTGGCAGCCCTCTTTGTAATTACCAAAAACTGGAAACTGAATAGATGCCCATCAATTGGAGAATAGTTGAATAAATTGTGGTATATGAATGTTATGGAATATTATTGTTCTGTAAGAAATAACCAGCAAGATGATTTCAGAAAGGCCTGGAGAGACTTACATGAACTGATGCTGAGTGAAATGAGCAGGACCAGGAGATCATTATATACTTCAACAACAATACTATATGATAATGACTTCTGATGAACATGCTCTCTTCAACAATGAGATGAACCAAATCAGTTCCAATAAAGCAGTAATGCCTAGTAAGTCTGCCTAAATTTTTGATTTCCTTTACTGGTTAATGGTACACTATTTCAAAGTCTGACTCTTCTTGTGCAGCAAAATAACTGTATGGACATATATACATATATTGTATTTAACATATATTTTAACATATTTAACATGTATTGGTCAACCTGCCATCTGGAGGAGGGGGTGAAGGAAAGTGGGGAAAAATTGGAACAAAAGGTTTTGCAATTGTCAATGCTGAAAAATTACCCATGCATATTATCTTGTAAATAAAAAGTTATAATAATAATACTAAAGAGCTACTGTTTTGACAGGAAGCTTAAGACACATTGTGCAATGTGTAGAGAATTGCATGTCTACATGCAAATTCAAAGAAAAAGTTTGTATACAAATCCAGCATGAATTTCTAGAAGAATTATTTGAGTTAAACATGATTTTTTAAACCACATGAGAACTGTGGGATAAAGAAATGAAAAGAAAACCAGCAATTTGGAAGAAGAGGTGCAAAATCTTACTGAAGAAAATGATTCTATAAAGATTCAAATTAGCCAAATGGAAGCTAACAATTCTGCGTGACATCAAGAAATAATAAAACAAAGTCAAAGACCTGAAAAAATAAAAGATAATGTGAACTATCTAATAGGAAAAAACAACTGACCTGGAAAACAGATCAAGGAGAAATAATTTAAGAAACATTGGATTATCTGAAAGTCATGAACAACAACAACAAAATAACTTAAACATCATCTTTTTTTTTTTAAAAAAAGTATTTGAAATAAATAGTAAAAGAAAAAAATCATATTTATAACAATCATTAAAGGAAACTAACTGCCCAGATATCTTAAAACCAAAGGACAAAGTAAACATTGAAAGAATCCACTTTTTACCTGATGAAATAAAACTCAAAATAAAAACACTTGAGAAGATTATAGCTAAAACTCAGAATTCTTAGGTAAAAGAAATAAAATGTTACAAGTAGGCAAGAAGAAAGAATTTAAGTACTAAGGAACTACAATATCATGCAAAATTCAGCAGCCATTAGTGTAAAGGAATATATTTCAGTAATAAAAGAATTTAGAATTTTCCATTAATGAAATAAGAGGACTTCTAAGTATTCCTGAATAAAAAATTTGACATACAGAGGAATCAAGAAAAGCATAAAAAAGGTACATATGAATAAGAAATCATATAAAGTTAAATAAGATTAAAGTGCTTACATTCTTATATAGGGAACTGATTTATATAATTATGCAAAATTTCATCAGTAGCAGGGATCTTAGAGGGAATCTAATTAAACAAAGAGCCTGATTTTGATTTTATGATGTTTGAATGATCTCAATAGATAAAGGGAAGGGTAAAGGAGGGGAATGCATTGGAAAAAGGGAAAGGGGATAAGAAGCATGGAGAAAATTATTTTACACAAAATGGGATACAGAAGAGTTTAAACAATGGAAAGTGCAGTGGTTGGAAGAATGGATGACATTTGAACCTCACTCTGAACTGGTTAAAAGAAAGAAGAAGAATAACAATTGGTTATATTATTACAGTATGAGATATAATAATTTTATCCAACAGGAAAATAAGAGGGAAAGGAGTCTAAGGGAAAAGGAGGAATGAGAAGGAAAAGAAATAAAGGTAGATAATAGGCAGAGGCAAAAGGGGATAGAGACAAGGGAAGAAGAAGAAAACATAAAATATTTTGGAGAAAAATACAAGTCTTCCAGGTTTTTTTGAAATTATCCTTTTATCATTTCTTGTTACACGATAATATTCCAATGTTTTTGTATCATAATTTATTGAGCCATATCATTATCAGTGAGTGCTTCTTCAAATTCTAATTCTTCACCATATCAAAAAAGAGCTGCAAATATTTTCCTACATCTTTAGTTAGATTTTGTTTTACTTAAGCCTAAAGCTTAATCTACCCTCCTTCTTATTTCTCCTTTCTTCCCTTTCCTTACTATTTCCTTATTAAGTGAAAAATATACTCAACTTTATATGTTCTTCCCTCCTTTAACAAAATCATATTAGAGTTAAGTTCAAGTGTCACTCTTCTTATTTCCACTTTAGCCTCTAGTTTGAAAATATCTCTGTAGTTTTCTTTTCAACTTTCTTACAGTATGATGACTCTCAGAAGAGCCAATGATTTTTTTTTGCCATATAAAAAGAGGATCATTTAAAAATCTTTTTAGACATTTCTTAAACCCACAATTGTCTTTCCTGAAAATATAATGTTCTTTCAAATCCATGTACTAATTACCTCTGAAAGAAACCAAGCTAGTTCAATTCAAAATATATTTTGTAAGTGTAGGCAGTTATTTCATGAAGAGTTTAGATGAAGCCCAAAATGTTGCCATTTGTTAAGAAATACAATTCTTTATATGTGTGTGTGCGTGATGAAAATCACTGGTTTATTCAATATATGCAAAGTTCCAAAATATATTGTAATTTGTTCAAAATCATATATTTAGAATAGAAACAGCTCATATCTTTAGCATATGATAAAGATACTTAATATGAATTTTTAGTGACCTTTACCCTTTAATCAAATTCATTTTCATTTTCTTACTCAACCTTTATAAGAAAAATGCTGAAAAAGAGCAAAAAGAATCTCAAAAAATTTAAAAATTTTTAAATTTATAATATATTTTGCTCTTATGATTTTTTTGTGGTTGACAAGAATAGTTTCTTTTTTTTTTATTAAAGCTTTATATTTACAAAAAATATGCATGGTTTCAACA
Source organism: Antechinus flavipes (assembly GCF_016432865.1). Classification (NCBI taxonomy): domain Eukaryota; kingdom Metazoa; phylum Chordata; class Mammalia; order Dasyuromorphia; family Dasyuridae; genus Antechinus; species Antechinus flavipes. The sequence continues at coordinate 377,018,674 of NC_067400.1, read as the reverse complement.
TTGACCCTTGCGAAACTTTCTATTCCAAATTTGTCTCTCCTTCCCCCCAACCCCTTCCCTAAATGGCAGGTAGTCCAATACATGTTAAATATGTTAAAATATATTACATCCAATATATGTATACATATTTATACAATTATCTTGCCACACAAGAAAAATTGGATCAAGAAAGAAAAAAAATCTGAGAAGGAAAATAAAACGCAAGCAAACATCAACAAAAAGTTCTATGTTGTGGTCCACATTCAGGTCCCACAAGGCCTCTCTCTGGGTTGTACATGACTTTCTTCATCACTGAACAATTGGAAATGGTTTGAATCATCTCATTGTTGAAGAGAGCTACGTCCCTCAGAACTGGTCATCATATAGTCTTGTTGTTGCTGTGTACAATGATTTCCTGGTTCTGCTCATTTCATTTAGCATCAGTTCACATAAGTCTCTCCAGGCCTCTCTGAAATCATCCTGCTGGTCGTTTCTTACAGAATAATCATATTCCACAACACTCATAAACCATAATTTATTCAACCATTCTCCAATTGATGGGCATCAACTCAGTTTCTAGCCATTACAAAAATGACTGCCACAAACATTTTTGCACATGTGGGTCCATTTCCCTCCTTTAAGATCTCTTATGAGCCCAGTAGAAACACTGCAGGGTCAAAGGGTATGCCCAGTTTGATAACTTTTTGAGTATAGTTCCAAATTGCTCTCCAGAATGGCTAGATCCATTGACAGTTTTACCAACAATGTATCAGTGCCCCAGCTTTTCCACATTTCCTCCAACATTTGTCATTATCTTTTCCTGTCATCTTAGCCAATCTGATAGGTGTGTAGTGGTATCTCAGAGGTATCTTAATTTGAATTTCTTTGATCAATAGTGACTTGGAGCACCTTTTCATATGACTAGAAATAGTTTCAATTTCTTCATCTGAAAATTGTCTTTTCATACCCTTTGATCATTTATCAACTTATTTCTTGATTTCTTATAAATTTGAATCAATTCTCCATATATTTTACAAATGAGACCTTTATAAGAATCTTTGAATTTAAAAATGTTCTCCCAATTTATTGCTTCTCTTCTAACCTTGTCTACATTAGTTTTGTTTCTATAAAATTTTTTAACTTAAGGTAATCAACATTATCTATTTTGTGATCAGTAATGATCTCTAGTTCTTCTTTTTATGTCCAAAGACATTGTCAATGCCTACTTTCTGCCATACTAGTTTCCAATCTTCCCAGCAGTTTTTGTCAAATAGTAAGTTCTTATTCCAAAATCTGGGGTCTTTGGGTTTGTCAAACACTAGATTACCATGGTTATTGACTGTTTTGTCACATGAACCTAATCTATTCCACTCATCAATTACTCTGTTTCTTAGCCAGTACCAAATGGTTTTGATGACCAGTGCTTTATAATATAGTTTTAGATCTGGTGCAACTTCATTTGCTTTTTTTTTTTTTTAATTCCCTTGAAATTTTTGACCTTTTGTTTTTCTGGATAAATTTTGTTGTTATTTTTTCTAGGTCAGTAAAATAGTTTCTTGGGAGTTTGGTATAGCACTAAATGAATAGATTAGTTTAGGTAGTATTATTATCTTTATTATATTCACTCAACCTATCCAAGAGCACTTGATATTTTTCCAATGTTTAAATCTGACTTTATTTGTGTGGAAAGTTTTTTTAGTTTTGCTCATATAGTTCCTGACTTTCCCTTGGCAGATAGATTCCCAAATATTTTATACTATTGACAGTTATTTTAAATGGAATTTCTCTTTGTATCTCTTCCTGTTGGATTTTGTTAGTGATGTTAAAAAATGCTGATCATTTATGTGGATTTATTTTGTATCCTGCAACTTTGCTAAAGTTGTGGATTATTTCTAATAGTTTTTTAGTTGATCCTTTAGAGTTTTCTAAGTACACCATCATATCATCTGCAAAGAGTGATAATTTGGTTTCTCATTACCTACTCTATTTCCTTTAATCTCGTTTTCTTCTCATTGCCAAAGCTAGCATTTTTAATACAATACTGAATAGTAATGTTGATAGTGGGCAACCTTGTTTCACTCCTGATCTTACTGGGAATGGTTCTAGTTTATCACCATTATATATGATTTAAAAACCAACAATGCTGATGGTTTTAAATAGATGCTGCTGACTATTTTAAATCCATTTATTCCTAAACTCTCTAGTGTTTTTCATAGGAATGGTTGTTGGATTTTATCAAATGCTTTTTCTGCATCTATTGAGACAATTATATGATTTTTGTTAATTTGGTTATTGATATAGCCAATTATGCCAATAGTTTTCCTAATATTGAATCAGCCCTGCATTCCTGGTATAAATCCTACTTGGTTATGGTGTATTATCTTGGGGACGATTTTCTGTAATCTCTTTGCTAATATTTTATTTAAGATTTTTGCATCAATATTCATTAGGGAGTTTTGTCTATAATTTTCTTTCTCAGATTTCTTTCTACTTGGTTTAGGTATCAGTACCATGTCTGCATCATAAAAGAAATTTGGTAGGAGTCCTTATAACCTATTTTTTCAAATAGTTTATATAGTAATGGAGTTAATTATCCTTTAAATATTTGGCAGAATTAATATGTAGATCCACTTGGTCCTGAGGATTTTTTCTTTGGGAGTTGATTAATAGCTTGCTCTATTTCTTTTCTTTTTTTGTATGTGTGCATCCCACAAATTTTGGTATGTTGTCTCATTATTGTTATTTTCTTGGATGAAATTATTGATTATGTCTATGATTTGCTCTTTCACCCATTCATTCTTTGGGATGAGATTATTTACTTTCCAATTACTCTTTGGTCTATTTTCTCCTAGCCTTATATTGCATGTGATTTTTATTGCAGAATGCTATGAAAAAATGCATTTACTATTTCTGCCTTTCTGCATTTGATTTTGAGGTTTTTATGTCCTAACATATGGTCAATTTTTGTATAAGTTCCGTGAACCATTGAGAAAAAAAATAAACTCCTTTCTGTCTTCATTTAATTTTCTTCAAAGATCTATCACACCTAACTTTTCTAACATTTTGTTTATCTCCTTAACTTCTTTCTTATTTATTTTCTAGTTCTGAGAGAGCAAGATTGAAATCTCCCACTAGTACAGTTTTGCTTTCTATTCTTTTTGCATCTCTCTTAACTTCTCCTCTAGGAATTTCCATGCTATACCGCTTGGTGCATATATGTTTAGTACTGATATTGCTTCATTATCTATGATACCCTTTAATAAGACATAGTTTCCTTCCTTATCTCTTTTAATTAGATCTTGTTAGAATTTTTACAAGGTGCTAAGTCAGTTATCTAATTTAGCATGGTACTTAACAGTTTTCTAGCTCACTAATGTATTTAGTACTCATTGGAGTTCTACAAGATTCACAAGTGAGAGAGAAGTGGAGAAGATTTACAAGTGAGAGAGGAGTGGAGAAGATTCACAAGTCAGAAGTCCACAATCCCACTCTCAAAGGAGGAGTTAACCTTTGAGTTCACACCTCTAAAAGAGCATATAAAAGGACAAGCCCACTGGGAGCACTCTGGGAAATTGAGAAGCCGGGACTCAGTTGGGCAGAATTAAGGAAGACAGAGAAGAGGTGGCAGGCTGTCCTGTGGAGAACACTGAAACCAAGATCCTTAAGGCTTCCAGAAAGCTAGCCAAGCTCCAAGTGAAGGAAAGAGAAAATAAAGGGTTTGGATTTTAACATCTGACTGCATTTGAGATGATTATTACATTGAACTGAAACAAAGGCTGTCTCCAGAATCCTCCCAAGAAACCTGCTCCCAGAGAACCATGATATTTTAGAGAAGAGAACATTACAATAGCCATCTCTGCTTTTATTTGATCTGAGATGAGGATTGCTACCCCTGTTTTTTTTTTCTCACCTGAAGCATAATATATTCTGCTCCAGCAGTTTACCTTCACTCTGTATATATCACTATACTTTTAATGTGTTTCTTGTAAATAACATATTGTAGGATTCTGGTTTTTAATCCAGTCTGCTATCTGCTACCATTTTATGGAGGAGTTCATTCCATTCACATTCACAGTTAAAATGACTAATTCTGTATTTCCTTATATCTTATTTACCCTAGGTTATGTTTTTTCTCTTTCCTATCCCCCTTCCCTTCTCCCTATTATTTTACTTTTGATGACCACTTCCTTCAAACAGTCCTCTCCTTTTTGAGTGCCTCCATACCTTTAATATCTTTTCCCTAATTTTTCTGTTTTTCCTTCTATTAATCTTTCCCTTTCTTTTCTTCCTTTCCCTCCTACTTCCTTATAAGTTGAGACAAGTTTCTTTATGATACCAAATATGTCTGATATTCTCTTTTAGAGACAAATCTGATGAGAGTGAGATTGACACAATGCTCATCTCCCTTGCCTCTTCATGGGATGTGATTTCCCTTATTTTACCTCCTTTTCCTCTTCCAATATGCTTCCCTTTCTCCCTATAGTTTCTTTTTCATATTATCATAACAAAATCAAATTAAACCTGCATTCTCTAAGTATAGCCATAACAGAAATATAGTTCTCAAGAGTTCTTTCCTTTTTACTTTTTTATGCTTCTCTTGAGACCTGTGTTTGAAGATCAAATTTTTTGTTCAGCTCTGGTCTTTTCATTAGAAATAAGTGAAATTCACTTATATCATTGAATGTTCATCTTCTTCCCTGAAAGATAATGCTCATTTTAATTGGATAGTTTATTCTTGGCTGTAATCCCAGTTCCTTTGCTTTTCAGAATATTAGATTTCAGGCCCTTCAATCCTGGTCTCCCTATGCTGTGATCTGGGTTCCACAGCCTGTCCCCCTGCCTGATTGAAACAGACCTGCTATGAACTTTTTCCAAGGTATCTTCTTCTAGAAATGTGTTGTACTCCAAATATTTGTGGATTCTTTGACTTCAAAACCAATTTAGAGGCTTACTCTGCTTTTGGTTTGAGAGAAGGTTACAGAGAGTTGTGTCTGTTCACCATCTAGGCTTTTCCCCAAAGGCGACAAGAATGTTTTCTAACAAATCTCTGTAGCAAAGTATCTTTGCTGGCCTGGCCCTTTCTTTCTGTTTAGGAGCAGTCATTGAAAATTTCCTTTTCACTTAAATTTCTTCATAATTTTTGCTCAATCCTTTTATAACTTCTTATTGATGACATATGGCTATAGAGGCTCTTCAGTGTTAAAGTCATTGATGTGAAAAAAAAAATTGTCGTCTGGTTCTGGAAGAAAGCTTTTGGAAAATAAATTTTGAGTCTTCTGTTCATAAGAGTTTCCTCCCAATTTTACAAATTTGAACAACAAAGTAATTAATTGTATCTTGAATATCTACCTGATAATTTGCAGGTTGCTAATTTAGGGACATTTAGGTGGAAAGGGTTAAAGCCTTCTGTTCAGACATTCTTATCAGGCTGGGTGACAAGCTGGCTTTAAGATAGAAAGTGATAGAATGATGATTACCACTTTCATGAAACTCTGGGGTAACTGTAGTGGAACACAGTATGAACCTAGGTGGGGTGCATGTTAGTGTAGATCTGAGCAGTGTTGAGCCTCCCAACTTGTTATTCTGAGCTTCTCTCATTTTTAGTGCAGTGAGTCTTAAAATTTCTCTCCTCATTCTATTTTCTAAGTCAGTTATATTTGCTGAGATACCTTACATTTTCTTCTGTTTTTTTTTTTAATCTTTTGGTTTTCTTTTACTATTTCTCATTGTGTCATGAGGTTATTGGCTTCTGTTTGGTTACTTCTGATTTTTAGGAAGTTTGTTACTTGGGTAAAATTTTGTACTTCTTGTCATAAGATGTTAATTCCCTTTCTATTTTTTTCAGTAGCTTTCATTTATTTTCCAGGTATTTTTCTCTAGTCTTCTCATTTTATTTATAAAGATACTTTAACTGTTTTAAAATAATTCTTGCTTCATTTCTTTCAAACTTCTTCTAGTTGAATTTATGCCCAAGCTGTTTTTCTTTGAAGTTTTGCTTATAGATATTTTGAAATCATTCTTTTCTGTGTTTGTTTCTTAAGTGATTTCCCTTATTTTACCTCCTTTTCCTCTTCCAATATGCTTCCCTAATAATATAATAATAACTTTTTATGGCAGGATTTTCTTTGTTTGCTCATTTTTTCTAGCCTACTTTCTACTTTCTACTTTATGTTAAGGTTCTATGTACTTCTGGAAGGAATGTTTTAAGTTTCTTTCTTGTGATATTGAATATTGTATAATTTTAGATTCTCAAGAACAACTCATGCTGTGAATAAGCAAAATTTTGTATTTCCAAAATTTGCTTACTATCTCCCTGCTCTGGATTTTGCAAGTTTCTAACCTGAATTTGGACCTAAGGTACAGTAAACTTCTAGATATGGCCATATTGTTTCTAGACTCAGTCATTAGGAAAACTCCACTGATTCAGAATAACATAGCTAAAGGGCATAGTAGAAGAAATCCAGAAGAATAAAAGGGGTGCCAGAAGACTGGACCAATTTTTAAAAAGAAGAAAAGAGAACGGAATTTGCAAATCAAAAGTCTATAGTCTTGCCTTCAATTCTCAGCAAAATTCTAGAAAATAATTCCAAAAAAAAAAAAAAAGTAGTGATCATAAATCAAGGATAGGGCATGGCACACTAACTTAATTCCTTTTTTTTGATAAGGTTACTAACTTGATAAATCAAGGGCATGATATATAGTTTATTTAGCTTTTACTAAATATTTGACAAGGTCTCATGATATTGTGGGAAAATGGAAAGATATGTGCTAAATGACAGTAAAATTACATAAAATTGGAATTGGTTGAAAAGTTAAGGCTAAAAAATTAAACATTAATTGTTCAGTGACACCTCTCCAATAGAATGACACATAGACTTATGTCCTATACTTTTAAACATTTTATCAGTGACTTGAATAAAACTATAGCATCCTTAACAAATGTGCAAATGATACAAACTCAGTAGGATTTCTAACAGACTGGAGAACAGAGGAAGGATTTTAAAAAACAACAACATAGCAACAACAACCTTGCCATTATAAAAATTGGGTTAAATATAGTAAAATTAAAACTTAATAAAGACAAATATAAAGTTGTACATTTTAGTTAAAGAAATCAACTTCATGAGTATATTGTAATTTCCTTAAATTACCTCATTGGATAACCAAACTTCTAATGAAACATTTATTTCCCTCACCTCACCTCCTACAAAAAACAAAAACTCACCTCTCCTTCTAAGTCATTAAAAAAATCAGTATAATAGTAAATATACAGGACATTTTACTCCCTCTAGTTCTAACAGTACTAGATATAACCAAAAATTGTTGGTGGGAAAAGTGGTTTGCCATAGTGATCCAGATGAATTAGATGTCAAAAAGTCCAGAATAGCTGATAAGAAGATTCCCCAGGGAAAAGGAATTGTTCATCTCTTCAAAATTCATTTTAAAATAATTTTTGCCCCTATGTATTTGCTGATTCCTCTATTTTATCTAATCCAGAAATACCACTTTCCTCTCTACATTATGCCAGAGTATACCTTAAAGTATAGACTTTATAAAGTAGACCTTATGCCACAATAAAAGTGAAAGAAGCATGAGGACTTTCAATTATCAAATTGTTCTTCTATTTCTCATTCAGCTACTCCCCCCTCAAAAGAGCAAGTCTTAGAACAAGCTGCCTTTTGAATCAGATGCTGAATGGAATGCTTCTGTACAGACATATTTTCTTTTAATTTTAATTTAATATTTCTCCCCAGTTACATGTAAAACAATTTTTAAACATTTGTTTCTAAAATTTGAGTTCCAGATTCTTTACCTTCCTCCCTCCTCATCCTACCCCCATTGAGAAGGCACATGTGAAGTTATGCAAAACGTTTCCATAAAAGTCATGTTATGAAAGAAAACATAGATTCCTCCCTATTCCCCACCAAAAAACTCAAGAAGAATAAAATAAAGAAAAATGCTTCAATCTGTATTCAGACACAATTAGTTCTTTCTTTGGGTATGGAGAGCATTTTTTATTTCCTTCAGAGTTGCCTTAAATCATTGTATTGCTGAGAATAGCCAAGTCATCCACAACTGATCATCTTGTAATATTGCTGTTACTTTATACACAGTACATTTTACTTTGCACAAAGTCATAGAAGCATTTCCTGGTTTTTCCGAGGGCATCCTACTCATGATTTCTTATAGCACAATAGTATTCCATTATAATCACATGTCATCATTTGTTCAGCCATTCCCCAATTAATAGGCATCCCCTTAATTTCTCATTCTTTGCCTAGAGATGAGAATTGCTATAGTATTTTCTTTTCCTTATCACAGTTATGGTATATTTTACATGATGATATTATATGTAATCAGTTCATGAAACCTCCAGAAAGTCGTTTAGATATATAATCCCCCCAAACTAGGGTATGGATAAATGTGCAATGGCAACATTTGCAATAGGAACTACTATTACATTGCACAGGTAAATAAAGACAAGCATGAAAATATAAATGTGACTTTACTATTGTTCCATAAACAGGTAGACAAGGATTATAGATGAGGAAGTTACAATAATGGCTTCATGTTAACCTAGTAAGAGGAATGTAACAATTATTATCTATCCTAAAAGGATCAATTCTGAGGCCTATTTCCTATGTTCATAAAGATGAAGATGAGAAAGGAGTGCATTCCATACATGGGGCATGACATGTGTGATTTGTTGGCAAAAGACAGTTCTCCAACAGTTTCGATTGTCTGGAACATAAGAGTTCATGAAGGGAAATAGTATATAATAAGACTGGAAAGATAGATGGAAGTCAGATTGTGGAGAGTCTTATATTCTAGGCTGAGGAATTTGTAATTTTTCCTTTCTATAAAATCAAGTCAAGTCAGCAAGTTATAACATGTTAACCATTTACTTTGTGTCACTCATTGTGCTAAAGTGCTAAATGCAAACAGAAAGAAATACATGCCTTCAAGGAGCTTACATTCTAAAAGGGGAAGATGACATATAAAAGGGAGTTAAAAAACCAGGGAGGGGAAGGGAGAAGGAAACCATACAGGGAAAGAGTAGAGAAAATCTGGAGAGTCAAGTGAAACTCAGAGGAATGAAGATATAAAATGGTGGTTTTGGGAGGATATAGGAGAAATCTACTAATGAGAAGGGCTGTAGAACAGAGTAAAAAGGGTCAACTTCCAGAGTAAGAAGGCTATTGGGGCATAATACAAAAAGTCTGAAAGTCAATGCAACAGTAGAGGCCAGGGAAGAATTTTTTTTCCTTCACTTTTTTCCCCAGTCCATGTACTGGCTTTTCCATGAAATCTTCTGATTTCTTTATCTAACTGCGATCTCTCTTTAAAAATTTTTCCTGAACACTTTGTTTAATTTTTTTCTTTGTCTTTATCATATTCTGTCTCATGATAAGTATTTGAGTAAAAATATTCTTTTTCTTTTTTGAGGACAGGGATTGCTATTGTTCATCTTTGTAACCCCAGCATACTCAAAAAAGTATGTAAACAATAATGACAATTATTATCAAATATTTTATTTATTTATAAATTATTAAATGACAATTATTAAATAAACAAGTAAACACATACTATATACATAGGACCTACTTGATAAATGTTTGTTGGGTAGAATTGATAAATTAATATTTTAAGAGGTTCCTACTTTAAATAGTATAGAATTAAGTGGACAAGTGGAAGGTGTTACACTTAGATACAAAGGCATAGACAGTATCCTGATCAAATGCAGATAATAGAATTGAGGAGGATTACTAGCACACTGAATGACACTTCTTAAAATGCTTTAAATTAGCTAGTTTTCATCAGAGCTGTAACTAAGATGAAGTGGTTGGAACTTGGGTTACAAGATATATGAATTTAAAGAGCACTAACAGCCCTTAAAGTCTTTCTGGAGAATACTAATAGTTGAGTTTAAGAGCCCATTAAAAAAGAATAATTGCTTAAAATAGGAATGTATCAGAAGCTGCTCTTCCTCATACATGCTGGATTAAATTCTTCCCATCCTCCTACTCTCACCTTGGAGTTTACTAGGTACCCCACCCCTATGACTAAAGTCTTAATTTTTTTGTTTGAATACACATTCCCAAGACTCATAAACTTAATTGTTAACATGTGATTGTAAATTGAGAGAAATTATATTCACAAATAGCCAAATGGATCTCTAATTTCATCAATCCTTCCAACAATAAAGAGGGAGCCATGACTGTCTATCTATTGTCACTTTTTTCATATCTTGTTGAGTAGAATTGAAAAATTAATATTAATAATTATCCTACTTTAAATAGCATAGACTTAATAGGTACAAGTGGAAAATGTTACACTTAGATACAAATAGACAGCATCCTGATCAAATGCAGATGATAGAATTAAAGAGGATTACTAGCACACTGAATGATGGTTAGGATTCAAAATAGAAAATAAGTAATCAGGTAGTCTTCATTAGTCAGAACTTGATTAAAATATCATATTCAGTTTTGATCACCCAACTTTTAAGAATGAGAAAAAAACACAGAATCCAGAGAAGAGCAACAAATAAATATGAAAGGATTTATGGTGTTCAAGCAAGGATCCAATATGCTGGAAGGCTTTTTTGTTTTCTCTTATTATCACAAAGACACAAGTGGAGTATGTAGAATGTTATCTTTCTCTTTATCTTGCTTTTGCCACATGGTCACTCCATTTTCTTTTCTAATCATATATTTCTTTTAAAATACCTATACCAAAAAAGAGATTCAAATAACTATTACTTTCATGTTATAATTTGTGTTAACAGAGAAGAAGTACATTGCAAACATGTTTGTCACAACACCACTCATTTCTGTAATTTCTTATCATTCCTTGACGAATAGAGACTAACAGATTCTTGAATTTTAGGACAGTCGGTCTCATCTATTTGGTTTGGCTCTTAAGTGTGATTTTCCTTGACTTCGTTACCTAGTTCATTCCCTTTGCCTATTTTTAACTTTGTAGAAGAATGCAATGATTTATCTATAGACATGTAATTTTTAAAAAATAGTATATATATATAGTTTGATGACAGCATAATTTTGACTAGTAAATGGAGATGCAAATGTTTGACTTTTAATAATATCTTGCTAACTTTGGGAAGGGTTATCCAACTGCCTCCTGCCTATATACTCAGCTATATTTCTGCCAAATTCAAATACACATAACTCAAATTCAATTGAGAAGACTGACTTTAAATTATATTGAGATAGCTCACGTACTTTAGGTGTATTCTAGAATATTTACACCTTTTAGTGCTAGTAACTAGACAGCTCCAACTGTCATCCAAAATCTCAGTACTGTACTAGGAGTTAACATGAATTTTTTGAATCTTCAAATGTTGGGTACATCACAAGTTACACTTTGTATTCAGCTGTTGGGAGAATGAAAACACCACATAATAACAGTAGTATGATGAAAAGGCAATATAATAAGCAAAATAAAGATAATAAATTATATATTTTTAATCTATTATTATTGAAAACTAACCTTTTTTGATCAAAGATAATTTCAGTATTCAATATGACATAAATTTGGTTGAAAAAATTGCATTTGGCAACATTAATGTTGAACTGATAGTTTCTACAAACCCAAATTATCTTCCATCTTAACTTTTTGCCGGTGTATGTATGTGTATAAATGTACATACACACAAAATTTTAAAATATCTTGAGAACTTGTGGGTTCTTTTGTGCTTTTATTTCTATCTGAAACTTGAATAATCCATCACAATGAGTAATTTAAAGCATATTAGAAATTTAAGATAAAAGGCAATACATATATTAGAAATATTGGGAATAAAAGATAAAACTTAGCAGGTTCTGTTCAAGTCTATGGTATCTTTATTCACTTGGGAAAGATTGTTGCCATGGAAAACCATCAGGGTAGTATTTGTGGGAACTATCCAGCTGAGGTGAATTGAGGAAGTTAGAGGGCAGTGATCACATTGTTACAACAGAACATCAAATTCAGTAAATTTTTGCCAAACTTATTTTCCTATTATTTCCCTCATTATCAATTGTTTGCAACCTGAATGCAGGCACTAGTTTTTCACCAGTCCTTTCATAGTCACTTAATGCTGCTTTTGACCAGATTTCTCCTACATATAGTACTTTCTGCCTCTGACCATGCTTTGCCACACTCTGAATCCTAGTGACATGCTCTACCTGCATGAGAACTTGGCTACTAGTCAGTTAGTAAGTAAACATTTATTAAATGGCCTCCATGTGCCAGGCCCTGTGCTACATGTTTACCTACTTAAACCAAACCCAGAAAGTTTCAACTGGCACCATACAACTGATAAACTGTAAGTTGTAATGGATACCTGGTCTCATCTCAGGGCAATGCTAATGGAATAAGACACACATTAGAAATACCTACAATTATTCCAGGTATATTTTCTAAAATGTAGCACAATTTGCTTTTATTAATAAAAATGGAATGTTTGTTGACCTAAAGCTAATTTACTGATGATTTAAAAACAATTTTGTTATATATCTTAGAATTTTTCACGGGATGGAAACTCTATGGAGATGATTTGATGCATTGATCATATATGATTTATTAATATGTTAAGAATATTTAGTTTTTTAAATTTGTTCACATGAGCTCTTTTTTATCCCTACTTGTGATTTCATTATTACAGGAATTATCTGATAAAATAGGTCTCTGTATCAATAGAGATTGATATCTGTCCTGAGATATTGCATAATTTGTCCAAAATCACAAAACCAATCTGAGCCCAAGGCAAGACTTAAACCTGTCTTTTCTTATCTAGATATCAGTCCTCTATCTACTACAATAAAACTACATCTAAAATTTTGCTGATATGATTTAAAAAAGCAAAAAACAAACAAAAAAGCTTTTATTATCTTTATTCCAATTTCAACCCACATATTTCATAAATTCATACAGTGAGAAGAAACCTGCTTCAATATCTTTGATGTACAGAGCATAAGCTGAATGACCACTTTGTTTCTATTTCCATCATTGTAGATAATCATAATGTATAGTTAAATATTTTTGTGACATATAATGTTATTGCACTAAACCTTCTATAAGCTATTTATCTTGGATAAATTATAGTCCTTATTGAAATATTCCAGACATAAATTATATCTCATCATTGTATATGAAGTCATATTTATCTTCTTATATTAAAATTTCAAATTCTCTTTGTTTATATTACTTACATCTTGAGGAAGAGGTTATTGCAGGATAGAGCTTGATGCAATTCCATAGCTGAGTTCATACAAGAACTTATTACCCAGGAAATTCTTCTTTGCAGTGTCCATGATGCCTTCTTCAATCAGACCCTTGTTTGAGTCTGTGTTTCTTCCTGTGAATCAGGCCCTCCTATACTTGCAATAGGTCTTTGTGATTTGTGGGGGGATATATATCAGGCTAGGATTCAGGGGAGGAAAAGCTATGCTGTGTCTAACTTTGTATAGAATGAAGGATCTAGTGAATTTATATGAATTGATCTTGCTTTAAGGAATAACACATATTGATGAGATTTGGCCACAGCTTATGCTAACTAAACTCTTGTCTGAGGTTGTTGGTCCGAGGTTTATCCTGTCCTTGCTCTATGAAGAGAAACACTTCTTGAAAAAGAACTCTTGCAATAGCCAGGTGTCTATTTCCAATCTCCTCTTTTCGCTTTCAAAAATTCTAGTTTTCAATTAGAAAAAGATATAAAAACCCTGCCTTTATAACCTCCTCCTTCTCCCCCTCCCCCCCAAAAGAAAAAAACAACAAAAAAACTTTTGGTTTCCTATTCACAATCCCACTGTTATTAGAGATCCAAGTTTGTTCCAGTGGAATAAATCATCCCCAAATGAATCTTTTGAAAAAGGTTGCATTCTATTGATACACTGTTGGGAGAATCTGTAAATTGGTCCGGCCCTTCCAGAAATTAATTTGTCGCCAAAGTTCCTAAACTATGTATACCTTTTGATTCGGGAATTCCACTATTTGGCCTATAACCCAAAAAGATTAAAGGAGAAAAACTAGATACACACACACACACACACACACACACACACACACGTATATAGTAGTGAATTTTATAGTAGCAAAGACCAAGAAACTAAGAAATTGTCCACCCATTGTAGAACTGCTGAACCAACTACTATATATATGAATGCAATGAAATATAATTGTTTTGTAAAAAAGAATAAAAGTGAATATCTTAGAGAGACCTGGAAAACCTTGTATGAATTGATATAAAGTGGAGATGAAATGTATAATTTATAAGACCTAGTTATACTATAACAATAACACTGTAAAGATCTTTTACCAAAGAAATGATCAAATACAATCACAAGGGATGTTTCTATGAAACATGCTACCCATGTCCTGACAAAGAAGTCATGAACTGAAGATGCAGAATGAAACAAATTTTCTGACATGATGAATGTGGGAATTTGTTTTTCTTGATTGCATATTTGTTACAAGGATTTTGCTTTTATATTTTCCCCAGATAGGAAGGAAAATATTTTCCAATTGAAAAAAAAGCTTATTTTAGAGTGAGTGGCAGCCATAAGATTTAATAAGTTTCAATAAACTCTCCATCATTCCATAGTTATACCTCAAGAAAACAATATACTTCATTGAGCATCTCACAAGTTTCTTCCAGTAGAAACTTACCTCTTTCTTCTGGATCAAATAAAATAATGTCTGTAAAACACTTAACACAATGCCTAGCATAGAGTAGGCATTTTAAATAAAGGCTTATTTCCACCCTTCCAATAATATATCTTCACACTTATCATTCCAGAACATAAGATGCTATTTTTTCCTCAGAAGTTTCTAAGCCCCATACTTATTTTTTAAATCCAATTGGTCAGTTTCTTCTTCCATTTTTCTTTTGTGTAAGGTTCTTATACTCAACAGCCTACTGACTAGTTTTGATTATGCTGTAACTCCACAAAAATTTTTATTCCTGATTTCTTACATCCTAAGAACTCTTTATCCTCTTTCATAAGCTAAATAATAGAGAAATGAGCTTCAGAGTTCTCTCATATTCTTCTCAAGCAAGATCAAGTTGTAATTAATAAACATATAGTTGGTCAGTACCGCTAGCAGGAAGACAACCATAGCATAATCCATCATTGGCCTGGACCATTTATCTTGGTTTACATAAAACCTTGTAGAAAAGAGTTAATGTTCTCAAATTAAGCCACATTCCTTTATGATTCTTTCTGGAAATTAGCCTTGATAAGTATCGAGGCAGTTTTACCCACTTATCACATTGTTAGCTGCTGCCTATTTACAGTTGCACAACAACACTCAGACTAGTCCTTGTTGGCCTTCCCCAGAGTCTAGTATGTGCTATAACTTTTGCATATTTTTTTGGCCCTAAGTAGTTATCAGTCATTTTAAATAATGATAATTGTAGTGAGATTTGCATCTTGCAGGAATGTCTGCAGGTTTCTAGGGAAAGATGACTCAGGGAAAGAACATAAAATGTTGCCAACTCCAACTTTCTCCACATGGCCGGCAGAAGGGAACAAGCAGATGTCTACTTTCATAGCAGGCAGTCTACTGTGTTGTAGTTTGTAGAGCACAGCAAATCATATCCAATAATGGTACTGAAAAGACCATGGCTCTTCCTTAAAAAACAAAAACAAAACCAAAACCAAAAACCTGATTCCATTCAGTCTTGTAGCCTAATCTAGAATCAGAACAATAAATGCAAGTCAGACATTACCCCCGTCCCCAAAACACACATACTCCTTTTGCCTTGCCTGTGTATGTATATGTGTTAGCGCATGCAATTAAAGGATATGGAGATACAGAGTTTTCAATGTAGAGTTATTTTACCTATCATTTGTCCATATGCCTAAGTAATTAGCATTGCTTCTCTAACTTCTCAGTCCCCTATCTGGGATGTTGTATATTTTCTTATAGAAATTATAATTTGTAGTTACTGAAAATTCTTAGACTCCCATTTAGTTTAATTTTTTCCCAGTCAAAAAAAATGAATATAATTTTAAAACTTAGTGTTTTTTTCATATGGATGATTTAATTATTATGATTTTCACAAGTTTCAAGAATCTTAATTACCTATTAATTTTATGTCAGAATTATCATATATAATATTATGTATATTACTTATATATATAACTTATTATAATCACTTCACCTCTCTGAGTCTCAGTTTCTTTATCTGTAAAATGAGCACATTGGACTAAAAGCAGAGTTTCTTAACCTGGCTCTATTAACTGTTTTTTGTTTTTAATTTTGATGACTGCATTTCATTATATTTGATTTCCTTTGTGATTCTATATAAACATAAAAACAGAATTCCAAGAATATTTTGTAGGATTCCTCATTCTGATTAAGGGTTCTGTGGTACACAAAAGGTTAGGAACTCTTAGATTACAAAAATCTCCAAAGTCCTTTTTGACTCTTAATCTTTGCACAGTGATTCGAGGGAGAACATCTTTCCCAAACTGGTCTGATCTATTGTGCAACAATGAATGAGGTAATATCTTTGAACAAATGGTTTGAAGAGAAGAAAAATAAAAGAGGAGTTTCTGAAAACATTGTCTAGGTTTTTTTTAAGTGATTATTATTATCTAAACACAAAATTTAAAGAAGAACTTGGACTTCATCATCTGCAGTGGTTCTCAAATTTTTGTTTTCAGTATCTTCATGTTATTAAAAAAAACTATTGAGGATCTGTTCAAAGAGTTTTTGTTCACATGAGTTATATTTATAGCTATTTACTATATTAGAAATAAAAAATAATTTTGAATTTGTAGACCCTCTGAAAGGGTTTCAGAGACCCCCAACAATTCTATGGACTATACTTTGAAAACCACTGTTAGAGTTTGGTCTTTAAAGCACTCTGTCATATTTTTGCCATTGGTCTTATTAAAACCTCTGGTAGCCTTATGACTACCTCTCATTCCTCCCAACTCTCTTCTCTGTATTGTTTACATCTAATGAAGGGATTTGCATTATAAAAAATTTACCAACCAAGAACCAAGAAGTAACAACACTCAATGTGACAGTAAAAAAATGTTAACTTGACCAACAATAAAC
Organism: Antechinus flavipes; assembly: GCF_016432865.1. NCBI lineage: Eukaryota > Metazoa > Chordata > Mammalia > Dasyuromorphia > Dasyuridae > Antechinus > Antechinus flavipes. The sequence continues at coordinate 377,001,622 of NC_067400.1, read as the reverse complement.
TATTTTAGCCTCTTAAACCATCTTCAAATATATATTTGTTTCATGGTACTAGATGTAGACCTTTAGAAAGATACCCCTAAATCAAGATGGCAGAATAGAAAGAAGTTTAATAAGCTCTCTTCTATGTCCCCATCTTCTGTGTCTCACTCTTCCTTACATATTTTTAAAAATTATCAGACAGAATCTTGATTAGGAAATCCCATAAAATGACAGTGAATCATTTTTCTAGCTCAATTCAGCAAGGGACATAATGAGGTCTGTGGACGCTAGGGACAGATTCTGTTCAGGATGTTCATGAAGCATTCTTTGGGACTGAAAGAAGATCAAGGTTGTACCCAAAGGCAAAATAAGGATCTAGAGCTGTGTAAAGGAATTGGAAAAGAAATGATAACTATGGGAAAAATTCATTGGAAGGAGAAGCAACAGCTTGGAAGAAGCAGCATAAAGTCTTACACAATAAAATCTCTAAAAATCAGGATGGACAAAATAGAAACTAATAATTTTATTAGACAAGTAATACTAAAGCAAAGTGAAAATGTAGGAAAAAAAGAAAGTTTAAGTTTCTCAAAGGAAAAACATCTGACTGAAAAACAGATCAAAGAAAGAAAATGTAAATATCACTGAACCAAAAAAAAAAAAATCCTAAGCAAAGTTTGTATCAAAAAAAATCACAAAAGAAAACTGCTCAGATCTTTTAAAATCAGAGAATAAGATGGAGTCTGCCAGTCATACACTCAAAAAAATGTCAAAATTTCCAGAAATCCAAATCCAGAGTTTCTTTGTAAAAGAGGGAAGCTAATAAGCATTTTTATAGTGACTGTTACATGCTGAGTATTTTATTAGTACTATATATGTTTTACAAATATTGTTTTATTTAACTCTGTAGTAAGTGCTATTATTATTATATTTATTTCACATATACTGAAACTGAAGCAAATGGAAATTAAGTTGTTATGGGCCAGAACTCTGAAGCAAGGATTCTTACAAGATGCTAAGTCAGTGGAATTGATAAAGACAATGGTTATCTAGTTTAGTCTGGTGATTAATCATTCTCTAGTTCAGTACATATACTTAGTATTTAATATAGTTCTACAAGATTCACACCTATGATAATGTAATTATAAGAGAGCATATAAAGCTGTGCCAAACTCAGCCAGAGTGAGCACCAGAGACAGACTCAGAAGGGCCAGACACAGACTCGGAAGGGACCCAGAGATACATTCATTCCATCTTTGGTCAGGCTCTTGGTGGCTCTCCTGGAGGACCAAGAGGCTTGGAGACAGAGCCAGAGAAGACAAGAAGACTGGAGGAGGGAGCTCAAGCTTTCGGAGCCAAGAAGAGATCTTCATTTTATCTTCAACAGCCTCCTGGTTGCTGGCCTGGCCTCCTGTACTTCTCCACTGAAACCAGTACCCCAAAAGGCCTCTAAGAAAGCTAGCTAAGGCCCCCAGGCAAGGAAACTGGATTGTGAAGGAGATAATAAAGTATTTGGACTTTAATGCCTGGCTATTCTCGTGGTGATTACTGAACTGAAAGGAAGGGTGCTCCAAGACCTCCAGAAAACCACCAAGAACACTACATTAAGTGACTTGGTGAGTGTCACACAGTTAGTAAATGTCTGAGGCTGGATTTTTGTCCAGATCTGCTCAAGCATTGTACCAGCTCAAGCACTGATCTTGGGTGAGGAGTGAAGAAGTGGGACTCAGGAGAGTAGTCAAGTAGGAGTCCATTTATTCAAAGAAATCCTTAGTCTTATATAACCTATGCTTATGTAATTCACTACATAACTGTAGGGCATGTGCTAACTATAGGATATTGTACATGTACAACCACATAAACAACTTGCTTTTAGGTGTAGATATTTCCTTGCCACGTTAGCATAACTCTGCTTCAAGTACAGCATAGGTTGTTATGCCTCGACTTCTCAGGAAGGCTGAGGGGCTTAGTTGGAGATGGGGAGCCAAACCAGACATGTCAGCAGGGTTCTTTACTAGACTAAAGGGTTTTATGTCTCACCCAGGTATCCCCACTATCTGTGGCCCTCAACAGATTTTAATTCATATCTTCTTGACTCTAGGCCAAACCCTCTATCCAGAAAACATTAAAGTACCAAGGAGTCACAGTCAGGATCACACATAACTTAGCAGCTCCCCCTATAAAGGAACAGAGAGCTTGGAATATAATATTCAAGAAAACAAAGGATATGGGCTTACTGTCAAGAATAACTTTCCTAGCAAAATGAAAATGTAATCCTACAAGGGAAAATGAATTTTTAATGAAATAAAATATTTTTAAGCATTCCTGATGAAAAAACATAAGAAGCCAAATGACTGAAGTAATTAAACAAAGACAAATTATTTGCATTGTAATATGAGGAGGTGATTCATGTGTCCAATCTGAAACCTATTATCATCAGAGGTCATAGAAGAAATTTAATTCCTGGGGAAAAACATGGAAGAAGAATGGAAAGGGAGGAGAATACAAACATAATTAGAATAGAGAGAAAAGGAAGGTTATAGACAATTATGTCACATCATCAGATTGTATAAGTATTAGTCTTATACAAATGAGGAAGACAGGAGGAAGGGTTGCATTTGAACTCATTCTCATATGAACTTGTCAAAAGAGGGAAGCATACACACATATACAGGTTTGGATTCAGAAATACATTGTGTTCAACAAGAAATAAGAAGGAAAGGGGGAAAGATAAGGGAGAGTAGAAGGAGAATAGATAAAAAAAAAGATTAGGTTTATATAAAACAAACGCTTACTTGTATAAGATATGTATAGCTTCTCCTATAGTGCAAAGAATTGGAAATAGGATGGTCATCAATTAGGGAATGACTGAACAAGCTATCATATATAAATGTGTTGAATTATTACTGTACTGTAAAATATAATGAAAGGGATAGTTTGAAGAAGCCTTAAAAGATACATATGAACTGATGCAGAGTGAAATGTGAAGAATCAGGAAAATAATCTAAAAAGAAAACAATATTGTAGAGTCAAACAACTTCGAAAAGCTTAGGAATTCTGATCAATGTAATGATCAACCACTATTCCAGATAACTAATGATGGCTAATGCTGCTCACTTCTTGTTAGGGAAGTGACTCAGAATGCAACATAACTTTTTTTTTTGACATGGTCAGTGTAGAAATTTGTTTTGTTTTACTATTGATGTTTATAACAGGATTTTTGTTTTTCTTTCTTAATTGGAGAATGGAGGGGATTAAACATCAGCAGAACATGCCCAATAGCAGATATTAGAATATAGTGATTCTAAGGATGAAACTTCTTAACAAAAGATAGGTTCTATGCCCATTAACTTTTTTCAATAGTATTTTTAAAATTCAATTACAATCAGGACAATTTTTAGTATTCATTTTTACAAGATTTTGAGTGCTAAATTTTTCTCTCTCTTCTCCCCTCTTCCTAAAATGGCAGGCAATTTGATTTGGGTTATATAATGTGTGCCATCATGTAAAACACATTTTCATACACAGTTGTGAAAGAAGAAACAGATCAAAACAAAAAAAGGATACTAAATTCAGTCTTTCAGTTTTCTATCTAGATGTAGATAACATTTTCCTTCGTGACTTTGTACTTATCTTGTATCATTGCATTGCTGAGAAGAGCTGAATCATTCATAATTGATGATCATTACCCAATGTTGCTGATACTATGCACAATGTTTTCCTGCTTCTGCTCATTTCACTTTGCATCATCTTATACAAATCTTCTTCTTCTTCTTCTTCTTCTTCTTCTTCTTCTTCTTCTTCTTCTTCTTCTTCTTCTTCTTCTTCTTCTCCTCTTCCTCTTCCTCTTCCTCTTCCTCTTCCTCCTCCTCCTCCTCCTCTTCCTCGTCCTCCTCCTTCTCTTCCTCTTCCTCCTCCTTCTTTGATACTCTCTCATCCTCCATAATAAATCTAATTTCTGTGGCTCTGTGGGCCATTTAAAAAATTCAAAGTGAAGAAGAAACAGAGACAAAGGTACAGAGGAGAAAGGAAATGGGGTAAAGGGAGTTTTGAGGAGGGCAGCTAATAGAACTCAAGTTTATTACGTTTTGAACCTTTGAAAGTTAAGAACTAGAGTTGACACTTTTGGTTGTAGGATGTCCTAAATTATCACCTATATTTTACACAAGTTTACATTGGCTGTTTGCCTATAATAATATGTATTCTGTAAGGTGGATCTATTGTCTATACAATGTTTGTTGAAATATTTCAAAATAAAATTATAAATTCTTCCAACATTTTGGTTATATTTGACCTATTTTGAAATGATTGTACTGCCTTAAAACACTCATGTTAATAATAAAGAGGAATTTTGGAGAGAAAATTATAAAAGGTAACAATACTGTTTTCCTCAGGATGCAATTCATGTTAGATTACTGATGTCTCAAGAAAACTGAATAAGACTTTTTCAATACATTCAGTACCATACACACATTCTATTTTAGTTTCTAATTGGTATTCAGATGTGCAGAAGAATACATGAAATTAAATACTAATGCTGTTTCATTTGTGATTTAACATGAAATACATCATAGTACTAACTAGTGCTATGTGCTGCATTACCCTGCCTATGTATATTAAATGTTTCATGTTAAATCTTTTTCTTTTCTTCTCTTTCTTTTTTTTTTTTTCTGGAACAGTATTTTCACACAGTTCCTTTAGGAAGACTGTATTTCTAAAGGTATGACTTGATTTAAGTATTTAATTAAAACATTTGTGCACATTAGTTTAAAAAAATCAAGTAGCTTATTAAATATTAGACCTCTATTTTCCCTCTTGCCAAAAACAAAAACAATAAAGAAACCTGAGCAAGAACAACAACAACAAATCTACAACCAAGAACATTCAACAATATTGAAGGTAGAGTTTTGGTTAAGTAATCCATCTGTAAAAAAAAATTATAGTTCTTAAGACTTAGCATATATTTTGTTTCATCTAATTGTTACTACTATTTCTATACTCAATTATGAACCTCCCTGGAAGGAATTTTACAAATATTGCACACCATTTCATAATACTTCATCTGTACTTCCATTATCAAGTTTTTTTTTATGTTAAATCTTCAAAGTTAATGTGTTAGGAAGTAACTAGCTACTTTAGTTAGTTAGAATTCTCTTCCTTGAAGAAAATTACTATAATGGTTACTTTTGCTAAAATGCAATTACTGTCACAGTAACAATCAATCATATTTTTATATAAGAAACTTTAGCAACTTTTGAATGCATTAACTAATTCAAAAGGCTCAATGTGAAATTAGACTAGATACCAAGGTGAGATATTTTTTTTGGCTCTTAAAAATTTGGTGAAAATACCAGACAGTCTGTCTTGTAACCCAGTTTTAGTACCTTACATAAGATCATTGGAAAAGTTGTGATGAAGTAGTTGACAAGCTTCTTCAAAAAGCTTCCAACTATTCTATATGCAAAATAGCGATAATGTTTTGGGGTGACTGCTGCATAATCCTAATCAACATCATTTTTAGATTCTACTGGATTTTCAATAGAACTCAAAAATACACCTTTTTAAAATGCTTAAAGTCACTAAACTTTAATTATGAAAAATAATGAGCACATTTAAGAAAAGCTGAATTAAGGGAAAAAGGTTTTGTATTTTAATAAAGAGATCATTAGCTTAGCTCAGTTCCCAAGTTACTGTACATTCATACATATTATGTTAGTTATCTTCCCTTCTACCAAATTTTTACAATATATTCCATATGAAAGTACAAGATGAAACACATATTTATACCTACCGGAAAGTTTATTACTCTCATTTGATATTGAACAAGTATAAAGTTACCTGGTCTACATTGTTATCTAATAGCACTGAAGTGACAGAAATTAATGTTTTAAGTGACATGACTAAGAATATGATCACAGGTAATGATATGCTCACAATTTACTCACCTATCTATAACAAAAGTAACAGCATAGCACCACAAACATTCAGAATCTTTAGTTGTCTCTTGTTTTGAATGAGGTACAGTACTTACTTTTTTTGCTTATTGATCCTTTTTATATCTGGAAATAAGACCATAAAGTACAATTTTGATTTCAGGTCAAATTTGGTGTAAAATGACTGAAGCTTTACAAAGTTAACTTTTACTAATATACCTGGAGTCTAATCTATTTCAGTGGTTATGCTTTATTCTAAAGATGTTTATTTATGTCTTCTTGAAAAAAAAAATTTTTAATGAGGTATAATTCTAGGAAGTCATGGACAATTAAAATTGTGTACACATTTATTTCTTAACAAAAACTCTCCCCTCCAAAACCTATACAATTGTAGGGATCTATTGAGCATTATATTCTCCTCTCCAGCTATGAGACAGAAATTTGTTTCCAAACTTGTTTGTTTGTATTTTAAATATATAAGGTGTGGCGTGAGGGGAATGGGGGAAGCGATCTCCATCCTAAAAATGTGTGCTTTTAGAAGTATATATTAGAATGGATGGGTTTTGCCCAGATTCAAAGCAAGCTTGCATAGGTATTTAGTGATTATTTTGCTGTTGTTGTTGTTTGTTTGTTTGTTTGTTTGTTTTTTACCCTGAGACAATTGGGGTTAAGTGACTTGTCCAGGGTCACACAGCTAGGTGTCTGAGGTCATATTTGAACTCAGATCCTCCTGACTTCAGGTGCTCTATTCACTGCCCCACCTAGCTGCCCCCTAATGATTGTTTCTTTATGCTTAAAGCATAGTGAAGAGGTGCCTTTGTTTGGCAAATGAACTAGCACTAAGAGTCCATGCAAAAGATCCTAATGGAGAAAACTTATCTTCTATCTTATTGTCCACAAAGTTTAAGAGCAACTCTTGGATCTCTAGAGGGTTGGAGGTAGAGGGGAAAGGGAGAGAACATTATAAATACAGGCAACAGCATGGCAGTGCTATTTAAGAATGCATTTGGTTCTATTACAAATAGGGGAACTTCTTTATGTTTGTTGTTTCTTTTGTTTTTGGAAAGCTAACAAAAACAATTCTTCATACTTCTGATTCTTTTAGAAAATATGAAATATTGAATGTGAATAATAGTATCAATAATGACATTAACATTCATATGGCACTTACTATGTACTAAGCACTGTTCTAAATACACTATAATTATCTTCCCATTTGATCAATAAAATAATAATAAATGTAGCTAACATTTATATAGCATTTTAGGGTTCACAAAGCACTTGATAAATATGTCATTTTATCCTCACAATAATGCTAGGAGGTAGATACTATTATTATCCCCCTTTTACAGATGAACAAGCTGAGGAACAGAGGTCAAATATCTTTCCCAGGATCATACAACTAATAAGTTTATATGGGCAGATTTGAATTCATTTTCCTGACTGGGTACTCTACTTGCTTCCTGGCGGGACTGCCCACAAATAGGGAACGAAGTAACTTTTTGTCTTGGAATTTTGTTGAGCTACATTGTAGAATATAAATCCAAAATGCATCTAATATGAATGTCAAATGTTGTCTTTTCCTCTAAATTTACCATCAGAGATGAGTTCCTTCAGAAAAGTAGTAGTAGACATGGTGGTGGCCATGATAATAATGATGACAGGGTTGGAATTATGAAATAATTTCAGAGGCTATCTAGACCAATAGAAACTGCAGCTCATGTTCCTTCATTTGTAGCTTTGGTGTTAGGTTCCTTCTGTATGTTGAAGTTGTAGCTCTTGTGGAGGCCTCGGAGCAAATAATGATTCTTGCACTATGCCTTTCTAATAAAGCACAATATAGTACTTATGTGTATTGCAGGGTGCTATACATAGCAAGGAGATTTCTGGATTTGAAATAACAAGTCTCGGATTCTTTTACTGGCTCTGCTATTTACTAATGTTGGGACTTCAGACAAAATCACCGAAGTGCTAAGACTTAGTTTTCTCATTTGTTAAATCAGGAATAATGATACTTGAGAGTTTTGGGAAAGAAAGCACATTGCAAAATTTAAAACAAAAGATAAATGTGAATTGTTATTATCTTATGTCTATTTCTTCAGAAAAAACTATTCATCTTCGTAATAAAAATATCTAGTTACTTCTTTCATTAGGAAGAAGCAACATGATAATTTAATCCATTCATTCATGATTTCATTAATTCAATATATGTTACATTATGCTATTGTATGTGTGTGTGTATTTTGCATGGATGCCAACCAAGTACTTGGAATATCCATTTGTTGTCCCTTAATCTTACTATATAGCTAGCCCATCATATCTTCCTCCAGCTTAAACATTTTTTTGATGGCATCTTTTACATGACTTCTCCTGAATAGTTTTTTATTTGTAATATATTATAGTCTCACAATACTCATTGTGACATACTTTATTGCCATCTCGATGATCATTAACTTCAGTTCTTTCGAAACTAATAACTATATGACTCAAAGCTATTTAGGAAGAATTCTATAAATTATACCTCTCTTTCTTTGACTTTCTTGACTGTCATGTCATATTATTTCTCATAAATAAAGCTTTTATTTAGTGCTTACCATATACAAAAAACTATGCTAAGCTTGGAAGATGCAAAAATTATTTTTTAAAAAGAAATATTGTTACTGTTCTCTAGATGTTTACATTTTAATGGGAGAAAAAATATATGTTTGTTCAACTGCAAGTTGGATGGAAAGGTCTCATGGCCCTTAGAAAAAAAATGGCAAAACCAATGATAAAGCCTATTTTTCAATGTCATTTTCATTAGTAAAATCATATCAATTCCCATTTTTCAACATTTTACAGTGCCAAGAATGGTGAAAACTTCTATAGGCCACCTAAACTCATGTGAGACAACTAGATTGTTCAGTGGATAGAGCATTATTGGTATGTGTGATATACACACATAGCAATGATACATACAATATAGAGTCATCTTAATGAATGATGAATATGAAGAACTCAGAGAAATAGAAGATTTTTATGAAGTGATACAGAATGAAGAAATTGAAGCCAAAAAAAAAAAGTTGTAAATAATGGCTAAATCAACGTAAATAAAGTTAATTTAAAGATTTAACAAAATTCTAATGAGATATGGTGGCCAAGTTTACTACCATGATGTCAAAATCAAAAAAGCATCTCTTTGTCAATGATTTTTAAATGAATCTTTAAAAAAATAGAAATGTTCTTTGTAAGGGGGGTTATTTAATTGTTTGTTGGGAAATGTCTGTTGTATCACAAAATGTATCCATAAATTTAAAAGATAATGATAATATATAATAAGGAATTGCTCAACAAGAGTCCAGTCTTTATGAAAACACGTGATCTTGAGTATACCACCTGATTTCTGAGTCTGTTTCTTAATAGCAATAACAGAAATAATAATTAAAGCACACATTTATATAACATTTTAAGGTTCATAAAGCACTTTGCAAATATGTCATTTTATCCTCATGACAGCCCTGAAAGGTAGATGTTAATATTTTACCTATTTTACAAATGAGGAAACTGAGGCAGACATTCCCCAGTTTAAGCAACTTTCCTAATGACATATGTTAATGACATAGCAGACACTGCTAAGTGTCTGAGTCTGGATTTGAACTTAGATCTTTCCAACTCCACACTATCCATTGAGCCACTAAATGCTCTGTCTTCATATGAATTATAAAGTCCATCTTTTCCCATCCCAACAAAGCACATGCATCTCCTCTGGCTGCTTCCAGTTTACAATGAGGAACTCTGGGGGGACTGGCTTCCAACTATGTATAATTAATTGCTGGGGTGAGTCACTTGATTGTCTGCTGAGCTGTAACTTATTAGTTATAACAAAGAGGGCAAAATGCCCTTCAGCTGTTCTCTTCCTAATGGCTTCAAGATATGAGGATGATTATGACCTATCTGGAGGGTCAGGTGGGGATATGATGACCTTGACTCCCACTTTGCTGTGAGCCATAAACACAAGCTACCTCTGTTTGAGCTTGTTTTTTTTTTCTTATCTTAAAAATATTATTCTGAGAATTTCACAGGCTTTATCAGACTGTCAAAGGGATCAAATACAAAAGTTAAAAAAGCTTTATTCTAGAAACTATGGGGTCATATCAAAGATCACAAGTGTCTACTTTCAAAGAGTTTAACATTTAAAGCCAAGAAATATGCTATATAGAAAAATAGGTATCTTACCCCCAAAGATCTTCAATTAGGATGCCAATATATAGCCATAGACATTGAAATTCATCCATAGTGGGTTCCAGAAATGCAGATTTCAATTTAATCTAATACACAATGATTAAATGCCAACTGTGTTGAGTATTGTTCTGGTAGTAGAAGGGGGACATAAAATTCCAGTGAGATAGGGTGCAGAGTTTGTAAAAACTACAGTTGAAAGCAGTGCTTTATATAGACTAAAAATGTACCTCTGCCGACCTTTCTATCCCCCAGCATTGGAAAATTTTCAATGATCCATAAAAGTTTTACTCTTAAAGGGTTTGACTTCTACAAACCTATACGGTAAGTATTATAGAAGTTTGTCCCATGTATCATCCTTCCTCCCCACTCATTGCCAATATTGATCATCTACTGGTTCTTTCATAGTTAACAATGGACAATTCTAAATCTTTCCAATCCTTTAAAAAAATAAAATAAAATAAAAAAACCCTTTCCTGACACTTCCATCCAACATCTTTCCCCTTTAACTGTCATATATTCTTGTTTTTTACTTGTTTTTACTGCTTTAATGCTCATTTACTTCTTGATCCTGAAGAACTTGACTTCTGACCCCACTATTCTACTGAAATTGCTCTCTTAACCATTGCCAATAAGGCTTAATTGCTAAATCAAATTTTCTCACTCTTCATTTCTGACTTCCTTTCAGCTTTTGACACTGTTGCCTATCCACTCCTCCTAGATAATGATAGACATTTTTGGAATAATATTTTATTTTTCCAAATTATAGGTAAAAACAATTTTCACATTTTTAAAAATGAGTTCTAGATTCTCTTCCTCTTTGCCTCCCTTCCCTGAGATGATAAACAATTTGATATAGATTATGCATATGCAATTAGGTAAAATATAATTTCATATTAGTTGTGTTGTGAAAGAAAACAGATGCCCTAAAAAAAACTATGAAAAATAATATGCTTTGAAGTGCATTCTGACTTCATCTTTCTTTTTCTGAAAGTAGATAACATTTTTATCATCTGAAATTGTATTGCATCAATATATTGTTGAGAATAGCTAAGTTATTCACAGTCAATCATCATACAATATTGCTATTACTATATACAATGTTCTCCTGTTTCTGCTCACTTCACTTTGCTTCAGTTCCAGATTTTTCTGAAATCATTCTGATCATCATTTAGCGTTCCATTACAATCAGCTTGCTCAGCCATTCCTCAATTGATGAATACCTCCTCAATAATACTTGACATTTGTATAGCACTTTAAAGTTTGCAAAACATTTTATATATGTTATTGCATTTGAGCCTATGAGACAGGTATTGCTAGTATTATTTTTGTTATGTGTATATAGACATGTATACATAAGAAAATGGTCTAAAAGCGTTTAATTGGGTTGTCCATGATCACAAAGCTACTCCATGCCAGAGGCAGATTTTAATCCAAGTCTTTTAGTTCCAACTTTCCAAACGAATTCTTCTCTCTTTACTTTCATGACACTATTGTCTCCTGGGCTTCTTCCTATCTGTAAAACTGCTGTTTCCTTTTTTCTTGTTCATCATCCATTTCCCTCCCCCTAAGCACAGATGATATTATGCCACAGTTCTCTTTTACTGTCCTGATGCAGTTTCCCTAATTGTCCTGACCCAGTCCTGACTCAGTTTCTCTGCTTCTCAAAGCTCAGTCCTCAAAACCTCCCCTCCCTCTTTATCAGAACATTTGATAAGGACAAAAGATCTTATGTTTTAGAATATCAAAATGTCTCTCCCCATCCCAAGCTACAGGAATGTCAGATATCATCTTATCAAATGTCTCTCCCCATATCTGGGGTGCCTCCCCCTATTATGTTATCCCCCTCTCTAGAGGTTCACCCTACCCTGTCAGAGTCGCGTTCCTGCTCTCAGCACCCAGACTCTGCCCCTGCCTCAATCTACCCCCTGAGTCTGAGCCATGTGTATATAGGTCATTGAGAACTCACATTGTTGGCTGGATTCTTGGAGACAATAGTTTCATTAAGCCTTTGGACCAAACCATGGATCCATTTGGTCCCAGTAAATCTCTCCCATTTAATAAATTATTAAATACTCTCTAATCTCTATCTTGCCTCAGTTTCTCCAGCATTACATTGATCCTTAAGACTTTATTATATGTCATTTGCTTATTCAAAAATTTCTGATCTATAATCATGGGTCCTCAAACTACGGCCCATGGGCCAGATGTGGCAGCTGAGGACATTTATCCCCCTCATCCAGGGCTCTGAAGTTTCTTTATTTAAAGGCCCACAAAACAAAGTTTTTGTTTTTACTATAGTCCGGCCCTCCAACAGTCTGAGGGACAGTGAACTGGCCCCCTATTTAAAAAGTTTGAGGACTCCTGGATAATCTATAGAATAAAAAATAAAACCTTCTGTTTGACTTTTAAAGTCTTTCACAACTTTGACTCTATATCTTTTAACTCTGATTGTACATTGTGACTTACCATTCACATGTACTATTGTCTAATCAATATATCTCCATTTTACACATGAGAATATAATAGGGAAGTACTTTGCAAAAATCCAAGCAAACTAAATACAACACTTTGGTCTACTAGTCTAGTAATCCTAACAAAAAAAAAGGAAATGAATTTAGTCTAGCATGACCTGTTTTTAATAAAGCTATGATCTTTATGATTGCTATTTCCTTTTCGAGATGTTTACTAATATATTAAAGATCTGTGATTTTTCAGTGTGGGAACACCACTGAGGCAGTTAGCAAACAATCTGTTCCATAGTAGATAAGTGTTAGATAAGCATCTAAGATTTAGATAGATTAAGTGACTCACCCATGGTCACAGAGCTAATAAACCAGAAGTGGAATGTGAAAACAGTTCCTGTTGATGTTAGATACAGTATTATGGCATCCTGTCTCTTGTTCATCTCTTTAATAATATATTCTAGAATTTTTTCCAGTCAAGCTCACTGAGATACAGTTTTCAAATTCCCCTGTATATTCTCTTTTGAAAATTAGGATATTTGCCCTCTATTCATCCTGAGGATTTATTCCTAATATCCAAGGTGCTTCTAAGGTCATTGATAGTGGCTTAGCTATCATATTTGTCTGTTTTTTTTTTTTTAACACACTAGCTTAATTAATTTGGGCCTGATGACTTGAGCTCACAGGTAATTTAGTTCATTTATTATAAAACATTTACAGATAAAGACATATAGAAGCTTATTTTATTTTTTAAAATCAGCTTTGGAAACATAGGTAGATACTAGTTGCTCTGGTGTTTTTTAGTAGGCTGCAAGACTAATATGTGTCAAAAGTATAACATGGCAACCAAAAATGTTAATATCATCTAAAGTTGTTTCAAGAGTGCATGACAACCTATTGTCCTATAGTTCCACTGACAATCTCTATTACTGCCTAGACTAAATTCCCTGGGTAATTCCTCTCCTTTCCCTCTAGCAAAATGTGAACTACTTGAAGCACTGACTCACTTTTTTGTTTGGATACCTCAATAACTGGTATATATTGAGTATTTAAATTCTTGTTAATTGATTGAATGAGGGATAACAGTCGCTCTACTCTGCCCTAGCCAAACTATATTTAAAATTCTATGTTAAGTGAAATGCACCTTGTTTTAGAAAAGCCATTAATAATCTGAAAAGTGTCCACAGAAGGGCAAATAGATGAAAGGAGCCATTTGGTTTTTCATAGGAGGAATTGCTAGACTGAAGATATTTAGGTTGGGGAAGGGAAGATTTGGGACAGAACTAAGGGAAGACATATTAGCTATATCCATCTATTTGCAAAGCTGTCATGTAGTGGAAGGATTAGACTTGCCTGCCTTTAAAGAATAGAGTTAATATACAAATTATAGAGAGTTGACTTAGTGTCAATAAAAGAAAAAGTTTCCCAAAGATGAAAGTTATCCAGATTTGAAGTTGGTTGCCTTGTGACATCCTCAGTTCCTCTTTTCTGAAGTCTTCAATCAAAGATTAGATGACCATTTGTCACCTATAATTTAGTTCAAAGCTACCTCTTTCTTCTCTTTAATGTATTCTATGGTTTAGCTAGACTTGACTATTAGTTGGTTTCTGAAGGGAGCATGCCATTTTCTTCTTCTGGACAGTCAAACAAACCATTCACAATATTTACATAATTCTTCTTAGTCACTTCTTTTCAGAACTCTTTATCTTTTTTTAAGAGTCAGGGCCTCCTTAATTTCTCCAACTCAAATTGTTCTACTTTTATTTTAAACATTCCTAGAGCAATGTAAGTGGACCCCTCCTTTACCTCTCATTATTCCTTATCTTGTGTTTTACCTTTTATGAGAATAGCAACTCATTTATAAAGTGCTTTAAAATTTGGGAATTATTTTCCTTGTGATGGACATAGGCTCATATTATCTTTGTTTTACAGGTGAAGAGACACACTATGTTCATACCACACATGAGTGCTCTTCCTTTCCAATATTTTACTTCCAGTGCTTTGCATGTAATAGGAGTTCAATTACTATGCTTTAAATTGTTTTGGAAGGGAGAAATGTATAGGAAACCATTGATCTTAGGGAAAATGGAGCATGATAATTGGTCATTGTTAATAATCATTCATATATTTTTAACACTTCTGGGGAAGCTTTCACTTTTTCCTTCCTTAGACTAAATAATCATTTAGGCGTAGTTTCTAAACCTTTTATTATCTTGATGACCTTTTTTTTTTTTTTTTCTGAATTATCTCTAAATTTTTACTTCCCTAATATTGTGAAGAAGAGAACTAAGTACACTATTCTGCCAATGATTTGATCACTAGCAAGCATAATAGAATTATATTCTAGTGTCCATGTGGACTGGTTCTAGCTATGCTCTTATAACAAAAGTCAATGTGATAATTGGTAGTAGGACTTTTTGTTTTTTTTAAAGCACCAGTGTTTCACCACAGATTTGTCCTGGTTCAACTTTTTATATCCTTTCCTTAGTATGTCTCCTGTCATTCTGGCTTATAATTAAAGACAGAGTAGAGATTACCCTGTTAGTCTCTCTATAGCTCTCCTTTACAGTATACCCCCTATTTCACTGCATGACAATTCAGAACCCCATCCATTTTGGAATTTGGAACTACCTGACTTCTATGAAATATTCAAGGCAGCTTTATTGAGTGACATTTCTTTTTGAAGACCAGATTGTGCTAAATCATTAAAATATAATAGTTCTCTAAGGGGAATGGGGGGTGGGGGCAGGTAAGTGGTGCAGTGTATAGGGCATCAGGCTTATAATCAGGAAGACCTGAGGTCAAATGTGACCTCAGTTACTTACTAGCTGTGTGACTCTGGTCAGTTTACTTAATCCTGTTTGCCTTAGTTTCCTCATCTGTAAAATGAGCTGGAGAAGGAAGTGACCAATCATTCCAGTACTTTTTGCTAAGAAAACTCCAAATGGATCATGGAAAGTTGGATTCGACTAGAAAATGATTGAATAACAGCATTTCCTAGGGAAATCATAGCATTTATTCACAAATCAAAAGATAATGTATCCTGATTTGGTGGAAATTTAAAACACAAATCACCAAATTTGGGTTTGAGCTAAGTTTCTGCCTTCTAAAATGAAAGAGTTGTCTGTTTTGTAGTTCATGCATTTGCAGCTCATGCAGAGGTACAGTTAGGTTTGGGAGGTTGATGATTATCATGCAATGCTGGCTTTGTTGCCTTTGTACAACACTTAACATTTAGTCTAATAGTTTATTATTATTGAAGTAGAAGAGGAAGCTGTAGAATGTGTAAAAAGAAATGTCTATTTTTTAAAGGTGAATTTAGAGATGGCCAAATCATCTGCTAAATTTTCTTGCTTCCATCTCAAAACAGACCTCTAAACTTAGTAATAATCTTCTTCATTGTAGCAGAGAAATGAGTTGTCTGTAGACCATAGAAATTGGAGGCCTAATAAAACTAATATTAATCTAATTGAAATTTAGAATAAGCATTTTCATACCGGATTTCCTAACTCTAAGCTTCAACTTGCTTTATCTTAAACTATAATGCTAGAAATTTTAAAGTCTCCAGATTGAAAGTGAATGGAATTTCAATAATTTTAAAGATTCAGAAACTCATACTTCTTTTTTTAACAAATAAAACTAATGAATAATTTTTAGGACTTCACAGGATTTTTTATCTGATCCATTTTTGAGGAGAGGGGTGGGATGGTTAGGAGCTAGGTAGACAAAAATATTATTTTTCATCTTTCATTTTTTTCAACTAACAAGATTTTTTTCTTCTTCCTGCCTCTTGTCTCTTCTCCACTGCCCAAAATCAAATCTATATACACATAATCAAGCTAAACAAGTGCTCCTAATTGTTCATATTAGAAAATGTATATTTCATTCTGCATATTTAGTCTATGAAGAATGATATGAAACAGTCTTCAATTTAGGTTCTCTAGAATAAACTAATTATTGCATTGATTAGAGTTCATAAGTATTAAAAATTTATTTATTTTTATAATAATATAATTTTTTTCTGGTTGTGTTCACTGTTCACCTTATTCTATCTTATTTCATATAAGTCTTTCTAGGTTTCTCTGAAATCTTCCTCTTCACATTCATATAATATAATTTGTTTATCCATTTTTCTAATTAATGGGCACTCCCTTAGTTTCTAGTTCCTTATCATCTCTAAATATTTTTGTATGGATAGGACTTTTTCTTGATTCTTTGTTCTCTTTAGAGGCAGGCCTAGTCATGTTATTCTTGGTTAAAGAGTGTGCATAATTTAGTAACTGTGGGTCCTCAGTTATAAACTGTTTTCCAACTGGCTGGATCAAATCATGAATTAGTGGCACTTTTTGACATTTTCTCTTTTTGTCACCTTTGTCAACCTGACAGTTCCTTTAATTTTCATTTCTCTAATTTCTAGGATTTGAGACTTTTTTTAATGGTTAGACAAGGATCTTGAGCTATCTACTCAGTCCCTAAAGAAGGATGAAATAATTTTGTCTTTCTTGTTCTTAGTAGACATTATGTCATTACATAGAAATATAAATTATTAAATATATAAATTATGTTCTATATTCAAAGTTTTAAAGTATGAAAATATAATTAAGTTCCTATTATAACCCAGGTGTTAGGGGTCAGGTATCAGGTTCATGCTCTTTTGTTGGATTTTCATTCAGGTTACATAAGCTAAAGGTAGATATCCCACAAGACTTTTTCCTAAGCCCTTTTCCCTCTCTATACTATTTTATTTGATGATTTCATCAGTTTCAATTATCATATCTATGCTGATTTTTCTAAAATCTATTTATCCACCCCTAATTTCTTTGCTGATCTTTAATCTCACATCTTCAATTGCTTATTTAATGTCCCAAACTTGATGTCTCATAGGTATCTTAAACTCACTATGTCCCAAATTGACTTTCTCCCAAATATTCTCTTCTTCCAGACTTCCCCATGAATGTTGAAGGTACTACCATCTTCCCAGTCAATCAGGCTCACAAATTAGATATTATCCTTATCTCCTCACTATCTCTTATTTCCCTTATCCAACTGTTGCCAAGGCCTGTCAATTTTACCTTTATAACATCTTCTGCTTATCTCCCCTTCTCTGCTAGGATGCAGCCAATATCCTAGGACAGGCCTTTGTTACATCAAGCCTAGACTATTGCAATAGATTGATTATTGGTCTTCCTTCCACAAGTCTCCGGTCCACTCAACTAGTGAAGTAACTTTCCTAAAGCCTAGATTTCACTATTTAACCCCTTATTAACCTACTACTAAACTCCAGTGGGATTCCTTTCACCTCCATGATCAAATATAAAATCCTGTTTGGCATTCAAAACCCTTCATAATTCCCTTCCCCTCACCTTCCCAAGCTTATATCCCCGTACCTACTCTTTGATTCAGTGACACAGGCTTCTGAGTTGTTCTTTCAATAATAAACTCCATCTCCCAATTCCAGAAATTTTCACTGGCTGTTCTTGACTACAATGCCCTCCTTTATTTGTACCTGCAGCTGCCTTCTATAGCTTCCTTTAAGTCTTAGCTAAAATCTCACAGTCTATAGGATACTGATTTCCTTTTAATATTAGTACTTTCTCTTTGTGATTATTTCTAATTTATTCTGTGTATACCTTATTTATACATAGTTAACTCTTTGGTTCAGAATATCCTTATCCCAGTATTCTTAGGAAGGATATGCTTGAAATTTACAGTTTGACTCACATCTAGAGTCTCCACAAAGTAGGTGGAGGCAGAAAGACATTATAATGTTCTACAAATTAGTTATTAGTTATGGGAAAAGATTTATTTTCTCCATACAAAGGACTTGGTAGATTCAAAAGCCTCTCCCAAATACACAGTGATAAAGACTTTAACAAGCAGCAAAAATACTCTTACAAGAGGTTGAAACTTAAGTGAAGCAGTTTGCAAGATTACTAATTGGACATTTTAATTTTTACCTGTTGTTGTTCAGCCTTAGTTCTCTAAGAGGATCAATCACATCAGAAGGATGAAGTGAATTGGGTTTAAGTGGGGCAAAGCTATGCAAAGGCATTATTCTCACTGTTTCCTAGAGGCACCACAGTCCAGTGGCAAGCTCCTATGCTGATTCTCTTATGAAGGCAAACTAGGCATTCTTTGTCTCAGTTCTTACCTAGTTAAAACTGCTGCTTCTGACAAATTGGGACATGGGAAAGATCTTAACTTAAAAATGCCAAAGCTTCCTACTGTATCCAAAGCCATTGCCAGTTACCCTAACTTATGTCTTGCCACTGAGCTTTTCACCTAAATTTTGTAAAGTCCACATCTTCTATCCATCTAGACAAAGGATTAAGTTCATTCTCCAGCCAGTGGTCATATACTTTAATAGCACTGAAGCAGCTGCCAGGAAATCTTCCTAAAATGCAATCAATATCTCCTAAGGACTCAGGATTTTGGAATCTTTTGGGCTCACAAGGTTGTTTTCAAGCCTGGGCAGGTCTATTTTGGGATTACTGTTTAGTCAATTATGCTTAGGAAGGAACTCTTCCTCTGAAATTGCCAGAGACCTCTGTCTGTCAGCTCTAAAGTGGGATTCAGTTCCAGATACTAGATTCTTGATTCCTCTGTTGCCTTGACTCCTGAATTTGTACTCTATTGTACCAGATGAGACCATGTGTTTTCTATAAGATGCCATTGCTAATAGGGGAAATGAGGCTCCTCCCCATTCTACCCCTACTATGTCCCATCACTCCCCCTTCTATCCCCTTCTTTGAACCACATTTGAACCACAAATTTCACAAGTTCCAGAGAACTGGGTTCTTCCTCCATAGCTGGTTCTCTTTTTAACTGGCTTACAATAGCACTAACCTGTCTTTGATGCTCTTCCAGTCACCTTCATGTTATGGCTTTGTAATTTTATCATTCTGTTTGTATTCTGTTGCTGGCTCGCTTAGATAATTCTTTTACTTCTCTTTATCAGGATATTTAGGAAAACTTTTCAAAACTTTCCTTACATTTATAATTGACATTTTAAAATAGCTGTTAAGCATTTTGAATTTGTTGAATTCTCCCAGGCTGTATGATGTTTATAAATTTTAGTTAGACTCGAGCCCCATCTGGCATAAAACTTGGGAGTCCACTTGATTTTAAGCATGTATATTTGATGGGTAAGTACATATAGCTATTTTGAGACATTTAAAATAACTTCAATGACTTGTGGCTTCATGCATATATGTACTTCTCCATGGAGGCAAATCACAACACTTTTATAACTTAGTAGAAGATCATCCAGATTTATTGGGACAAATAAAGTCATTATTTTGCAACCAACCTGGTAATAAGCCTCTCTACTAGTCTTTGAATTACATACATTTTTCTTGCCACCAGGCCCAATCTCAAACTTGGGAGGATGTTCTGCCTTTTGTTTCAAGAATTTAGTCATAGCTGGGGTAGCTAAGTGGCTCAGTGGATAGTGAAGCCAGTAGTTCCTGAGTTCAAACCTGTCCTCAGACATTTAACACTTCCTAGCTTTGTGACCCTGGGCAAGTGGCTTAACCCCCATTGCCTCAGCAAAAAAAAAAAAAAGAAAGAAAGAAAGAAAGAAAAAAAGAAAGAAAGAAAGAAAGAGAAAGAAAGAAAGAAAGAAAGAAAGAAAGAAAGAAAGAAAGAAAGAAAGAAAGAAAGAAAGAAAGAAAGAAAGAAAAGAATCTAGTCATATCCACTTTAAGATGAGGCATTAATACTGGGTTTTATCAGAGAGAGCATTTGGTAAAGACTCTTTACAAAAAAAAGATCTAGAACCATAGGGCAACCTAAATTCTTATAACTGTCCATGGGCACTAGAAGCTTAAATAATTTGTCCACATAGTCAATATGTATATTTAACTCAAGTGAGCTGACATAAAAACTATTTCTTACCCCCTTGCTTTGTCCACATAGTCAATATGTATATTTAACTCAAGTGAGCTGACATAAAAACTATTTCTTACCCCCTTGCTTTGGTTCTCTTTAAAATTCTTAGTGAAGAATTTTACATATAGAACTTAAAATTAGGTAAAATAATTGTTTGGAGGATGTTAATAATCTCCCCCAAATTATCAAATTAAAAAAAACTTCTTAAGCATTTTGTGTGATTAACATAATTGGTGAATTATTAATTTCAAAATTAATAAACATAAAAGCTATTTTGTTTGAAATTATGTGTGATAGTTATAAACTCTGAGGGTCCTTATTCCAAGTCCTACTAATGAATTTAGTCTCCCAGGCAACATTAGCTACATATTTCCCTCTAAAGATACTTCTCAGAGCAGTTAGATGGTGCATTGGATAGAGCACCAGCCCTGAAATCGGGAGGACCTGAGTTCAAATCTGGTCTCAGACACTTCACACTTCCTACCTGTGTGATCCTGGGCAAGTCATTTAAGCCCAATTGCCTCAGGAAAAAAAATACTCCTCCAGGGCAGTAGAGTATTTTTCTAATGCTACTTCAAGCTACAATTGTAGTATGTTCTCCCCAATAGCCATCACCAGTATCTGTTAATATTTCCTAAACACTATCAATATCATTAATTGGCACATTATGTCATATAATCAGTGAACATCAATTAGCTTTTACAACAAGGATATTTCCTGAGAAGATATAGCAAAAATCAAAATATAAAACTTCCCTTTAAACAAGGAATACTTTCCTATAACTTTCTTAGTTCCTGAGAACAGTAGGCTCAAACTTGAAGTAGTTGCTATAAAGCATTTGCCCCATCAATTTAATTCCTGAATGAAATTTATAGCTTATGGATGAAAACACTCCAGAAAGTGACATCAAGCTGCTTTGTTGGGCTGGATTTCACAGGTTTCTCTCTGGTATAGACTCTAGTTCCTAAACTTCTGGGGGTTCAAACTGACCTTTCAAAGCTCACAAGGTATCAATTTTCTCCAATAGTCCTTCACCTAAAAATAAGAAATAGACACCACAGAGAAGCAAGAGCCAGCCTATGCATTCATGTGTTTTACTTACCCTGGATGAGAGAGGTCCTGTTACTCATCCTCTACCCAGAGGATTTCATTCTACTCACTCCAATGCAGCCAGGAAGGAAAAAGACAAAGGTTAAATCACTGCAACCCTTTGTATGCACACCCAGTTCTGGTTCAGCAGTCAACCCCAAATCCCAATTTTCAAACATGGTAAATGGACAGGAAACAGAGCTAGAATGCTGTGCATGTTCCAAAGTTCACAAGGAAGGAATGCCTCAGGCAGAGCATGCTCATAAGGACTGGTCTTCACTTCCCTTAAAAAAAATGAATATCCTTGGCAAATCAGCTGGGGTGCATTTTGAACACATTGTTCATGTCTTTAATCTGGAATAGTTCTCTGGTATGATGGAAAGATATAAGCATTGTTTTTTTTTTTTAATTTTTTAATTTAATATTCCTGTGCTACACAAGGAATTATCTCAAAAGAGTAAAGATTTCATACTCTCTGACATGTATAAAGGAAAAATCAAAATTGTCCTCAAATACACTTATATAGCTTCAGCAAATAAAGACATTTTAAAAATACTGCATAGCTAGGCACAGTGATGCTGTTGTGCCACAGTTCCCTTTCATTGTTCTGCCTGTTTCCCTAAATTGTCCTTCCTCAGTTTCCCTAATTTGTTCTGCCTCTGTTCCTTGAATTGTTCTGCCTCAATCCCCTTGGTTGCAACCCCCTTTTTCTGCTCATTAGGACTGAGATAATTAGGGCTGTGGAGATCTGACATTCCAAAAGATAAGACTCCAGATGTCCTATCTCAGATACCGAATTAGTATCCTCTACATCTCTAAGTTTCAGACTTCTTGGTTCTAGTTGGAAGTAAAGTTCGGCCTAGCTCTCTGGAGGGCCTCAGGATCAGTCAGATTCAGGATCAAAGTCCTTGGTCTTTAAGAGGAAAAGTGAAGGAGGCAGACAAGCTGCCATGTAGCTAATCAAAGCTGGATCCTGGACTCTGGAGTCTGGATCCTGAAGCTGGACCTGCTGAGCGAGCTGGGGCAGAGTGACTCTGACTCTCTCCCTCAGCTCTCCAATCCTTCCCTAAGATTACCTCACCTCAGCAGGTGCCAATCCTAAGGATAACCATCACATCACCATATCATCTAAGTATATGTTTATAGAACCATTATCTTACATTGAGTAGGTACTTAGTACCTGCTATCTTAGATTCAAGTATACCTTTTCAGAGTTCCAGCCCTCTACATTTGGACACCTCCTAAATCCTCCCAATTTGTAAGAATTTATGGTCCTATCCCCAACCTGTCAGAACCAGATTGATGGTTCTCTTCTTGGAAATTTTCTCTCACCAGAGTTTGTATATATATATATATATATGTATGATTCAGCCTTGAGTCCAAAAATGGATCCTTTTGGTCCCAGAAAATCTCTCCCTCTCAGAAATCCAAATAAAATATTAAAAACTCTTTAATCTCTATTGTGCCTCAGTTTCTCCATCATTATAATGCATGATTTCCTGCTATTATGTAGTTTAAGGCTGATATATTCCTGGTATTTCTGAGCTTCAGTGGGCTAAGCTGATCAGTTGGCCATAGCAATATGATGCACTCTCAGGAACAAGGGACTACCTGACTTCCTAAGGAAGAGATAATTGGTTCAGGTCAAAAACTGAGCAGACTAAAGTTTCCCTGATAATCATCAATGGGTTCTGGCAATGGTCCAGACTGGGTGAGAAAGGTGAGACTGAATCTCAAAAACCAAAACCAAAACAAAACAAATAAATTATCAAGGGACTGTCTTGGTACTAGAAATGATCTTCCCCAACTCAAAAGTAATAAAGAAAAAATAAGAGTGAATAAAATTTAGATTCCCATTTCAAAGGAAATCTCTACAGAATTTCCTAGGGCAATTGGAGTTCTCCCCTATGATTTTTAAAATCTTGGCTCAAATTTTGTAGGAAACTTCTACAAGTGACCTGAACTGGAGAAGAACAGACCACACCAGAGTCACAGGACTGTGTCAGATGTTTTTAGAGGAAAGGAGATATCTACTTTTCCCCTTTTCCCCTTTGGTCTTTTATCTGTAAGATCTACTTATCAAAGGGGACCACCCTCTTTGATTTTGTCAATATTATCAAAGAGGATTGCCCTCTTTGATTTTTGTCAAGCACTATTCATTTTTCCATTTTCTCTTTCACATTGTCTTCCCTTGTAAGTCTCAAGAAGCCCTTGATGAAGTGTTTGTCTTTGATATGATTGCCTTTGATCTAAAAAACATGGCCAAATGAACATCCTTTTTAGTGTAATAACCTGTTGGTCTTGTTAATAAAATAATTAAATCGTCCCCTCCCTGAAAAAGATCTGGGATCAACTATCAGTTACCCTTTAATCCTCTGGTTAGAAACCAAACATATGTAGTTTGATGTTTATAAAGAAAGTTTGACTGGAGTGGTGGTACAGGTTGTGGTGGGAATGGAAAATTTTTTAAGTTTCAAATAATGTCTTACCTTCCCAGTGCCCTTTATTTTTTAATTATTTCCCATTTATCCTCCACATAGCTTCTTTGTACTTATTTGTTTATATGTTGTCTTCCCCCATTAGACTGTAAGTTCCTTGCAGGCAGAGACTGGGTTTTGCCTCTTTTGTATACTTAGCACTTGGCACAGTGCCTGGAGGAACTTAATAAATGTTTATTGATTGATTCCTCTTCTACTTCCTCTAAGCAACTCAGACTCACATAGGGAGTTTAATATTGTAAAATTCCTCTGATTCCCTACAATGTAGAGAACTCACATTTTTCTTCAGAGATCTCTGAAATATATAGAGAATCCAACTAAAGATCTAGAAAAATTTGTAGATTGCCCCTTTCTACATGGAGATCACCAAAATTCTCTGGGCCTCTGAAATGCTTGGATTTGCTGAGTAATTCCTGGCCACAGTAAGAACAATGGGAGTAGAATTCTATACTCACCCAACAATAAAACAATTAGGCTCAGCGTGAGAAAAGCAGGATCAAGTAACCCTTGGACAAACGTGAGCCTTAGGAAAAGGTTAAACACTTAGGGCTGATTACTTGGGGTTTCTAGGCCAGCAGACAAATCTTTACTCCATTCATCTCAAAATAAGCCTAGTAGTCCCGGCCTGTTTCAGAGCAGAAGAGAAACATGAGTATTCATCAGCTAAACAGCAAGACTTCAGGGATGCAAAAAGCATGCTTCCTTTCTTACATGTGTTTTGCTAGTAAATATTGTAGGTGTTCCGAATCTAAAACATCCCCCCCAAAATGAGGTCACTTCATATACTTATATATTGAATCATTGAGAATATAGTGAGAATTAAACCTGAACATTTTATATTGTACCTTAGTATTGATGGGGTGCGAGAATCGAGGATAAGAGATCTCCTCTGGTCAAGGTCCCAGATTCCTTGAGAAAGAATTCACAAACCTGAAGTTTGTGGCAAAAGAGGATTTATTTGCACAAAGAAGACGGCTTTCTTAGTGGGCAAAGAATCCAGTTAGGTTGATTTTGCAAAAGATGGGTTTACACTGAGAAGAAAATACCTTCATCAGTGGGCTAAGTCCAGGAGGGCAAATAGCTACCGATTAGGAAATAGTAAAGATTCAGGGTTCAGAATTATCTCTTATTAGCCTTGTGAGATTTTATGGGGGGTTTGCCCAGGCCTCCAAGCTGGGAGCAGTTCGAGGGACAGATCTCCAATTCAATAGAGAGTGGTGATTATGCCCTTGGCCAAAATGTCCAATTTAATGAGATTACTTATCTTGGAAAGGGTGTTGTCTGGGAAAGGTGTGCCCCTCCCAGGTTTTGAGACTCTGAGACACCCTTTCCCCCTTTCCAAAGTTTCCTTTCCAACCCTTCTCCCCCTCAAAGATTAAAGGAGACACAGTTTACATCATTTCCCCCCTTTCCCCCCACCAAAAAAAAAAAAAAAAGATCTTTAGTTTACATCAGTATGATAGTCCAGAAATTCTCTCTGTTTGGGGTAAGGGGGGTAAGCTCTCTGGACTCATTTTAAGCAGACTATCTCTATTCTAGACTCACCACTTTCACATTCCATCAGTGAATATCATGGGATTCAGAGGGAGAGGATGGAGGGTTCACTCGGAGCTCTCACTACCTACTTTAAGTGAATTCCTTTATCTGTGAAATGGGGGCATTGGACTCAATGACTCCAACTTGAAAGCAGTGGTCCTATGACCCCTACCGTCTATTTTTCTATAAACTTTCATACTTGAAACTAGAAGGTTCCTTCTCTTTTATATGTTTATATATCTAACAACTTCTTCTAGCCAATCCCTAGCATGTCTCCATCTGTGTCATAAATTTTGTTGACTGATTAAACTAATCTAGATAGCAGGAACCACCCCTGCTCAACATAAAACCTCTAACAATTACTTACGCCTCATATCTGGACCTTAAGAGTGACTGGACTTTGGCCAAAGTAAGAACCACTGATGATTCCTTCTCTTATTCCTAAAGGTCCTTATGTCTGAGGTCTGACCATGCCTTCTCCTACACCTAAGATTCAGAGTTGGTTCTCTTTCCCCCTGTGTGGAGTGACACCTGAATGTAGTCTTTTCCTAAATCCATTTTTCCTTGCCCCCTCGTTTATTTTATTTTATTTTATTTTTTTGTTTGTTTGTTTGTTTTACTGCTCCTGCGTGTTTTATCTTAGACTTCGAGACATTTATTTTGAACAACACAAAACCACTACTAACTCTAGGGATTTTTAAACCTAGCCCTTTTCACTAAGGAGTCTTCCTCAGCTGAGAAAGGTTATATACTCAGACTAGGCTCAGTCTGGAAACTTTTTCTCACTATCCCTGGCTCTTTACACCATCATCCTGATGTCCCAGTGAAAATCACTTAAAACTTAGGTTTGATTAAAGTGTTCCCAAAAGAGAGAATGGAAACACAATCAATGTTTAATTAAGTAGATCAAATATAGGCTATTTATTTTCTTTGCAAAAAAGGAATTACTTAGATACACATATATGCACACACCATGACCACCATTCAACAATTCAAGGTGTACCTTAAACAAAAAAAAGTGACATAGTTATTTTTATATTTGCCTGGAAATTTGATACTTACATGTGAAAACATTTTGAGAAACTGCTGAATTGGCCCTCCACTTTCACCTCGGATGTGCACTGTCTAAATAATTCCTTCCAGGTCTTCTGGCAGTCATCCTGGGCTGGTGGTTGTCTCCAAGAAGTGCTATAGTAGTTGCTGGTGGATCTTCACAGAGAACAGTCAAAATTGTCTGAGACCGTAGAAGCTCCCAAACTCTTCGACTGACTAGATTATTTCTAAGGTTGAAAATATCCATTTCAGGGGCACTGTTTTGGTACTTATACTCAGGAAAGAAACACAAAGTACAAGTAGCTAAGATTTTGAGCTATAGTTTTAATCTCATCTAGGCTTGCACATATGCAGAAATGTATCATTTCTAGACAAACTGCACCTCCAATCCTCTCTCTCTAGAGTCTCCAGAAGTCCTAAAGCAAGGCATTTGGGAAGAGAGATTGCCAGAGGATAGGGTCACTCCCTTTAAGGTTCACTGAGTGGGGTCTTCCTGGCTCAGGGGCCAAACCTCCTGATGCAGACATACTTAAGAAGGAATCAATAAAGTGATTTCTCAGCATCCCAAAAATACATAATTCTTCAACATTGATCAATACATATCCTCAGGAGTTGCTGTAGAAATTCAGCTCATGTTCCATTGGATGGTCCTTGCAGGCCCATCTTCATCCATGTTACATGAAGCACACTTCAATTTAGCCATTTCTACTCTTTGTATGAGTTAAAATATGGCATGATGAAGGCATTGCCTGTTTGATATTTTGTGAAACCTTTATGTCTACAAATTATTGGTATGAATTAGCACACCTGGCAACCGGACATGCTGTTTTTGTAAATAATTTCAATTTCAAAGTTTTATATTCATGGTCCAGATGAGAGTCTTTTGAGTTCATCAAAAGATGAACTTTTAAAAGTCTTTTTTTCATGTGAGAATGATATATTCCAATTAATCATATTAGCTTGTTATTTTTTCAATTTATACTATGTCACACTAAAATATAATATTAACAAGAGCTCAAATCCTATAATATTGTTTTATTTCCATAAAATCCTCAGAAGATTTCACCAATATTTTCAATAAGTTTCTATAGTCTTACACACAAAGACAATTAATTAGAAAAAACAAAACAGTGTTACTAATAACCTGATGAATCAAAAAATAGAGTATTTCATATGTACTTCATATGAAGCATATAACCACATAAAGGGGCAGAAGTATGAAATAATCCTTTTCTCTTACTCTGAAAGGGGTTGTGAGGGTTAATTAGTTAACATTTGAAAAGTGCTTTGTGGATTAAAAATGCTGCCTAAATGCTAAAATTTCATTGTTTGCAACAAAAGATCAAGTTTGAAAGAACACATTAAGCATATTTAACAAAGGAATTATATTTCATTGAATTTCTTTTTCTCTTTTAGCTTCTTAGAAACTTGCCATTAGAGTTTATTCCCCTAAAAAGATCAAGTTGATAAAGCACTCACTGGAAGTCTGTGGATGGCTAATCTGATGATTTATGGTGTAGCTTTGAATCAGCCACCTAACAGCTTCCAAGTTCTTCAATATTCTTATTAGTAATATGAAGATAATGTCTAACCTCTACCTACTTATTGCAGATATGAAAATGAATAGCACTTTTCTAATGCAATTTGAATTTCTTAAGATGTCAGATATAATAATAACTATTATTCCTGTGATGTATTTCCCTCATCTGCATAGTGAGGGAGAAACAAGATGCTGTGTTAGTGTGAGGGTTTTTTCAATCACATTGTTTGTGAGAATAGGTTAGCATTCCTTTCCTGAGCAAATGAGGAAAGAGAAAACTGGAAATAGAAGAATCATAGAACTTGAAGTTGCCTTAGATCAGGGGTCCTGAAACTACAGCCCATGGGCCAGATGCGGCAGCTGAGGACGTTTATCCCCCTCACTCAGGGCTATGAAGTTTCTTTATTTAAAGGCCCACAAAACAAAGTTTTTGTTTTTACTATAGTCCGGCCCTCCAACAGTCTGAGGGACCGTGAACTGGCCCCCTATTTAAAAAGTTTGAGGACCCCTGCTTAGATCATATTGCTGAAGTTTTTCTTCCTTCCTTCCTTCCTCCCTCTCTCCCTCCCTTCTTTTCTCTCTCTCTCTCTCTCTCTCTCTCTCTCTCTCTCTCTCTCTCTCTCTCTCTCTCTCTCTCTCTTTCCTCCTTC
This sequence comes from Antechinus flavipes, assembly GCF_016432865.1. NCBI lineage: Eukaryota > Metazoa > Chordata > Mammalia > Dasyuromorphia > Dasyuridae > Antechinus > Antechinus flavipes. Next base: position 376,972,774 of record NC_067400.1, on the reverse strand, counting down.
CTTCCTTCCTTCTTCCTTCCTTCCTTCCTTCCTTCCTTCCTTCCTTCCTTCCTTCCTTCCTTCCTTCCTTCCTTCCTTCCTTCCTTCCTTCCTTCCTTCCTTCCTTCTTTCCTTCCTTCCTTCTTTCCTTCCTTCCTTCCTTTTTCTTTTTTTCTTAAAAAAAGAAACCAAAGACCAGTTGTTCAGTCATGTAGCTAGGGGCAATTGTTTCATTAAGCCAAGACTGAAACAAATGGAAAGACTAATTCAAAAAACACAGGGTCTGAGATATTCACTGGTTGGTGTTTTGAATTCAAAGATGATATGTTTTATCTATAAATAGTGGGAAAGCTAATAATGGAGTAAAAATGCTCAAGGTTCTACACAGAGCAGGATATACATACATACATACATACATACATATATATAAAACTGAAGAAAGCAACACTCTACCCATGTATTATGTTTTCAGAAGTTGAAAGATCTTGCTTACATACACACAGAGACATACAGAGAGAAACTCAAAAACATAAAAACCAACTAATAAAAAAGACAAAACAAAAACAATCTTTAACTTGGATACAACTCCTTTTTTCCAAGTGGATTTATTACTAAAATGATTAGATGTTATATTCAAATTCAAAGACCATCTCAATTTCAGCATCCTGGTATAACCATGGCACAATTACAACCAATGTTGCAATTGGATACTGATAATAAAGGTAGGACATCAAGTTATAGAAGATATTATATCTTAGCCTTAAAATTGTTGCTGTTCAGTCAGTTTTTGTTGTGTCCAATTCTTTGTGAACCCAGTTGGGGTTTTCTTGACAAAGATAAGATAATGAAGTGGTTTGCCATTTTCTTCACCAAAACATTTTCCAGATGGGAAAATTGAGGAAAATAGGGGTAAATGACAGCTAGTAAGTGTCTGAACTTGAATCTGAACTCAGGAAGATGAGTCTTCCAGATTTCAGGCTGAGCACTCTATCCACTTTATCATCTAGTTGTCCAACTTTAAAATAGCTGCATTCTAAACTGTTCTTCCAAGTCATTAAAGAATAATTCTCCTTAAGTTTTTGCTTTTTGGTAATATAAATTTATAGAATAACCCTCATAGTATTGTATATAGCATTGTACTTCATAGAGTAATCTTCCTAGAATTGTACTTGTCCACTAAATTGTGAGCTCCTTAAAGGCAGAGATTATCTTTTGACTCTTTTTATATCCTAAAGCTTAGCACAGTGCCTGGCATTTAGTAGATGGTTAATAAATGATTATTTATTGATTGACCAGAAGTGTCAAACTTGTGACTTCCCCACCCCATCCCACTAAAGTCCCATAGGCTTAAATGAAATTAAAATGTTATTGGGAAATGTTTAACAAAAGCATATGAAAATACAGTCCTACTAAGATAATATTAATTTATAATTTTCTAAAGTTAATATGTGACCTGCAGGCAGTTTCTGTTTGAATTTGACATTACAGCACTATACTATCAAAGTAGAAAAAAAGTAGAGAGCTTAGTTCTTACCACCAAGAAGCAGCAATTAGTTTTTAAGAAAAAATAATAATAGTACTATTTATAGCCCTTGAAGGTTTGGAAAGATTTGTTTAAAGTTTTTCTTATTTTATCTCTTGTTATTTTTAATCCTCATTTATTTGAGGGATAGCTTATGAATCTGAACCTATTCTTTCTTTTATTTTTATTTTTAATATTTTTGCTTTCTTTTATGGAGAAAGAAATGAAAACTTCTGAGGAAGTAATTTTTTGGCTCTCACTTTCATCTGTCAAATGTCCATAGTTTCTAAGATCTTTTCCAACTTAAAATCAATTTGTATTTGTCCAACCCTGGGAAGCAGGTATTATTATTCCCACTTTTTTTGCACATGAGGAAACACAGGTTAAGTAACTTTCCTGGAGTCACACAGCTAGTTAGGGGTTAAGGTCAAATTTGAAATCAGGTTCAAATTATCCAAGTCAGACTTTGACAGATCAACCAAGAGGCATTTAAGTGCTTATTAAGTGTCTGGTATTGTGCCAAGCACTGAGAATACACAGACAAGTAGAAAGAAAGACAGATTTTACCCGCTAGGTGTTTATATTCTAATGGAGGAAAACAGCACATAAAAGGGAGCTAAAAAGTGTGTGTGTGTATGGGGGGGAGGGAGGGGAGGGCAGCCTACTTTGGCTACAATAAAGTCTTATTAGGAACTAGTATTGATTGCATAGACTGAAACATGCTATTTTTAACTCTTTCATTACCTTTTTTTATTTGAGTCTTCTTGTACAGAAAGAAAGTCAGTAGGGCTGCATTGAGTGGAATATAGACATTCTCTTTAAATTGGAAAGTCTGGGAGGAACCTGCTAATGGAAGGTGAGATAGAGAGGAGTACTTACAATACTGTCCAGGGTTGTTGTTCAGTCTCAAATGAGATAATAATTGTGGAGCACTTAGCACAATGCCTGGCACACAGTAAACACTATACAAATGTTAGGTATTGTTTAATCTTCTGAATCCTAATTTTAATCTTACTCTTCTAGTCTGGGCATCCAGATAAACACAATAATTTGGATAATCTGTGAAGGAAGCAAAAATGAAGCCACATATCTTAAAATCCCCATGTTGTGATTTGGGGGAAAGGATTCTGCTCTTCTAACCCGGAAAGGTATTGTTTAGTGTATTCAGTATTAAAGTTACAAGAGATTATCCAAAATATAAAATATTTCACCTTTGTCTTCATTTTAAAGATTTTCTTTTCCCCATGAAAGTGAAAATATATTTTTTCCCCACTGGTAACACCTTTTATAAATTTGTATAAATGAATTGCTAGTCTCAGTGCTTAGGAATGTATACATATCCCAACACCAACTTGTAAATGTATGAGTTTTCTGGAATTAAATTACATCATTACACCCACATAAATATGTAAACTTCCACTCTGCATTTATTTAACACAACCAAAACCTAGTTACAAAAACATCCTTTGTTCCATTCTCTTTCCATGATATGGTATTGTTTAGAGAAAATTTCAGGTCCAAGTCCAAAAAATAGAGGATTTAAAAAATGGACCCATTCTCTTCCCTACCCCTGCCAGGGTCTGCATTTGTCCATTTGTAGCCTTAGAGAAACTACATTTTCATGAAGAAGCTCCATGACCAATAAGGAACTGCAGTTCCATACAGTATGGTAAGGAGATTAAAAAGTATCTTTTATATGCTCATGTGACCTTTGGAAGTGGACCCAGTAGCTAGAGCACTGGACCTTGAGTCTGGAAGTCTTGACTTCAAATCCCACCTCAGCCACTTACTAGCTGTGTGACCCTAAGCAATCACTTAAACTCTCTGCCTTAATTCACTGAAAGATAAAATGGCAAAGCATCTTAGTACCTTTGCCAAGAAAACCCCATGAACAATATAGGGTCTGGAAGAGTCAGAAACGACTAATGGCTGAACAACAATGACTGGGGAGAATTTCTCTTCTTTTACTCTTGTTTCCCTTCATATTGTTATAAAAGGACTCCGTGAAACTCAGTAGGATTGGGGAATAAACCCGGTTCGAGCTGCCGCTGCCTACTGCTTCCCCAATAGCAAGCTGGTCCAGGACTAGTGTTAGAATCTATGTTGAACGTGAGAGAATAATTCTTTATTCAGCAATTCTTGTGAGAAACGGATGTACTTATAGATCAGACACACGAGGTACTTGGAAGGAGTAAACTTTATACTGGTAGCTAGGTTCTTTACTCCTCCCTTCAAGGTTTATATTGGTCACATTTACGGTCAGGGCTGGTTACAATTGGTTGTATTCACCATCCGAATAGCAATTCTGTTGGATTACAAACTTACTTGGTCGGAAGGAATAGCAATTAGGTTGGATTACAATTAAAGTCATAATTGGTCGAATTTACTATAATTGAATAGTAATTAGGTTGGATTACACTCCACTCAAAAAGCCTTATGCCTTGTCACTGTCCATACTGGTTCAGGTCAATTTAACCCAAACCCCCTTTGTCAAAAATTTAGTTCCTTAACCAGTTCCTTAATTCACAGGTGATTGGAGATGTCTTAACAAGCCCTCCCCCCTTATCCTGTTCTAACAATATCTGTGGAAACCCAATTTCTCATACTTTTCATAAAATACACATACAACACAGGTGCAAGGCAGTATCTCTGAGAATAGCATAGTCTGGTTTAGGCCATAGTCTGTGAAAAGGAGGAGCCAAAACAATGGGGCTGTGGGTAGATAATTACAAGAAGGAAACACAAAGGGGGAAGCAGAGTCCAATAATGATAAGTGAACTTTGCAGTTCTGAGATGTGGTAATCAGGCTTTCTATTTTCCTGCAACAAAAACAAGTAAATTCCTTTGGAATTTTGCAGGGTTTTTTGACTATCTCTGAAACCAAAGAAATTAAATAGAGGACTATCCTCTGAAGAGATTAAATAGAATACAGGCAGAACATTAGTGAGAAACTGAGCATTGGTGAATCAGGGGAAGTTGCATTACAATTAGTTGCAAAAATAGTTTTCTGTATATAATTGATATTATATTGGTTGAGTGGAAGAGGGGTGGGAGGAAGAAAGACAATTTGGAAGTTAAAATTTTAAAAAGAATGTTAATAAATAAAATTTAAAAATTGCAAAAGAAGCTTTCAATTCTTTCTTTTGGAAACTTTCTCACGTATTTCTATTCTTGTCAATTATAAAGAGTTTGGAGTTTTCTTTTACTATATTTGACTTGAATAGAAGACTGTGTGACTGCAAAGAAGATACTAAATTGATCTAACCAGATTTTGTTTTTTAAGACATAGTAGTTATTAATTACAGGTGGTCATAGGTTTGTTAAAGCAGAAATTGACAAGGATGTCAAAACAGATAGTACAAGTTCTACTCATTTTTAAACAACAAAAGCTAAGGTCCTTTGAATGGAGGTGTTTTATTTGTGCTGTTTTATTTAATTCTATAATTAACAATTAGTTGTCTGGTTGTTTTAATATCTATAAATGAATAGACTAGTTTTGTTTTGAACTTTTGATAGAAAATGAGGAAAGATAAAGAGATGATTCCTTGCTGAAAGTCATTTTAACAAAGAAAAAATAATTTCAAAACTGGTAATTTTCTTTTGAGGCAGAAAATCCCTTTATTTTAAGTGTGGCTTGATTCATATGAATTATATTGTACATGAACACATGATGGTTGATTCTTTATCTAATTTTTTTCCAGTGGTCTTGATAATGAAAGTTGGTGGTGAGTCATTTTCAACCATGTCTAAACCTGTGACTATTTGGGGTTTTCTTGGCAAAGATAGTGGAGTGGTTTGGATTTCCTTCTCCAGTTCATTTTATAAATGAGGAAACTGAGGCAAAGAAGTTAAGTGTTTTGCCTGAGGCCAGATTGGAGCTCAGGAAGATGAATTTTTGTGATTTGAGGTGGAGTCACCTAGCTACCCTATATGACACTGTTTAAATCCTTAATTTAAATGCATTTATATCTAGATCCATAGTTAAAAGGAGAATGAGTGATTAATTTTATGTCTAAGAATATATTGGAATCTTTGAAATTAGAGAGCATTTGTGCCTTTATATTTATTCTTGGCCAGTTTAATGATTGTTCCCTATACCCTGAATACTCCTATCCATGTATAAGTTATTCTAGTTAAGAGTTCCTTCTAATTATTAACACTGAAAATTTCTTAATGGCTTAGTGGGATTGCCAACAAGGATGGGAGGCAACTATTCATTCTGATAGTTGAAGGGGTCTGTGGTAATTGCAGATGACTAGAAGTAGAGGAAAAAGAACAAACATGTATTAAGTGCCTACTATGTGTCAGGAATTGTGTTAAATGCCTTACAGTATCTTTGTCTTGAAACTCTTGCTTTCCTGGAATCTAATGGTCAATGCATAGGTTTTCTTCAGCAGGGTAAAACATGTATAAGTTTCTTGTTATAAATGTTGCTATGCCAACTGCTGCAAGGGGAACCTTTGACTATTAGGTAGAAACTGAACAATACATGATGCAGTAGAATTATTTGGAGTAATTTGGAGTAAGAGGAATCCTGTTTCCCATTAGGTTGCAAAGTGACTAAGGGCAGGGATTGTTTTTGCCTTTTTCTGTATACCCAGTGCTTAGCAGAGTGTCTGACATGTGTTGTTGTAGAGTTGTGTCCTACTCTTTGTGATTCCCATTTTGGGGCTTTCTAGGCAAAAATCTGGAGTTGTTTTCCATTTCTTTCTCTAGCTCATTTTACAGATAAGGAAATCGAGGAAAACAGGGTTAAGTCACTTGCTAGTGTGTGTTTGAGACCAGACAATGAATGCTCTTGATTCTAAACGCAATATTATATCCTCTGTGCCATCTGACTACCATTGACTGGCACGTAGTAGGTTCTCAATAAATGTTTATTGATTGTTCCATAAAATGAAGGGTTTGGATCATATGGCCTTTGAGATCAGCCGATTAACATTCATCCAGCCTCCACTATGTGCCAAGCACTGTACTAAGTAGTGAGGTTACAGAAAGAGGCGTTCTGATCTAAATTTGTGACCCTATGGATCTAAATACAAATTCTTCTGCTTCCAGCTCATTTAGAATATCTGTAGACTAATTCTACTAGACTTGAAAACTAGAGCTGGAAGTTTGGCATGGGTGAGCAAATATATTTTTCTTGATGACTGGCCCTTATTTTTTCTTCATATTTTATACTATTCTTGATAAAGGCTTTCATTTGAATCCTTTATATTACTCCTTGCTTATCTCCCCTACCCCCCAAAAAGGTGATGATTTTTATACTCAAATCTGTTTATTTTATTCAAAATCAAACCTTCTGATTATTAGAGAGCATTCTGCTATTAAGATGTTTATTCCTTTACCACAATCTTAAACCAAATTTCACTTCTTTATTCAATAGCTGTACTTTTTATATTAGGTAGCTGGCTTGCTTCAATATAACTTTTATGCAATTACAAACTAATTACTCAGGAAACTCTAACCTTGACACTTATTTCCATAAATTATTCAGTTTATTATGTTTACCTCCTAAATTACTTTTTTTTTTCACAAGAATTTTTCCTGCTTTTATCATGCTAAGTGCTTTAAGGCCATATAGAATTAACCTTATTACCTGGCAAAATGGGCAAGTCTCTCTCTCTCCTGGCAATTTATTTTACTACTTTAAAGTTACTACTTTAGCAAAGACACTTGTGTTAAAATGCAAACCCTAAGTGGAAAGAATTAGAATGGAAGTCTGTTGAAGGGAGGGTACTTATAAGATGAGGGCTTAATAAATACCTTTTCAATGATTCTTTCATAAAGTTTTATTATGTCTTTGTCCTTAAAAAAAAATCTTTATCCAATTTACTTCAGTGCCTAGAGGGAAGGAGTTTTGATTAGAATTTGGAGGGAGGATGTCAGTCATTAAAGTTCTGAATGCAGGATACTAATAGGGGATCTGGTTTCAATAACATTTCCATTTAACATTTTTAGGACATTTAATTTTTCCATATATCTCAGGAAAGATCAATCAAAATTCCTTTCCATTGTGTAAAGAAGATATTATTTCTATTCTTATTTTCTATATTCTCTATTTAAATGGATCATAGCATAGTACTTCACAAGTAGTAAAACCTTAATAAATACATAGTGATATGATTTAGCTGGAAGGCTCCTTGTAAGTGGCAGAATACTCAATTCCCTTATTTGATTAAGTCCTTTTCCATTTCTAAGGTCTCCTTCAGCCAACCTAGCCAGAATCCCCAAATATCAACTTATTTCTTTGAATTAAAGCACTGATATTTTTGTCAAAATGAAAATTGAAGATTTGGAATTTTTACTTTTTTTTTTTTTTTTTTTTTTTGCTTTTGTCTCTACATTCCAACAAGCACCATGTAATTATCAATCAATCCACACAAATTGGTTAAAACCTATAATATGCCTGGTGCTACTTCAAGCACTGGTGACAAAAAAAAAAAAAAAGAAGAAGAAGAATTCCTCAAATATCTTATATGTAGTGAGAGCTTAATAAATGTTGGTAGAATTGTATATAATTGAGCAGGACATTGTAGTGGCACCTGAAAATGCTAGAAAATGCACTCATTTTCAACCATCATCTCTTCTAAATGAGCTATATGGCCTGAATTATGCTAAGGTTTGATGTGTGTAAGAGGAGAAAGTATTGTCTGTTAGTCTTACTTTCTATTCCTCTCCTCAATCCCCAAAACTCAGTTCTTAGTGAATTAATCATTTGTGCCTACTACTACTACTACTATTGATCTATCACATAATATATTTTAATGTATCAATTATTTCCCTCCCTAAATTTTGTTACATATACTTTTCCTCCCCAAACCCTGTCAAGTAGGTATATCAACTATTATATACCCTTTAAAGGGCAATCTGACTCTCAGATGTAAAGTGCCTTGCCCAAAGTAATAAATGGCAGAGCCATTATTTGAACCTAGATTTTCAGATTCCAAAAGTACTCTTTCCACTGCTACCAAACTAATTAGAGACAATACCAAAGAAGAAACAGACAGTTTGAAAGTTTAGAAACAGCATGAATTTACAACCTAACTGGGAAAATATAATTATAAAAATCAATCAATTCATAGACAAGGTAGTGTACTAGAGATCATCATTACAAGCAAATAACTTAGATAATTTCGCACTTTCCAGACTTCTTATACATTACTCAGACAACCTTTCTCTCTTGCCTATACTCTCTTAGATCTAGTATCAAAATAGGAACTTTGCAACTTTACGTTCTTGCTTTCTTCCATATAAGAACTATGCCTCATCATATTGCCTCTTGATTTTCCTGACTTTCCTTCAAGACTCAGTTCACAATTTCACCTTCTGCATGAACCTATTTTCTAGTTCTTGCTAGTTCATCTCTGCTGATGCCTTTTCCTTTCAGATAACTTTCATATGTTCCCATATATTTCTTGTAAGTACTTACATGTTATCTCCCCCTTCAGAATCTCCTTAAGAACAATGTATATTTTTTTATTTTTTGTTTCCCCCCACCCCTTAACAGTGTATCAAGCATATTTCTTGTTGTTCAGTCATTTAGTTGTGTCCAATTTTTCATGGTCCCATAAACCATATGATCTGTTATTTTTTATTTTTGGGGGGCAATGACATAGGAATAGTTTGTTATTTTTTTTCTCCAGTATAGAAATGCCTAGCTTTTATTAAGTGCCTAATAAATATGCCACTTTCCTTTTGCTGCTCAGCTGAGATTCAGATCCATAGAATAAGGGCTGGCTGCATATTCTGCGTTGAAATCTGATACTAATTTGGATTCTCCTTAGGTTAGGCTCTTGCTTAATTTCTACTATTGTAGAGATGTATCATGTAATGGCAAGTGGTAGATTCCTCCCAGGATAAACTGATTATCTCTTTGGTCATTATCATATGGTTAACTCAATCAAGCCTTGGCTATTCAACACCTTTGAACCTCCCTTAGTTCCTCTCCAATTGGAGGCCTGGAGGGTATAGCATTAAACTCCTCCAAAAGCTGTCATATATAGCACTGGATTTAGATTAGATTTTCTAGCTCACTCTCCATTTTCTATCTGCTGCTCTGCTTGCATTAAACTCCACAGAATAAGATAACTCCTGTTTCTCCCTTTCCAGCTTCCTCTTTTATATTGTATTCTCCTATTGGGGCAACTAAGTGGCACAGTGGATAGAGTGCCTGATCTGAAATCAGGAAGACTTAACTTCAAATCTGACTTAGAGACACTACTAGTTGTGTGATCCTGGGTAAGTCACTTAACCCTGTTTGTTTTAGTTTTCTAATTTGTAAAATGAGATGAAAAAAAGAAATGACAAATCGTTCCAGTACCTTTGCCAAGAAAACCCCAAGTAGAGTCACAAAGAATTGACTAGAAATGAAATGACTGAATGACAACTTTCTTCCATGAGATTGTAAACTCCTTGAGATCAGGGGTTGTCTTTCGTTTACTTATTTTTATCCCCAGCATTTAACACAGTGCTTAACACATAGAAGGCACTTAATAAATGTGTGTCATGTCATATTATGTTGGATTGTATTGCTTGTTGACTAATTCATTTTATGGGAGTCTATACCAATTCTTAGGCTACCTTTTTTATGTTATAAAAGAGACTCTTACAGAGTTGTCTAATCTCATGGGATTAATGATTGCCCTAATTTTATAACAAGTTAGAACCTAAATGAGAACTTAGATCTGAGCCCAGTTAAAAAGTAAATTCAATAAGCACTGATTTGTGTATTAGATACAGAGAATGCAGAGACAAACATAAAATACTACTTACCCTAACGAGCTATAATACACATACACAATAAATGCAAAGTAATGATGAGGGAGAGAGATGGATAAATAGTAGCAAATGGAGAAATCAAGAAAGAGTTGTAGAGCTGGCTGTTGAACTAAGCCTTAAATGAAACTGGAGGCTATCAGGAGGTAGTGAGGGGAGAAAGCACCCCAGGTCTGAGGGAATTCTGGTAAAGGCTCAGACTCTACATTTAGCCAGCTCTATATACTATAGCATAGGAATCCAAATAGTACAGTAGAAATCATTAGAAATTAGGACAGGGGAATCCAAAGCTTTGGGTGGCTAGGGGGCACACTGGGTAGAACACTGGATCTAGAGTCAGAAAGACTTGGAATTAAGTTTAAATCCTGCCTCAAACACTAGCTGTGTTCCAGCTTTAACCTTGTCTGTCTGAATTTCCTCATCTATAAAAAGGGGGTTAAAAACAGCACCCACTTCCCAGGGTTGTTGTGAGGATCAAATGAGATAATACTTCTCGTTAACAAAGGGATGCCAGTCTGGTTCAGATGAACGGTGGTCACCCGAATAAAGTGAGATCAGTGTGAATTCCAGTCATCAAGGAGGGTTTTAACAAGGCAAGAAGGTTGTCCAAAATGATAGTTATTGAGGACCAAAAAGTCCCTCCTCTACCCCCCCCCCAAAAAAAGTCCTTTGCTGCCATATAGTACTAATTCCTGAAGAGAAAGTGATTTCCTTTAAACAGGTAAATTGTTGATGTTTCCCCCCAAACTATATTTGGCCCATAGAGTGACTTTTGTAAAAGACAAAGCTTGTTGGCTATTCAATGTACAAAGGCATACAGACATAGGGAGAAAAGATAACAAAGACACTTTCATCCATGTCTTGATTGCATCAGTCAGCTAGCTATCCATTCAAGTGTGGGAAGTGAGACAGAAGAGAGCCATTAAGGATCTTACCCTCTTTGCCCTAGACTTTATGCTTATCCAGACACAAGAATGAAAACCAGCAATTGACTAGCTCATAATATAAAGGAACAAACAGATGAGGCAGAAGGATTGTGACTTGCTAAAGGCACTGCAATGAGTCAGCCTCTCCAATCCGAAATTGGAGTGTTTTATCATTTTACTCTCATGCTATGCATTAGTAAGGGTAAGCTTTTTGAAATTATGCTTGATATTGTACACAGGAAGATTTAGGGAAAGAGACAAATGCAATGGGAATTTTCAGTTTGAATTTTTTGATTCAAATGAATATTTGTCCTGCCTTTCCCAATCATGATGGCTACAATTTCAAATAATTTCACTTCTTATAAAGGGTTTCACTTCTGTTGTGAAACTAGATTTTATCTGTTTTCTAAGCTCTGTTAGCTTACACAGATATCTTGAGCCTATCATGGAATTGGACTGTCCCATCTAAATTAGGTATTTCCTTTTTTTTTAAATCAGAATGGGACTTTCTATAAGGTTATGTTTATGGTGCTTTCTTTAATGAAGTTGGTCTCACAAGAACTAAAGAATCTCTAAGGCTAATTTATGTTCGTACAGACCTTTGCTTCTAGAAAGCCTACCTTCTACTGCATGTGCAATTCATAGAGCAGAGAAATAACTAAGGACTTTTAATGAAGAATTTGTCCCACTATGCCAACATTTAGGAGGAACATTCCTTTCCCTGTCAAACCTAGTCTGGCTTTATGCCAGGCAACACCAAGATGGTGATATACTTTTTTACTTTATCATTGCATATTATATTTGACTCTCTTCCTTCTTCAAGTAGTTCCTCAGCCCTAACCTGAACAATCTGTCTCATCATCCAAAAGAATTCCATCAACAAAATTTGTCCAATGCACCAGAATTCCCAGTTATAGGTCTGACTGGCATATGGGATCATTTTTACTTATACCATCTTTTAAAAAAGTCTAGAAAGTTATATAATTTGGTGACAAAATTTTAAAAAGATAACAAAAAATGGAATTAAGAAGCATCTTATGGAGATCAATAAATGTTATTTTCAGAGTACATTGATAAAATGATGGAGATATAAATAAATAAATGAGAAAACTGTTCTAAGTTACTGGTGCGCCAAATTATTTTATAATTGTTGTCTCCAGCTAGTCAAAGAACAGAGAAAAGAGACTAGAAGTGAAGATTATATCTGAGACTGGGAAAAAAAAGATGTGTAAAAGAGGTTTTTTTGGAAAAGATATTAAGGGCTAACTAGATGGCACAATCAATAAAGCACTGACCCTGAAGTCAGGAGAATCTAAGTTCAAAACTAATACGGACACTTTAATATTTCTAGCTGGATGACCCTGGCCAAATCACTTAATCCCAATTGCCTCACAAAACAAACAAAAGAAAAAGATACTGAGAATTTGAAACTGTTCTAATATGATTCAGCAGTCAGTATAATTGGCAAATGCCTGGCACCTACCTTATCAACCTCAATAGGTTTTTTTTTTTAATCATCCAGGATAAAGTAGTTTTTCATCATTATTGTGTTACTTTGTTCAATGTATTTTCCTTAAGGTGCGATTTACTTAACAAATTTGGTAAAAATTATCCAAACCTAATTATTATCTTCAAAATGGAACCTGGAAATTAGCCATTAGTAGCTGAAGAGTGAAGATTTCTTTTAAAGTAAATCTTGAGTCCAGCTCAAATATTAGTTTCATAAGTAGATGAAACTGTTTTGTTATTATCAAATGCCTTCTTAGTGACAATAAAATAGCTATCAACAAAAAGATGGATGTCAGATACCTGAATGAATCAACAAGAGAACATGTCACCTCTTTTTTTGTAAAATAAAATCAAAGGTACAAATGCATTTTCCTAAACTCTTTATAATGATGATTTTTTACTTGTGGAATTCTTTCAATCAAAAAACATTTATTAAACTCCTTCTTTGTGTTAGATACTGTCTTAAGTATTGGGGACACAAAAAGAGGCAGAACATAGTCCCCACCTAATACTTAAGGATCTTACAATCTAATGGAATTTCACTTTAAATCATTCTTTACTTGTGGAAGGTTTGGTCATTTTGATAGAGATTATAAAATGATTTAAAAACCAGAAAATAAAAAGACATACATCCAGTAATTTACTTCATATTCCCTTCATTAGAGAGTTAACAAAAGTCCTAATGGCAAAATCTACTTAAAGTTATCATTCTTTTTCCCATTCAAGTTCCTTTCTTCCTTCCTTCTTCCCTCCCTCCCTCTCTTTCTTCCTTCCTTCCTCCTTTTCTTCCTTCCTTCCTTCCTTCCTTCCTTCCTTCCTTCCTTCCTTCCTTCCTTCCTTCCTTCCTTCCTTCCTTCCTTCCTTCCTTCCTTCCTCCTTCCTTCCTTTCTCCCTCCTTCCCTCCCTCATAGGGTATCATATCCTAGCTGTAGGTGCTCTACCCCAAGGAATGTAATTTTTTTTGAATAACTGAACCCTTCTGAGATATCTACAGATATATAGGCTGGATTTCTTTCTTAAGGACTATGCCTTATACCCAAATCACTTTGGCTCTTATTGACTGACCAACAATAAGTGCCAGGCCAAGCCCCAGTTAGTCATTGCTTCAGCCTTGGTTGATTCAGAGTGAATGCAAATAGCAGTTATTTCTGTTTTGGCCAGAAACCCCGAGGGTCCTTCTGTCCCAGGTTGATTTTTTTTTTGACTAGGCAAAAGAGGCCATTCTTTGCCTCATTTTTTACCTAATCTTAATCACTGATTGAGCATTGCCTCAGTCAAACTGAGACCATTTAAAGACTTTAGCCTAAAAAGGCCAAGGTCTCTCCTTCTATCCAAAGCCATCTCCAGGCATCCTGCTCTATATCTTGTCACTAACCTAGTTGGCTCTGGAGGAGAAAGTCAGACTGATGATTTTGTACAGCCCACCATCACTTAAGTACCGCTCACGTGCATGTCCATGACATCACTGTCCTGATGTCATGATCATCTTCAAGAATGGATAAACCACAAGAACAATACACACACATGTGTGTATACATACATAGACCCACCCACATACATATGTAAACATACACACATACACAAATATTTCCTTTCCATATATATGTGTGTGTTATATATATTTCCTTTCCCTTTCAGCTATGGAGGGTCAAGCAATGCCTCCTCTATTCTGTTATTGTCTCAGGGTGGCTTAGCTGGTGCCTCATAAAATCACTATAAATGTCATAACTAAGACTGTCTCTAAGGTACAGTAGATTCAGATGTTCACCCATGTTCCTACATTTTGGGGATTAAGTGGAGTTTAATTATTTTAAGGGTAGTGACACAATAGGTAGAGAAGAAAGAGGTTTACTGAACTAAGAAAACCCCAATGTTCATATCTTAAACAGTTGACATATAAGGATGGGTACTGATAGGTCTAAGGAGTAGTGATAGGTTGCCTAGCAACAAATCTCCATTCCTTTTGTACATATTTTTTGGCATTTTGTGACATCTCTATCTTTTTTATTTTTCTTCAAAAGAAACTTACTTTAATTAGATTTCATTTTTGTAAAAATGAGAGGGAGGAGAAAGTGAGAAATTCAGTGTGATTTTCCAAGGTCCTAAGAATGACCACAATTGTACTTATTCTTAAATAAAAATTTTTATTGATGCTTTTTTTGTTATCACTTACCAATGACTTTCTTTCTCCCAGTAGAATCCTCCTTTGTAACAGAGATATGGTTAAGCCAAGCAAGGTAAAATGTTTAAAAACATATTCCTGTTTTTGAACCTCTAATCTATGATACATTTGCTAAAAGAAGGAAGGCATATTTCACAAATAGTGTGCTAGTCAGTTCATAACTACATTGACCTAAGTTCTGGTATCTTTTAATTTTTTTCCCTTTTATATTTGTAGCAATTGTGCAAACTGTTTTCATTATTTTACTTACTTTACTTGTCAACAGTTTATAAAAGTCTTCTTAAATTTTTTTCAATTCTTTATATTCATCTTTTTTTTACAGCATAATAATATTCCATTATATTTTTGTGCTAAAATTTGTTCAGTCATTAAATGATAAATAACTGCTTTGCTTCCAATGTTTTTGCCACCACAAAAAGTGTTGCTATAAATCTATAGGAAGGATTTCCCCTGTATCTGTGACTTTTTTGGCATAGCTGGTGCCCTGTCTAGTGCTTTGGGTACCAAGGGTAGCCATGGTGTGAAGAATAGGGAGAAATGTTAAATAGTTTAGACCAAAAAAAAATAGCTGAAGATCAAATATTGGACTGATGTTAGAGGGGCTCCTTAGATTTTGTTTGCCCACCAAGAAGTTTCCAATGTTATTGATCTTTTGATGTTTAATGTTTACTGCTACTTGAGTCCTGTAATTTTCTGACTGGTTTTGTTCAACTTATCAAAAATCTGTAAGAATCTCATGGAGCAGGCTTTTTGCCTTGCCCCTGTGAATCACAAAGATGTCCAAAAAAGAATGTAGTAGAAGAAATCTATAAATGAAATAGCATTTATTTACCCATACATGTATAACTTCCTAAGTTACAGCTGGTATTTATTTAATGCTTTGTTGTTTATAAAGCACTTAAGTAAATACTGTCTTATTAATAGTCACAACAATCCTAGAAAATAAGTACTATTATTATCCCCATTTTACATGTAAGAAAACTGAGGCAGAGAGCAATTAAGTGATTTGCTCAGAATCACATTGCCATGAATAAATTTCTATGGCAGGATTTGAACTCAGTTCTTCTTAAGTCTAGCACTTTATCCATATGCAACTTAAATTTAGTAGGTACCTTTGACCAAAATGAGAGTAAAAGCCCAGCTCACTGCCTCTGAGGGGCCTTTCTTTTCTTAATTTAGAGGATAGTTCATGGGCTGATGATAACCCACCCTCTCCTTTGAATAGAAAAGAATCAAAATCAAAGATTCAGAATTCTTTGGATTCTCTAAGACTATTAAATTAAACCACTTCCCATGTCTTAGAGTAATTTGGTTATTCATGAGAATAACACCTTTTCCAAGAGAAATAAAGTTAATTTTCCACTCTTCTGCAGAGGAGCTCATTAATTATACATTTTAGATTTCATCAATTTCAGCTAGATAAAACTATTTCTTTAACTAGATGTCAAGGAAGACATACAATATTAAGTTAAAATATACTGGAAGGCAATAAATGGTTATTTTATTAAAAAAACACAATTCTGTTACTCATAAAATTTTCTCACTTAGTTTCCTAATTGAATGCCTAAGTTTCACATTTAGATAGTCAAGTCAATGTATAACAATCCTGTGAACTCAGGGGAAAAAACTACCTAGAAATTTCTAAACTATTGAATTCCTTCAAAAAAAGGGCAGATGGATAATTTCCCGCCCCCCCCCCAAGTACTTTTAAAAATAATACATTGGCATCTACAGCAGCACCATCCTTTCACAAAAGCATTGACATGCCTCTTATCCTGCTCCCACTAGGAATTCACACTCTCCCAATTAGAAAATTGTCTCAAAAAAGTTTGCCACATGTGATCTTAAGCTTTGGCAACTTTTCTTGCCAACAAATAAAAGGAAAGGAGGAAAGAGAGCTCAGTTTTTACTCTTTGGCATTCTTGATGATTTTTCCCAGGTTGGGGTTCTGTTTTCATCTCATGTGATTTTTTAAAAAACACTTTCTGTTTGGACAGCCCCCCATCAAGATGAGCTTAAAAAGTAAACACCACACTCTCCATAGACTCTGCAGGATATAACTCTAGCCATCTTTCACAGTTCTCAGTATCTTCTGCTTGTTTGGTTCACTTTCAGGAAAAAAAATCCCCAAACTTCTGTCCCCCTTCTATCTCTTTCAGATCACATGCAAAACCTCCCTGACAATATTTCTAATATTTTTATTGATATAATGGAGGAAGAGGGGTGTGTTGGAAGGGAAATAGCTTCCTTTCTTCTACATGAAAAGCTATGTTAACAGTCTCCTTGATAGATATTTTTTAAGATTAAAAAGGTTATATTTATAATAGTAGATGACACCTATGTGGAACCATGGATGAGTATGAAAGACTTGAGTTCAGTTAGCTATATGACTTTGGACATGAAAATCACTTAACTTCTGTCTGTCTCATTTTCCTCATCTGTAAATTGGGGATAATAATAGCACATATAAATAGCATTATTAATGAGATAATATTTATAAATAAGTTTTAATTAGCCAAAGTTTAAGCTTAATTAAATTAAAGATGTATGCTTGAGGGAAAGAGATATGAAAAGCAAGAATCAGAATCTCTGTCCCTGAAAATCTTACAATCTAATAGAAGAGATAGGTTTAATAAACACATTTCTTACATAATATACAGAAGTTATAATTCTAACACATATTTCACTGTGCATTAGATAGTAGTAGTTGACTGAACTGTTTTTCTCAGTTACTGAAATTGAGACGTGGTATTGGTATATGTGTGTGTTTGATGATCTATGTGAAATCAATTATCTTGATTTATAGTCTCAAGTTTAGAAAGAAGAGCTCACTAGAGCTAATGTGAATTTGAAATATCAGCCGAGCAATGGACCATTCAAATGGAACCTTCCTCTTGATGTTGTCCTCTTCACACAGACCGAATGAAGTCTCTGCTTTGTAGGAGTGTTATTTAGTAGCAGTGGTTGTCACTTACTTTTTCCTTCCCATGATAATGGACAAGGGATTTTCTTTCTATAGGAGGCTTTAAAAAAGGCTTTGAACAACAATCTCATGATTTTAAATGGCTGGTTTACAGTTTTACCCTCTCTGAGGGATTCTTTTCAATGGGATGCATAGGCATTAAGCCATGTGATTCCTGTTAATTCTAGTAGAAACTGAACAACTAAATTCTTAGTATATGAGGGCAAAAAAAAGGATCTCTTGGTACTCTTGGGGAGGAAGAAGCAATTAAAATTTTGTGGGTTTTGGAGAGATTCCCTTCCTTTTCCTTTTTCATTCTGTCACCATTTTTGCTTTATTAGAAAACAAGCACCCATCTGTTTTCTATATAAAAGAAAATGTTTTTTTAATTGTATTTATTTGCGAGTCAGTAATTCCAAGCAATATGATTAATCTGAGGCAATAAAGAAATGACTTCAAGAAAGTACTTATAAAGGCCACTACCCTTCAGTATTCAGTTTTTCTCACATTCTCATGTTCCTTGGGAAAACCTGCCAGTCGTCTTCAATTTCTGCTCATTTTTTATTGAATTTATCGCTGAATAAGGAAGGTTGGGAGAAAGAAGAAAATTAAATACTGCACAAAAAAGAAAATTCATGTGAACTGACTGAGCTGTCTTTCCCTGCTGTGAAAGAGCACATGATTTAGACTTTCTTTAAAAGAAAAATCAAGCCTAGAGGAACCACTTCTAGGCCCATAGGGTTAGTATATTACACATTCTCTTTTTCTACTTGGAGGCCCAAGTTTATGGACTAGATTCAATTCTGGTGAACCTGACCTCTAATAAGAAGGGTTAAATTCCTTGTCCTTGCCCTCTTTAGTTCATTAAGACCCCTATCTTGATGTCCTATTTATTTCCTCCAAAAAGCTGAGAGTAAAAAAGGGTTCTTGTTGTACAATAAAAATTAGATAGGAATCGGCAATTCTAAACACAAAAGGAATACTAAACATAGGGTATTCACAAATACATATCTGACAAAAACAAACTTAAAACAGGATTCAGTATTTTAACTTATAATTGATGTTAGAGTCTGCTGGGATACTGATCCTTAAACTTCATCAGAACACAAGCAATTTGTAGGACTGCTAATTAGGTATTTTCCATTTCACCTTGGCTCTCTAAAATTCTTCTATTATGTGTCTGCTGGTAAAATAGCTGGGCTTGGTCCCAACCTCTTGCCAACTGTAGTTCTCTCTGAAAAGTGCTGGAGAAGTCACTGTGCTATTTCTGTCATCATGTTTCTTCTCTATTTCTTAAAATCATTAGGATACTATGCATCTATGCACATGTATCTTATGTATGTGTTGAACTAAGATCACAAAAAATAAATACAAAGGAGGTAGCCCAATCCCAGGCTGCTTGTATGACATGTGCTCACAATTGTAGGAAAGCTGAGGAGGGAGAAGAGGGCCACACACCTTTTCTCTACCTGAAACTAAGTATTGATTAAATCCTACTATATGCCAAACATTGTGTTAAGCACTAGAAATGTGAAAAAGGTGAAAAATAATTCCAACTTTTAAGGAGTTTTCCTAATGAGATATTAAAACAAAATACACAGAAGAAAAATTAGAGAAAATTAAAAGAGGGAAGGCCTTATTATTTGGGGTAATGGGAAAAGTCTTCTTGTAGAAGTTGTGACTTTAGCAAAACTTGAAGAGAGTCTAGGAAGCCAGGAGGTGGAAATAAGGGGAGAGGAGGTTTCTAGTTTGGGAGACAGCCAGTGAAAATGTATGGAGTTGGGAGATAGAATGTGTAGGTCTAGAAATAGCATGAGAATGAAGAGGGGATAGTAAGGAAAGAGAAAGTGTAAGGTCGAAGAAGATTTGTAAAGTAGGAAGGGGCCAGGTTATAGAGGACATTCAAGCCAGATAGAATAATTTATTTTTAATGCAGAAGATGATAGGGAACTATTGGAAATGATTTGAATATGAAGAATGATATAGTCAGACTTGAGCTTTAGGAGAATCATTTTTCTAGTTCTTTGCAGTCAAGAAGGTAGGGCAAGCTAAGGGGTGGGCTAATCCCTTCTGTACTTCCCTGAGTCATTCCCTTGGCTCTCAAGACAGTGAGGAGATTCTATCATCTCAAACAGCATAAAACTCTGAATGAGTCAGATATAGCTAGAATCCCTCTAAAACTTCCATGAGGTTCCCTAGAATTAGAAATGGCAACTCTGAGGATGCTCCATTGTGTGCTTCCCCTACATTAATATCACAATTATTTCTAGAAATAGCTATATCCAATTCTATGCATTACTCTAAGTTCTACCTTTCTTTGTATTAGGGAAAAATAGTTATGCAAAAGCAAAAAATACAGTGACCAAATCTAAAAATGTGTGCAACACTTTTCCCCATAGTCCTCAAGTACTTTGTCAAGAGAAGTCATTTATTCGATATTCCAGTTTCACTTTGGTGTGGTGGTATTCCTGTAGATTTCCTCCAAGTGAAGTTGTGTCTTATATGGCTGACATATATATATTGTTCATATTCATCTAAAATGTCTTTAGCTCCTTGTAGCACCCTTTATGAAAGTAAACACAGACATGGATCTCAAATGAATTATTACATTAAAGGAGTTTCCAATCAACGTATGTACTACTTTTCCTCCCTCCTTAAATTTTTGATTCAAAAATAATTATTTCTGAAAACAAAATTTTCTTGGCATTTTCCTGTGTGTATGGGGAATATATATGTATATATATATATCCTGTGTTATATATATATATATATACATATATATATATATATATTCTATATATATATATATAAAATGTTAATAAAAATAAAATATACGTATTATACATATGTGTGTGTATATGTACAATAGTACCTTGGTACCTGTTAATTGGTTCTAAAGGGTATGACAAATGGTGAAAACAATACTGAAAATTTTTCCTATAAGGAGTACATGTCCAGTCAGTAACCTAACCATCTCTCCCCACCCAAATTCCCAAAAAAGCAAGTGAGGTTTCCAACTGTGAAGAAAACAGCGAGTCCAGACCAACTGGGCTCCTCCCTTCTTGACCCAACTCAATCTCTGAGAGTAACCATGACCTTTATACTTTCCCTCAACTTCACATTGTCCAAACTTCCTTGGGAGGTAGGGGGCTCAGGGCTCTGGCTGCCATCTGGGGGCATGGAGCTGTCCAAGCTGAAAATGTTGATCTGATGTTTATCTGATATCTAACATGGCAAAAAGATTTACATTTTGTCCAACATTGATATGTGGAATTGGCTCCAACCTATTTGGTGGGCAATTCCAGCTTTACCCAATTGGAATATTATAGTTCTAGTTATCCAGATGAATGAATTAAAAAGTATTTAAAAATGCTTGTTACAGGCAAAACACTGTGTTAATCACTAGAGGTGGAAATAGAAAATCAAAATAGTTCCTATTCTCAAAGAGCTACTGTTGAATGGAGGAAAACAACACATACTGGAGGTTTCAGCAACAGGATAGATGAAAAAAACCTGGTGGTTCTTAGGGTACTGTCCAAGACAGATAGTAATGTATCTTCTTCAATGTAATTTCCATTTGTAAAACAATATTTTATTTTTAACATTGAAGCAGTTGGCAGATTTTGATGACAAGAACTTGTTTTTTTTAAGGCTTTTAAGGAAGAAGAGGATGCAGCACCTGCAGAGGTATTGTTAGGTTGAATTTTCAAAAAGGTTGCAAGTTGTACATAATAGATTTGTGGTTTCATATGCAATTTTTTTTGGCTATACTGTGTTATGGAAATGCTTTTTCCCATAAATGAAAAACGAATTAAAAAATAAATCAAATGATAAAACACAAATTTTAAAAACAAAATTTAATTAAAAAAAGATAAATATAGAGCAAATTGAAAGTAATATGGGAGGGGAAGACACTAGGAAAGACGTGAAGAATTTAAGATTTGAGCTGAGTCTTGAAGGAAGTCAGGGAAACTGAGAGGTAAAGGTGAGGGGACAGCACATCTCAGACATGAGAAACAGGTGGTATAGAAGAGATCAGGTTCAGAGAAATAGCAGAGGCCAGCGTAACTGGAAGGGCATTGCAAATAGGAAAGTTAAATACAAGAAGACTGGGATGATAAGGTAAGAGGCCAAATTACAGAGGGAGTTAGAATAGAGTTGAGAAGAAAAGAAGTAGGAGACCCCAAGGGTTCAGGCTGTAAAAGATTTAAATAGCAAACAGAAGAGTGTATATTTGATCCTGGCGTTAATAGGGAGCCACTGTTGCCTCCTGAGCAGTAGAGTGACATGGTTAGACCATAGTTGAGCAAAATGATTTTGGCAGCTGAATGGAAGATATATTGCATGAAGAGAGATGAGGGAGTAAGGTCAGGTAAATAACTATTGCAACAGTCCAGGCAAGAGATTATGAGTGTGGTTATAAGCGTGAAATCTTTATAGGAGTGTAGGGAAGGGGACACAATGAAGAGATAATTTTTTTTATTATAGCTTTTTGTTTACAAGATATATGCATGGATAATTTTTCAGCATTGACAATTGCAAATCCTTTTGTTCCAACTTTTTCCCCTCCTTCCCCCTACTCCCTCCCCTAGATGGCAGGTTGACCAATACATGTTAAATATGTTAAAGTATACGTTAAATACAATATATGTATACATGTTCAAACAGTTATTTTGCTGTACAAAAAGACTTTGAAATATTGTACAATTAAACTGTGAAGGAAATCAAAAATGCAGGTAGACAAAAATATAGGGATTGGGAATTCTATGTAGTGGTTCATACTCATCTCCTAGAGTTCTTTCGCTGGTGTAGTTGGTTCAGTTCATTACTGCTCCATTAGAACTGGTTTGGATCATCTCATTGCTGAAGATGGCCAGGTCCATCAGAATTGATCATCATATAGTATTATTGTTGAAGTATATAATGACCTCCTGGTCCTGCTCATTTCACTCAGCATCAGTTCGTGTAAGTCTCTCTAGGCCTTTCTGAAATCATCCTGCTGGTCATTTCTTACCGAACAATAATATTCCATAATATTCATATACCACAATACATTCAGCCATTCTCCAGTTGATGGGCATCCACTCAGTTTCCAGTTTCTTTCCACTACCAAGAGGGCTGCCACAAACATTCTTGCACATATAGAATCCTTTCCCTAAGGAAGAGATAATGTGAGGGTAGAAACAAGATTTGGCAACTGATTGAAAATGTAGGTTGAGTAAGCAGAGAGTATGGTATCGCATAAAAGTTGTGAGCCATTTTCATCCAGAGGATAGTGATATCCTTGGGAGAAACAGGAAAATATGGCAACAGGGGGAGAAAGATAACAAGCTTTGTTTTGAGACATTTTTGAATTTGAGATGCACATATGACATATAATTCAAAATATTCAAAAGACAATTGGAGATGCAGACTTGAAAAACTGGATGGCTAGATCTGGGAATTATCTACCTAGAAATCATAATGTAACACAGCAGTCAGTCTTCCCACTAGACCAAGCAGTGTGGAATAGTAGTGAGCCTCCTTAGAGCCAGGAAGACTTGGCTTCATGTCCCATGCCTCTGACACAAATTAGCTGTAGGATTCTGGGTAAGACAGTTAACATCCACATGTTATATAACAACTCACTAAATTTTTAACTTGAAAAGAAGGTATTGATCTTCCTTGCTTTAGAAATTTTATTACTGGGCTCTCCCTACACTGGTGAAATCACAAGTCCAGGAAAAAAATATAGGTCATTCTCATATTTCTATTCAACTTTGAGCCCAATCCATTGTCTCTCCAGTCAATCAACAAGGGTGTCAAGCATTGTGCTAAGCTATGATTTTACAAAAAAGGAAAAAATATATTCAAGATGATGTCTTAACTCATGTGTAAAAAACATAATATATTAAAATCTGTGATATTTGCAAAAATTATTATATTCCACTATTTCAAATATATTGAGAATCATTCTTTTAATAATCTCAAATTTGTGTTCTCTCTAGTACTGAGCTGCTGCTTCTATCTTTGATTTTTACACTGTCATTTCAACTTTTTCATGCAGTTCATCAGAAAATATCATGCTTGAGATCAATATGGAAGTTCTTTTCTCACTGTTGGAGAAGGGAGTTTAGTAGAAAAATTTTGATAGATTTTATTCATCTTTTTTCAGTTTCCCTTTTAGTCTTCCTCCCATTGTCAATTTCATTTTAAATACTCTGAGGATTATTTGAATTAATTGAATCTCTCTAAGCTTTCTGAAAGCTTGTTTTTTCCTTTCTATTGGTATTTTTTCCTGAAGCAATATTGTTTCTTTTCTCTCTCATCTTCTTCCTTAAGATTTTATAAGTCAATTTATAGCATAAGCTCATAAAACCTGCTACTCTTTGCTGATACTTTTTTTTTTCTTGTTGGAAAGGAGAGGAAGTTTTTGCTGGTCGGAATGATAGTTTCTAGGCTTTCTTAGCCTCTTTGTTATAATATTTTCTTTCCATAGATTACTCCATAGGAACAAGTTGTGAACATTGGAGTTAGAGATTTTCAATTTCATGTACAATTCTATTTTTAAAAATTTTTCTCAATGTATCAATTTATTTAGAACTTAAATGTAAAATAAAACAAGACAAAAGAGAAAAAGAAAGAAAAAGAAAAAAATGTTATTTTTTTCATATATTCCACAATACTTAAGATCTTAAAAGCCTTTACATATTCATTATTCCATTGGATTGTATCAAAAACCTCATGAAGTAGATCAGGCTGGTTGTATTCTTTCCTCATTTTTTAGATGAGGGAACTCAGTAGGGTCACTATACAAACTCTGGTCATGGCTAAATTGGCATCCAACACATTCCTCAATTGAAGCTTTTTGTTTTTTATATATTAAAACTTTTTATTTTCAAAACATATGCATGGATAATTTTTTAACATTGACCCTGACCCTTGCAAAACCTTGTGTTCCAAATTTTCTTCCCTTCCCCTCCCCTAAATGACAAGTCATCCAATATATGTTAAACATGTTAAAATATGCTAAATCCAGCATATGTATATATATATATATATATATACGTATATATATATATTTATATAATTATTTTGATGCATAAGAAAAATCAGATCAAAAAGGGAAAAAATAAGAAAGAAAACAAAATGCAAGCAAACAACCACAAAAAGAATGAAAATGCTATCTTGCGATCCACACTCCTGTTTCCACAGTCTAGGAATTAGAGACTTGCAATTTCATGTACAGTTCTGTTTTTCTGTATTACTAGTACATGGAAGTGGTAATTTTATTTGATTTTCATTAAATTTAGGATTTGTTTTTAAACTTAAAAAATCTTCCATAAGAAATAATAGTAGTCGGCATGTACGTATATTTGTCCCTTGAAAATGGACTGTTTTAGTAACCTAAGAATTATGTCACTTTCACAACAAAATGCTTTTGTCTCTTCTTTATCTAATTTATCTCCCTCCCCCTTTTTTTTAGAGGGGGGAATTGAAATAGTTTAGGATTGACCTTTTAAAATTTGGTTTTATCTTATTTTATTTATTTCATCCAATTTGATATTGATTTTAATCAACTAACATTGATTTTTATATATTAAATTAAATTATGTTCAATACTTCCCCTCTAATAAGGGAGAAAGAAGAAGGGAACAGTTATTTATTAAATACCTATTATATGTCAAGGGCTGTGCTAAGTACTTTACAAATATTATTTCATTTGATCCTCATAAGAACTCTGGGAAAAAAAATTGAGAAAATTAAGATAGATAGAGGTTAAATGTCTTCCTCAGGATCACTTAGCTAGTAAATGTCCGAGGCTAGATTTGCACTTGGATTATCTTGATTCCAGGCCCAGTGCTTGCCTAAATTCTTTTAATAAGTCTAAGACTTACTGTGCACAGAGAGCTAATTGAAAAATTATTATTGGATTGATAACCAGTCATCTTCTGATATGTTAAAATGTAGTTCATTTAATATTTGTGATGTTATTTGGTACATGCCACGTTCAATACCTCCCATTTTTCTCCTTTAAAAAATATTGATAGATGCATTTTGTTTTGACATAGGTACTTTCCAGTAATCGCCTTCCCCTTCCTTAGGCACAGTAACAGGCCTGGAAAAAAAAAAAAAAAAGAGTAAGCAAGACCATCTAATGTAGTGATTGTTAATGACAGAATGAATCATTCTGCACTTGTGTTTATCATCTCTTAAAGGAGAGGAAGGAAGTGTGTTTTAACATTAGTCATCTAGAATTGACAAGTTGTATTTTATACTTGCTCTCATTTCTGTTGGCTTTTAGTGTTGTTTTCATTTATATTATTATAGTTGTACATTTTGCCCCTTAGGTTCTATTTTGTTCATATTGCCTTGATTAATAGTATTCTTCCCATGTTTTTCTAAATTTTTCATATTCATTGTTTCTTACAGCATATTAATTTTTGTTCCACTTATATGCTACAATCTGTTTAGCTATTACCTAGCTTATAAGTAATAGTAAATTCTTCATTTCCAGATTTTTGCTACTAAAAATATTTGTATTGTACAAGACTTTTCTTTATGGCTTTGCCCTCCTTGGGAGTATAAGTGCAGCAGTGGGTCATTGGTTTTGACTGTAAAAACAATTTAGTAATGGATCTCACATCATCTCAAATTGTTCTCCAGAAGTTAGACCAAATTGACAGCTCTACCAACATTATTTTAGTGTTTATATCTTCCCCCAATTCTCTATCTTGTCTCTAAATGGGGATTAGGTGAAACCTCAGATTTATCTTAATTTGTATTTCTATTTTCTGTGATTTAGAGCAATTTTTGTTATGCTGATAGCTTTAGCTCTAGAAGGAATTTTAGGGAATATCTATTCTAACTTCTTTCTTTTTATAGATGATAAAATTGAGGCTGTGGGGAATCCAGAATCACATAAATAATAAGTGATATTAGGACTTGAATATAATTCCTCTGACTTCAAATCCATTGCTTTTTGGACTATATTATTTCCAGAAGATAGAGTTGGAGTCAGGAAATCCTGAGTTCAAACTCAGGCTCAGATACTTAATAACTAACTGTATGGTCATAAGCAAAGCAACTTCTTTCTGCCTCAATTTCCTCATCTGTAAAACAGGGCTAATCATAGCACCTACCTTCTAGATAGGAGGATAAAAGAAGATATTTGGAATGTGCTTTATAAATGTTAAAAATTAAATAAGTGTTAGCTCTTCTCCTCCTCCTTACACTTCTTTCTCTTCTCCTCCTCCATTTCCTTTTTATTCTTTTCCTCCTCTCACTTTCTTCTTCCTCCTGATTTCTTCTTTTGAAAGCTATTCATATATTTTAACCATTTACCTACTAGAGAATAGGTCCTAACAATTTATGTCAATTCACTTTTGATTTTTGGATATTAGATTTTTATCAAAGGTCTTCTCTACAAAGATTTCCTCCCTACTCCCAATCCAGTCTTTTCTTATTCTATTTACAACAAAACCTATTGATTTCATTTATGAAAAAACTTTTTTATTTTATGTAACCTAAATAGTGTATTTTATTTATGATATTCTTTATTTCTTGTCTGTTTATGAATTTCCCCACTGATTATATTTGTGATAATCTTCTATTCTCTAATATTCATATGATATGATCCTTTATATTTAGACTTCTTTTCCATTTGGAATTTATACACTATAAAATATTAGTCTCAAATAATTTTCTACAAAATTGGTCTCCAGTTTTCCTAAAAATTCTTGTTGAATAAAGAGCCCCTCCCTTCACAGTTGCTTATAGTCTTAGCAGAACAATGTTGTTCATTTCCAGATGTTGCTCATCCACTTTGTTCAACTGATTTACTTTTTAATTTTTAAATCAGTATCAAATTTTTTTTATGATTACCACTTTATAAGATGAATTTGAGATCTGATAATGCAACCTATCATTCTTATTTTAAAAATTATTTTCTTTCTAATTCTTCATTCTTTTTCCAAAAGAATTGCATTCTTATTTTGTCTAGCTACAAAGTAGTTTCTTGGCAGTTAGATTGGTATAGGATTAAATCCATAAATTAATTCAGCTAGTATAATCATTTTTATTATATTGATAAAGTCCTGCCAAGAATATTGAATATCCTCCAATTATTCAGGGCTTCTTTTATTTCTCTAAAGATTCTCGTATTTTATCTAAATTCTCTCTGGGTCTTGCTTGGTTAACTCCCTCATATTTAATGCATTTTGTAGTTATCAAACTTTCTTCTTAAAATATTCGTGATGCACACAGGCATGGGCATACACATAGATGTATATACATACAGCAACATGTATGTATACTAACATGATACATACATGCACACAAATATATGATAAACACACATATGAATATTTTAAAAATATTTACAATGATAAAATATATTAAATACATGGGAATTAAATTCAACTAGATTCGTGTGTGTATGTGTGTGTGTGTGTGTGTACATAGTTGTTTTATAATTTGTTTTTGAAGAGGACCAGTGACATGGCTTGTGTGTGAATTGGATATAAATGAAACATTGTTGTACAAAGTTGTCAGCCTCCCTTTCTCTTCCAGGGTCATCAAAGTGTAGTGGCAAGTCAAAAGTGAAGATGATTGGCAATGGTCTGGGATGCGATGGGTGATCTTGATGTCTTTGATGTCTGACTAAACTCTAAGATCTCTTCAGCTTCTGATGCCTTTAGGTTGTTTGAACAAATTGGTCTCATCTGCACATCCTGCCTAAGGAAGTCTTCACGCACTTGGGGTACCTACCTCACCAGCAGCCTGTTGGTTTATCTCAAAAACATTTAGCATCTCTGCTGATACAAGCTTACTGGAGTGTAGCCACCTCACATGCTTCTTGGAGCCACAGGTGAGAGTTAGGTGACCAGTTGGACACAAAAGGGAATTAGCAGCCCTGAAAAGAGTTCATGCCAGAAGTGCTAGTCCTCTCTTAACACATCTTATTAATCTTAATACATGCTTATGTATACATATCACAAGGCTTCTGTGTAATCTATGATACTTTGACTTTTTTTTTGATTTCTAAATCCTAAACTAAACTTTCCAACATATTTTTCATCATCTTCCTCAGCTACGCTCACTAATTTTTAAAACATATATTAATTTAATTTAGATGATCTTACTTTAGAATTTCTTCTATTTACAATAAAACCTATTGATTTCACTTATGAAAAAACTTTTTTATTTTACATAACCCAAATAATGTATTTTATTTATGATAATCTTTGTTTCTTGTCTGTTTATGAATTTCCCCACTGACTATATGCTTATGAATTTCTTTTCTTGTTTTTTATCCCAGACATCAGAGCATAAGTTACATTGTCTTCACGGTGGTCTTTTTGTCTTGGCTCCTACTGAAAATCATAATGCCCAAGTGTTGCTTGAATTGATAATTCTTATTTTCTTTGATAAGACCTGATAAATACAAGTTTGCTATTTATTATGCATAAATAAGGGAGGGGAGAAGAAAGAGTTATTCTTCTCCAAAAGGAGCCTATGAACTGTCCTTCCAATTACTCATCACTTTCTTCTCTCCTTTCCTTTCACTTATATTGTAATACAAAGATCATTATGACTCACTTCCCTCAGTAGTATCTCCATTTATTGGACAAGGATCTCATCTTCAGCATATCAAGAATTGAATCAATATTTATATATGTCTTAAAGCCTTAGCATCCTCCTCTTCCCTTTTTGTCCCACATCATTACAATGGTCACACAGGACTAAGTAATATTTTTTATTTTTGTTTCATGAGCTTCCATTAAAAATAATTCAGTACTCAATATATAGCTTGGTAGGAATTCAGAAAGCAAACAACTGGGGCATACTTGAAGCATGGTAAAAACTGACAAATTATACCCAGTGAACTTTTATGAGAGAAGCTGCCTATGGATGACGAAAATGGCTTGAATTTCATTAAACTTATTGTAAAAATCCATTTCATGCTAGCCACATAACTAGACTGTGAGTTCTTTAAAGGCAAAGAACTTGTTTTCTGCTTCCTATGTATTTTCTTCAGCATCTTGAGCAAAGATTCTTAATCTGGGATCCATAAAAACTCCTAATAAAACATGGATAAATTTTGGAAAGCCCATGAACTCAGAAGGGAAAATAATTTCATCTTTATTTTCATTAATCTCTAATTAAAATTTAGTATTTCCTTCATTTTCATAAAATAATCTTTGGCAGGGGTCTAGGAAAAGTTAAGAACCCTTGATCTAGAGAAAGACCCATAGTAGTGCATCAACTAAATTCCATTGCATTTTTCATCCTGTAATCATGTATTAAATCTAGTCACTAGAAGGGATAACTAATTAAGACATGGTTCCTGCTCTCATGGAATTACAATCTAATAGGAGGAGATATGAATTACATACAAATATGGAATTCAATAAAATAAATATGAAATAATTATAGTTTGGAATGAAGGATAGTAAGATTCTAAGAGAAGTTCTTCATGCTTTTCCAGGTCAAAGAAAGGAAAGATCATTTTTCACTGGATGACTCAGAGAAGACTTAATGGGAGAAGATAGTTTTTAAAGTGGGCTTTGGAAGAACAATATTTCAAAAGCTATACGTGAAGGTGAGTGGAGAGGAAAATGGGAATGGTATTTTGGAAATTGAGAAGAGCCTGAACAAAAGCACAGATGTGAGAGAGCTGAGTGTTTACAACTGATGGTCAGTAATTTAGACTGACTGGATTATAACTCACAAAGAGGAAGTCTGTATGAGATAAAACTGAAAAGGTAAGGAGTTACTCAAGCTGTGAAGGGACAAACTCTAAAGTAGGTGATTATACTTTACACTCA
Organism: Antechinus flavipes; assembly: GCF_016432865.1. NCBI lineage: Eukaryota > Metazoa > Chordata > Mammalia > Dasyuromorphia > Dasyuridae > Antechinus > Antechinus flavipes. The sequence continues at coordinate 376,942,107 of NC_067400.1, read as the reverse complement.
TTGATGAATTTTGAACAGAAGCCTGACATGATCAAATCTCTGAATAAAACAGATTAATGTGAGGAAAATCTAAAGAATAGATTAGAAAAGGGAGAATCTGGAGATGGAGTCATCAATTAATAAGTTATTTCATTAGTTCAGGTCAATGGTAATGAGTCTTATATTAGAGGAAAGGCAAGTAAGAATAGGGGAAAAAAAAGCAAGGGAGGGGGTCACAAATCCAAGAAATATTTCAAAGGTAGAATCAGCTGGACTTAGGAACTGATTGGATGTAGAATTTTAAAAAGTGGAAATTGAGTTTCTTTCAAACTGTTATTCTAAATCAGATTCAAAGCAGAACCTGAAGTACATCATCTCTCAGATAAACTAACTGTATGCCAGACAACTCTGTTACAACTGAACTGTAAATGGCTCACATCAGCACATTCTGTCAACTTTATATAAACCTCATTTTATGTAACATGATTATAGATCTTCCAAACACTGCTTTGTACCTGCAGCTTGTGGATTGATTTTCTTACTATTCTGTGCCAGTCCTGACTGTGAGCATAAGCATAGACTGGTTAAGAGGACTCAGGAGTAGGAGGCAGGAGGCAAATATCATTGTCATTTCCTTCTTCTTTTTGGGTCCTCATTTCCTCATGTGCAGAATGGAAAGGACAAGTCATAAGATGATTTACATTTAAAACAATTTTTTACAATACACATATGGTGAATAGGGAAAACTTCTCATAGGTTTTGGGGAAGAGATACCCGCTTCGATTCAGCTTAAGAAATTATTGTGATCATATGCAAAATGCTATCCTAGATTTTGGGAATATAAAGACAAAAAAGGGGGGGTTAGGGTAGGAGGAAGAGAGAGACAGGAAAAGAAAAGCTGAAGGAAGGAAGAGAGAAAGGAAAAAAGAAAAGAAAAAAGAAAAGAAGAGAGAGGAGGAAAAAAAAGGGAAAAATAAAGAGAGAAAGAAAAAAGGGAAGAAAGGAAAAAAGAGAGAATGAAAAAGAAGTAAAGAGAGAAATGAAGGAAAGAAGAAAGGAAGGAAAGAAGGAAGAATATCTGCCCTCAAGAATTTTGCTCTGCTGGAACAGGAAGGGAGAGGAGGTAATAGTAAAATAATATATAATCATAAACATGTATAAAATAATACAAAATTATTTCAAAAGAGAGAAAGAATACTAGCAACTGGTGTCTTTCTTTTCTTATTTTTCAACCAATAATCCTACAGTCCAGACCTGTCTTATTATAATTAGAAATTAGAGCCAGGTAACTTTTCTAACATGCTCCTTGTAAAAAAAACAAAAACAAAAACAACCCCCCCCCCAAAAAAAAAAAAAAACATTTAATTGTCTCAGTGAATTCTTGACTATTCACAGGTATCTTACTGGTAGCATGATTATTTAAGGGCACATCTTCCTTGTAATTTATTGGTGATGTCTTCCCATCTCTTCTCCCTACTCCTCTAATCTAGTCCCATGTCGACTTGGCAAAATAAGGCTTTATGAAAGGCACCTTAAGTCTGGGGCTCTCTCTGGAAATTTGAATTCTTCAAGTGGGAAATTAAGAGTGATACAATCAGAACTTGTCCTATTTGGAGTCTAGAAATGCATCTTAGGTGCCCAGTGCCTTCCGTTTCCATTCTTCTCTGGGGGAAAAATCACTAGTTTGGGATACGCCTCCTGTGGGTTACAGAAATGTTGTCTCACTGTGCCTTCTAATTATTGTGATGAACCCTCTATATTTTTGGCTCTAGGTAAATGTCCAATAATAGTTTTAATAATAGTTTCTGCAGCACATGGATTTTCCCCGGAGCCTGCCCATCTAACTAATGACTAGGGCCAAACCTGCTTAGCTTATAAGATCTGGCAAAATTACAGTGTGAAATGGTAAAGCTGTGGGCTGTTGTACAAATTATCCTGGGTCTGTCTCTTGTATTGCCCTGCGGAGCTTATCTAAGCCCAGAGCTTCCAGAGGCTTCAAAAAACGCTGACTTCAAAGAGAGTGCTGCACTAATATGAACTCCACAGGGCATGTACATAACAAATAAGTAGCAGGCCCACAGTGCCTACCCTTTAGGTAAGAGCAAAAAAAAAAGGTACTTGGTCTATTGGAAATTTTCACATTGACAGGAGAGTGTCATAATTATGTTTCAAACACTTTAAGAACATTCTTTTCAACTTGGAAAAAAATCATTCTCATAAGCCAAGCAAAGAATTATGTGGTCCCCAAATCCCCAAACCCTCAATCTAAGGAGAATTATGAAATTATTTTGGATGACTGGGATAGAGGTCTTTCCAAAGGGTGGGGTTTAATCATATGATTGAGCACCCCCACCCCCAAAGCAATGACCTAGAAATCTATACAAAGCAATAATGGGCTTTCAAATAAATCAAACCCAAACAAACACAAAAACTCACTGGAACATCTCCCATTGGCAGGCTACAAAGTGGTAATAACAAGTTTTGGAAACCAAAGTTGGATTCTGGAGTATTAAAGATAGTGTAGAGACTTTAACCCAAAGTCAACACTTGTGAGAAATTTGGAATGATCCACTTCCCACAATCTCCTCAGCTCAGCGTCTGACAATTGTAATTATTTTTCATCAGCCTGACAGCCAAGTTTGCTTCCTGTTGTGATAATATACCTGCTACTATCCTGACGACATTGGAGAAATTGTTCTTTCTTTGATAGGTATGTTCATTTTTGAAGCTAATATTCTATATTTTTCTAATCATTTTTTTACATTATTCATTAACTAATCAGTATTCAGGCTCTTGATGGTGGCATATAAGTTATGAAATAGAGGCAAACCCAAAAATATCCCTCCAATTTTCAAGAAAAGGCAAGTTCACCTGTGACAAAAAACAAACCAAATTAAATATTTGTACAAAACTGGCATTTATTTCTCTCCTTGTCATGTCTGCCAAGTGTTTTACTGACCTTGTCTCATTTGCTCTTTTTTCTTTTTTAAAATTCTGAATTTAACCAATACCAAATAAGATATGTCCATCTGTATAAAGTAGAACAGAAAAAGTGGAATACACACAAAGACATTTCTAATCTACATTATGAACAGTGAGCTTTTCTTTTTGAAACTCTAACAAACATGCAATTTTTAAAGCTGTCTTGCCTGTCTATATTTCCTTCTATTTTCTCTTGTATGCATTTAACAAATGGTTCAAACAATTTTCTTCTGTTAGTATTTTTTTTTCATTTTGGTAATACTGCTACTATCTTCCTCCCATCTCATTTGCTCTTCACAGCAACCTTGTGGAGAATGCAGTAATTTGATCCTGGCCTTGAAAGGAGGAAGGCCTTTATATGAAATCTGGTCTTTTGATTATTACTAAGTGGGCATCCATAGGTAAGTCACTTGATCTTTATTTACCTCAGTTTCTTCAACTACAAAATGGGGATAATGATAGAGGATTATTGTGAGTGTTAAATAAGATAATATTTGTAAAGCATGTAGCACAGTGTCTGGCACCTAGTAGATTCTATATAAATACTAGTTATTATTAATTTCAGAAATATTATGATATAATAGCATAATATTGATGTTATATTATCTATATTATCCTATTACATATAATTTGATATAATTGCTATTATAGGGTTTTCACTATTCCTTTTTATAGATAATTAATAGATATGGATAATATAGATATTAGATGAGATGCTACTTAAAAATATTCTGTGATCATGCTTAGGATCCCATAAATATTATTAAGCTATGGAAGGATTGTTATTGAATGATAAGAGAGTTAATGTATAAAAAGTAATTAAAAGATTTAAATATGCACAACTTGGGAGGAAAAGTAAACAATATGATAAGTACATATGCTTAGAAGGAGATGATAAAGGGAAAGAAAGGGCTGGAAAAGCCTCCAAGCAGTGTTATAACATAAGGGATAACGGCTTGAAATGACATAAGGGGAAGGAATCCTTTAATAAAGACAGTGTTAATGGATTACATGAATGAATAAAAATGGTTGGAACAATATGGGAGGCTAGGCTGCTTTAGAGTTTGTGAACCTATTGGTCAAATAGAACCTGAACCAGGATATTAGTACCTGTGACTTTGGGTGAAGTCTGGGAGTAGTCAGCAAGTAATTAGGTAAAAAGGAATTAAACTGAGGGCTATACTTCTGTTTCTGTCAGGGTTTAAGATCGAAAAGCCAGGTGTTTTGGAAGTAAAGTCATTAGTGGATAAATGCCTAATGAGAGATTATTATTGAGTGGAGATTGATATGAAAAATACTAATTTCATCAAGAACACAAAAAGAGGAAATAGATACAAATCTATACTCACCCCTCCCCTTTACAACCCAGCTGAGCCTCCCACCTATCTCCTCCTCTCTAGGATGCAGCTATATTTCTACTTTCTTTCTTTAAGAAATATCTTTCCCTTTTATCAGTGATTAATGTTTTTTAAATCATTGGATAATTTGAATTAAGAATGGTATTACTCTCTAGGTGATGAGGCAAAGGGGAAATGTGCACAATGGTCAAGTTGAATTGATCAGAGACTGGAGAAGAGAGAAAGGTGATGTAGGTGAGGATTGCTGATCCATATAATAGAATAAAGGCAGAGGCCCAGGAATCTATCTCCAGATAGATAAGAGGCCAGGGAATAAACATATAGACAGAAGACCAAGGATCTGTCTAATGATGTCCAGAGAATGAATGTGAGGACCAAGAATTTGTGTCCAAGTAAATAGAAGGCTAGGAGAACACTTAGAAGCATCAGAAAGACTAATCTTGGCTGGAGAAGATGAATATATTGTGCTTTAGGCCTGAACACTTAAGGGAAAGAGCCAAACACCTTAAAAATTTGATTGGTCAGAAGCAGATCAATAAATACTATTATTTAAGGATATTTACATTTCTTGGAGAAGTTTTACTGATGCCTTGTTGGTTTTTTACAACAAAGTAATTTCCTAATATTTGTTCTACTCCTTAGTACCCTTTCTTTTATAACAAAGACAGCTGAGCAAAACTAACCAACTCAAGGAAGCATATCTATCAGAGTATGCAGTCATCATCTTTAACAGCCCCTCTTCCTTTGTATTGAGAGGAAGCAGGTGTGTGTGTGCATCATTGTAAGACCCAATTTAAATGAATTACTGATATATTTAAGTGTGGACTTTGTATCCTCCAATAATACACCTGTACCTCCTTATCTTGGGTGATTCTAATTCAGATTCTTTCATATATTATACTTAACAAATCTACTAAATCAACTGAAAGTCTTCCCATAACTCTTTTAATATTTCATAGATACCAGTATAATACATTATCTCTTTGTCTTTTATTTATTTTTATTTTTTGCTGAGGCAATTGGGGTTGTGACTTGCCCAGGGTCACACAGCTAGGCAGTGTTAAGTATCTGAGATCAGATTTGAACTCGGCTCCTCCTGACTTCAGGGCTGGTGCTCTATTTACTGGGCCACCTGGCTGCTCCATGTCTTTTATTTTTTGATCATGCTGCATAAAGGGCCTACTGACTTTTCTGGTGATGTTGCTCGTACCTCTTCTTGCAAATAAAGTATCATAGGGAATATGCTGGAGCCTATTTATTGATCATTATTATGAACCTTGTAATTGTCCTTTAGATCACCTGCAGTTTTGATTTTTCATTATATTCCGCGATCTAAAACCATATAATATAACTGGCAGAAAAAAGTGGTTTTAATAGCAGAGAGCTCCTTGGGTTATTGAAAGCAATGCATGATTTCCCAAATGCTATCCTTTTATCTTAATTCAGGAAGCATTATCAGACACCTATGCTGGGAAAGGGAGCTAGGTGACTCAGTAAATACAGTACTGGGCCTGGAGTCAGCAAGATCCGAGTTCAAATTTGATCTTAGATACTTCCCAGGGCAAATTACTTAGCTACTATTTGCTATAATCTATTGGAGAAGGAAATGGCAAACCACTTGAACATCTTTGCCAAGAAAACTTCGTGGACAGTACTGCTGTGCTAGCATATAGAATCACAATGAGTTGCTCATGGCTGAACAACAACTCTGGGGGAGACACTGTGCTATTATTTTTGTTGTTTTCAATCATTTTAATTGTGTTTAGCTCTTTGTGATCCCATTTGAGGTTTTCTTGGCAATGCTACAACAGTTGTTTACCATTTCCTTTTCCAACCTATTTTATAAATGAGGAAATTGAGACAAAGAAAACTCCTGCCTACAAGTTCAGATTCTACCAAAATTCTATCCTTACATTGTTGAAAGGAATATTTCTTCTACGTTGTATTATTTGCATTTATAAAAAAAGGATGATACTTAGCTCTTAATTGTTCTGTAATTGTTTAATTTCCATACAGCAATACATTGATATGTATTGATATGTCACCATATTGATATACAGTGGGTCTTAGAAAAGATGGACAAAGATGAAGTGTCACCAAGAAGGAGCTAAATCTTGGTAAATACCATAAGTTGGAAAGAATTAGAAAGGAACACATGTAAGATGAAAGCAAATTTGTTAGTTATAGAGCAGTCATTCCAAAGAACACAGTAAAATGGGCATATGGATCTGGATTGAGACACTGGGGAAATAGGATTGAGGAGTATAGGAATAAAGGAGAAGGCAGTTGGGGATGAACAATGAAATTTGTGCATTGGTTGCTGGGTTCAGAATATAAAGGAATAGAGATAATGCTAACTAATGAGGAATGAGTCCAGGAAACAGTATCAGTGGTTGGAGAGAAGTTTGTGGAAGGAGGCAGGTGATTAGACTATTTAAAATCATTGTTGGAAATTTGTGACAAGAGGTAATGTTGTATTCTGTGAGTCCACAAAGGTGGCCTAATAGCACAAAGTCTAAGCGAAGGTATAGCCTGAGAGAATCAGGTCAGGAAGCAAGAGCTGGAGAAGGCTCTGGGGGCAAGAAAAGAGTCTGAGAGGTAGGTGGGCCATATCTGGAGCTGATTCAGTGGATAAAGATGGAGGTCAAAAGTTAGCAGTTAGTTTAAGGGCTGACATTAGATGCAGAGGAAGGTCCTAGATCAGAAACAAAAGTGGTAAGCAGATTGGGAATGAAACAGAACTGCATGAGAGAGTCTTGAGAAAAGAAAAGACAGGATTGGGCCCGACAGTGGGCCCACTGGGAAGGCTCTAGGGCAAAGGAAGGTGGCCAGATCTCATAATATTCTTGCAGATAAATTATGGTGAGATGTTGGTTAGATGATAGTACAATTGTACTCATTCTGAAATGATTGAATAAGAGGTTTCTGATGAATGCAGTGACCAATCAGGAGTTTGGATTGACACTGTAAAATGAGACTCTTCTCTTAAGAGAAGTGGTAGACTCTAGGTATAGAATCAGACAGACATTGTGAGACATGACCAATATGTTGATTTGTTTGGTTTAACTCTACTTCTCTGCTGCAAGGGAGGATTCAGGACTGAACTGATAACAATTATTGGGAAGGGATAAAATATTGCTAAAAAAAGGGAAAAAAATTCCAATAATTGACTGACTAATCTATCCCAAAGAGTAACAATTAATAAATGGATGCTAACCAAAATGGAGAATAGTAAGGGAGTGATTGTATTCTGACTGGCTTTTTACCATTTAATACTTTTGTTATTAAAATAGCTGGAAGCATGAAAACTATGTTTATCAGTTATTTTTCAATGGGCATTTTGTCTTTATCATGTATACAATCTAGCATTTAATTTTTCTATATTATAAAACTCCTGGAAGAAGTTAATCAGCTAAACAGCCAACCCATAAACACATCTGTAGCAAAAATAAACCACACAATGATTTCCTATTTAATTAGAGTTCTCACCAATTCCATGGGGCTTGAATCTTTAAACAACTACATTGATTAGGCCATTATTCCACACATTTAACATGAGATAGAAAAGCTATTTGGAAGTAAGTTTTAACAAATTTTCAGATTATAAAAAGTTGAAAGGAACTGCTAATGTATTGTCAGCATCCAAAAATAATTTTTAAAAAAGGATCTGGGCAATCAGAATGATGAGCAGAATCTAATAAGATTAAGTTGAGAAGAAATAAATATAACATTTTTAAAAATCAATAATGGACATAGGATGGGAGAGCTGGGACCAGACATTGGTTTTGCATGAAAAAAATCTGAAAGTTTTAAGTGACTTCTTAGAAATGGATACTTTAATGGGTCTATGATCCCACTGAGGCAGGTAATACAGATTATGGCAGATCCCCATCTTCTTATAGTGGGCAACTCTTGTCTGTGAACTTCTATAAATCCTCCACAGAAAGTCCATCTAGCATTCTTTGGTTCTCTTGGTTCTCTTTTCATTATAGATATTCTGTATGTTGCTCTTGCCACTTGACAAGTCAATTTCTTTTTCTAATCATACACCTCTTTGCAAACTCAGTTTGAATCAACAGTAAGAATGGCTGTCAAACACTGAGATAATTTGAGGCTACATTATGAGATGTATGTAAAACACTAAAAATGATAATCCTACTATACTTTGAAGTCTTAAGACTATGCCTGCAGTGTGATGATCAATCTGGATATCTGAAAGGGATAAACTATAGAAAACCCAGAAGGGAGTGAAGAGGATGATTGGGGACCTGGAAATTATGTTCTATGAAGATTATTTGAAAGACTGGAAATATTCAGCCAGGAGAAAGAAAATTTATCACAGGAGCATGCATGTCAAATGCTAGCTATTTTGTGGCAGTATTAGACTTGATCTTCCTAGCCCTAACCGAGGAGTTTGACGATCTCTTAGTCCCTAGGAAAATGAGAAAGATGTAGAAAGAAAGATTTTGGAGCAATAGAAGAAAAAAAACTATGAGACTGATGGACCTGGCCATCTTCAGCAATGATTTGAACCAAAGCAGTTCCAATGGACAATAATGAACTGAACCAGCTACACCAAGCATAAGAACTCTGGGAGATGACTAAGAACCATTACATTGAAGTCCCAATCCCTATATTTTTGCCCTCCTGCAATTTGGATTTCCTTCACAGGCTAATTGTACAATATTTCAGAGTCTGATTCTTTTTGTACAGCAAAATACCAAAAAATTTTGATCATATATATTTATTGTGCATCTAATTTATACTTTAATATATTTAACATCTACTGGTCATCCTGCCATGTAGGGGAGGGGGTGGGAGGAAGGAGGGGAAAAATTGGAACAAAAGATTTGGCAATTGTCAATGCTGTAAATTTACCCATACATATAATTTGTAAATAAAAGGCTATAAAAAAAAAAGAAAAGAAAAAACTATGAGGGCTTCTCCAAAGTTTGAAAGACTCCATCAAGAAGTGGGAGATTCACTATCTTTGGAGGTTTAAATAAAGGTATTTCTTTGATCATCAGGAAAAAGAGGTTTCTATTCAGCTGTGGTATGACTACATGACTTTGGGGGTCTATATGATTCTATGAAATTTCCTCTCTTTTCCTAATCTCTTGTCTATTGAAATCCTGATTATGTTTTCAGGTTCCAAATTGCATCTTCTATATGAAGCCTTCTTGATCATTCTATTTGGACATCATCTCATGATCCAAAATGTAGCTTCTTTTTGTGCTGCTTTCATGGAATCTCTCACTTATTGTCTTATATCATTGATGGATATACATATATTTTTCTCCCTTACTAGATTTTTATATCTTTTAAATAAAAAAATCTTTTAAAATTCTCTTAAAATATAGGAGCACCATACTTGATCATTCATTGTGCCAATCATAAAAACTATTTTATCCTTCTCTCTTCAGCCTTTGTTAACTCAGCATTACCCAATTATTGGACTGGGTTTCCCACAAACTCCCCATTCATCCAACCTATTGAAATCTTACTCTTTTTGCCAAAATGTTTGTAGCAGCCCTATTTGTAGTGGCCAAAAACTGGAAAATGAATGGATGCCCATCAATTGGAGAATGGCTGGGTAAATTGTGGTATATGAATGTTATGGAATATTATTGTTCTGTAAGAAATGACCAGCAGGATGAATACAGAGAGGACTGGCGAGACTTACATGAGCTGATGCTAAGTGAAATGAGCAGAACCAGGAGATCATTATACACTTCGACAATGATATTGTATGAGGACATATTTTGATGGAAGTGGATTTCTTTGACAAAGAGACCTAACTCAGTTTCAATTGATAAATGACGGACAAAAGCAGCTACACCCAAAGAAAGAACACTGGGAAACGAATGTGAACTATCTGCATTTTTGTTTTTCTTCCCGGGTTATTTCTGAATCCAATTCTCCCTATGCAACAAGAGAACTGTTCGGTTCTGCAAACATATATTGTATCTAAGATATACTGCAACATATCCAACATATAAAGGACTGCTTGCCATCTAGGGGAGGGGGTGGAGGAAGGGAGGGGAAAAAAAATCGGAAAAGAAATGAGTGCAAGGGATAATGTTGTCAATATAAAGTAATCATTAAATAAAAAATTAAAAAAAAAAAGAAAAAAGAAAAAAAAGAAATCTTACTCTTTTTTTAAAAAATTTTGATTTATCTATTTAATATTTTCACCAGTTACATTCACAACACATTTCCAACATTTGTTTTTAAAATTTTTGAGTTCTAGGTTCTCTCCCTTATCCCCACTCACAATTAAGGAAACGTACGTGAAATTATTTAAAACATTTCTGTATTTAAATTTAATTTAAAATTTAAACATTTTAACTTTTTTTTACATTAATTTAACATTTAAACAATTTAAAACATTACCCTAATGAAAATAAAAACCCTCATGAAAAATTAAATTAAAAAAAGAGAGAGAAAGAGAATGCTTCAACCTGTATTCAGACACAATCAGCTCCTTCTCTGGCTATGGAGAGGATTTTTTATCATAAATTCTTCAGAGTAAGTTGTGGATGAGTGTACTATGGACAATAGCAAAATAATTTACAGTTGGTCATCCCAGAACTATTGCTATTACTTTGTATACAGTGTATTTCACTTGCTTGAGTTCATGGTAGACTTTCCAAGGTTTTGTTTTTTTTTTTTCCTGAGATCATATTGCTCATCATTTCCCATAGAACAACAATATTCCATCACAAATACATACTATGGTTTATTGAACTATTCTCAAATTGATTGACATCCCCTCAATTTTCAAATTTTTTTTCCTTGCTGCTATGAATATTTTTGTCCATATAGGTCATTTTTCTTTTTTGAATCTTTTTTGGTATTCATGCCTAGTAGTGGTGTTGTTAAATCAAAGGAAATGCATGAATTTATAGCCTTTTGGGCACAGATCTTATCTTTTGATCATTTATCAATTGGGTTATGACTCTTGAAATCTTACTCTTTCTTAAGTCCCTGCTCAGGAGTAAATTTTTTCTCCCCAAATTTCCCTCCAATCTGCATTTAAGTTCTTCCTTATATAATAACTTTTAGTGTACATGTTAAATCTCTCCCAATCAGTTTGTAAACTCCTTCAGAGAAGGTACTTTATCTTTGCTTTCTAGCACTCAGTATAGTACCTCCTAGTTCTGTACACTCTGTAACACTGAATTTTGTCACCTGCCCTGCTGCCATTTGTGTATGTTCTTTCCTCATTTTCTAACCTACCAAATAAATACCTCTATTGTGACTAAACAGGGATCTGCTTATCTCTATGATTTCTGAAAACAAAATGCTATGCTCAAGTACCATTGTCCCATGTTATTTTTTCTTTATTAAAATATAAGTTCTTCGAGGACAAGAACTATCTTACTTTTATATTTGTATCCCTAATTTTTAACATTGTGGGAACTCAAAGTATTTGAAGATGCTTTTTCATTTATACATTAATTCAATTGCATAAATATTCAGGGAACTCATTTCAATTCAATAAAACTATATTAAGCACCTAATATTTACAAAGCATTATGCTAAGCAACTGAGAAGATACCAGAATAGATATGACACAGTCCTTTTTCTTATGAATTTACAATCTGATAGGGAGGTTATAACAATTTAAACAAATGACTCTAGTGTATAACATTATAAATGACAATACATGAGAGCAGTCTAAATCAGGGTTTCTTATACTTTTTCTAGTCATGACCATTTTTCACCAGACAAATTTTTATATGATTCCAGGGATATTAGTGTATAATAGATATGCAAACCAAATATTTATTGATAACAAATCATAGTTTTGTGGCTCAACATTCAGTTATGAGACCCCAAATGAAGTTGTGATCCACAATTCTAGAACTGGGCTCTAGATAAAAGATTGTGAAGTTTGAGAAGAGGAAGAACTTGGGGTTATCAAGGAGGGTCTCATGGAAGAGGCAGCATTTGAGTTAGGTCTTGAAGAAATAAGATTTTTTTAAATAATTATTTTCAATTACATGTAAAAACAATTAGCATTCTTTTTTAAATTTTTGGATTCCAAATTCTCTTTCACTCTCTCCTCTCTCTCCTCCTTCAGTAAATAAGCAATTTGATGTAATTTATACATGTGTTGTCCTGTAAAATAGATTTTGATATTAGTTGTGTTGTGGGAAAAAAAAAAGCTTAAACTAAGGGGAAAAAATCCAAAAAAAATTTTAAAAGTTTTAAAAGTATCCTTTAATCTGAATTCAGACTCCATCAATTCTTTCTCTGGAGGTGAATGGCATTTTTCATCATGAGTCCTTTGGATTTGTCTTGGATCATTGTATTGCTGAGAAGAGGCAAGTCATTCACTGTTAATCATCATATTGTTGTTGATTGTTGTTATTGTATACACTATTCTAATGGTTTTGCTCACTTCACTTTGTACCAGTTCATGTAACTTTTCCATGTTTTTTTCTGAAAATATCTTGTTCCTTATTTCTTATAACTCAATAGTATTTTTAGTAGAAGTCATATATGCATCATAGAGACAGGACAACTGACTGACATACAAGATCCATGGGAGACTGGTGTGGTGGGAAAAAGTGTTATGACATCACAAGAAGATATCCGAGATCCTGCAGCATTGGAGGCATGAATTATTCCTCCACATTTGTTCTGATCAAATGTGTTACCTAATTATATGATTCTCTACATGAGTTCTCTATGAATAACTATTCTACCTCCTGATGATATGTATATTTGTGGGAAAGTGTTTTTGAAAGAAGTATTTTATTGCTGCTTTTTCTTTTTTCTTTTTTTTTTTTGAAGTTTCATTAAATGCCTGTGCTTTAAACTAAGTGTGTCTTCTGACTGACTAGAAATGTTAAATTCTTTGGTGGGAGCTGATAAGTTGTGATTTTGAACAGGATTTTGGATTAAAGTATCAATAGATCTAAAATTGGAAGGCAGAAGTCAAAACCTAACCCTCTCAACTTATAGCTGAGGAAACTGAGGTCTGTAGGTGTGTGTGTGTGTGTGTGTGTGTGTGTGTACGTGTGTGTGTGTGTGTGTGTGTGTGTGTGTGTGTGGAATAAAGCTGCTGTCCAGGATCACACAGAATAAATATCAGAAGCAAGAAGAATCCACAATCCTTATTCACAATGTAGTTTGACATAAGCGATTGCAAGGGATAATGTTGTATAAAAATTATCCTGGCATGGATTCTGTCAATACAAAGTTATTATTAAATAAAATAAAAAAAACCAACAAAAAAAAACAATGTAGTTTGAACCAGAGGTTCCCCAGGATAGTCTTTTCTGTGATATCCATGAACAAGTTAAGTGTCCCCAGGCACACAATAGAAGTTTATAGAGGCTAAAAAGCTTACTTGAAATACTGGACAGTATCTGTAGACAGAAAAAACTTTGTAGCCTGCCATAAGATGCAAATCCTACTCCTTGCATCCATTGCAATATTTTAAATTTGAATCACTATAATTATAGAAAGATTTCAAACGATTGAATTAAGTTTGGGTTTAATAATATTATCATTAATTAAGGAGAAGGGGGTAAATTTGGAAATATAAAGTGAAATAATAAAAGAAAATGTGAAACAATTAAAAAAAATTTTCCCCAGTGAGTTGTTCTTTGTGTTATCATTTTTCAATAGCAATCTGATATAATCTGCAAATGGCACAATACCATTTTAAGCAGGTCTGCTCTAAGGATTCAGTTTTGTTTCTAGTAATCCAAAAGAATTAAGATAAATTATATAAAAGAGGGGATTTTAAAGAAGGGAAATACAAAAAAATGTTTGATTATCTCACAGCTAGGTAGGAAATACTTCTGGCTGATGTTAGACAAATCAAGTCCTCCAATATTTCCTTTACACTATATCTGCAGAAAATTCTTTCCTTGTTTGTTCCCACTATATAGGTTTATTCCTTTGACAACTGTAAATTTAATACAGTTGACAAAAAAGGACAAATGAGGAAAAACAAACATTTGAACTTATAATCAGTCCCACACAATTTAATACTTAAATGAATTTGCCTGAATATATGCCTCTCTTGAATATAAGCTACACTTTTCAAATGAAATTTCTTTGAAAAAAAAAGATATATATATATATATATATATATTTCGATATGCATATATGTATTACACATGTAAGCTAAACCCCAAAACTCACTGGTGTGAAATACTCTCCTCCTTGGTGGATATCAATATCCTGAATCTATGTGAAGTGCAGATTTAGAAGATAAAGAGCAAAAGTGGAATAGAATTTAGTCTCTTCTGTCTTTGAAGGCTGCTGGTTTCCAGATTTGAGAGAGAAGATAGATAATACAAATCCCATTTCAGTTTGTGTAAAGAAGAAAAAAACTTTGAAAAACTCAAGGTGAGATGAATTGGCAGTCTTCATTATACTTATATCCTCAACTTGCTACACTATTGGTTTTGAGGAATTTTTCCTTTTTGTAAAATTTGGAATTCTGATTGAACTGACATACTTTCCTTCCAGTGGGAATGCTTCTTCAATGTATTATCTGGAGCATATTCTCATATGTATACTTTCTCTGGCACAGCTCTTCTTCTCAATTTGGACAAATTAGTTTCTTTGATATTTGCTATATATGTGGTCACTCTGGAACTGGTATTTGGTAGGAAGAAAGTCAATTCTTGGATACAGAGCTTTAAGATCTTTTCTTATTGAGAATTAGTGATTAAGAGATTGGCTTGACAGGCTGCTCTCAAAAAAACCCCTGGAAAATCCTCCATGAATTCAAGCAAAATGAAATGTATTATGTACAAGGTAATAACAATATTGTGGGTTGATCAACAATACAATGAATCGGGATGACTTGGAAAGAGTTATGATAAAAAGAATTGATTATGTCTGAATATGGATGGAAGCATACCTTTTTTTTAAACTTTATTTTCCTTGAGTTTATTTATTTTGAAGAGGGGAATTTGTTTTCTTTTACAGCATGACTTTTATGGAAATGTTTTGCATAACTTTATATGTGCCTTCTCAATAGGGTTAAGGGACTGGGGAAGAAGTGAGAAAATATAGATCTTAAAAATTGAAAAACAAATGTAAGTAACTGGAGAAAGTAAAATCATTAAATAAAGTTTGCAAAAAATATAAAAAAACAGAAGGTAGAAAAAAAAAGAGTTGTCTTGAACCTGAAACATCCTCTAAACTAATAATATTTAAGGGAGCAGATAAATATAATTCTAGTCAGTACACTCCTCTCTAGCAGATTTGTGACTGTCAGTCCCAACCTCATTCTTCCTTTCTTTGTAGAACTTAGAATATCCCTTGGAAAAAATAGGAAAGAAATATTAGAGATATCCATTTTGACTCCCTGTGAGTGTTGCACTCAACTCCTAGTTCCATATCGCATATAAAATATTTGATTAATTAACAAGATGGGCAGCAAACTAAGAGTGGAGTGCCAAATAGGCCAGGAAGTCTGTTTTTATATAGCTCTTGAGTTAAGAGTAGTTTTATGTTTTTAAATACAAACTTTATTTTGAAATATAACCATTCTTAGCTTCAGGACTACTCAAAAATAGGATTCAGGTCAGATTTGACCTTTTCTTATTGTAGCTTGCTTATTCCTGGATTAAAATATATGTACTGTTAAAAATGAAGGTTGGCAAATCAATTCCAATACAGCAGTAATGAATTGAACCAGTTCACCCAGCAAAAGAACTCTGGGAGATGACTATGAACCACTACATAGAATTCCTAGCTCCTCTATTTTTGTCCGCCTGCATTTTTGATTTCCTTCACAGGTTAATTGTACACTTTTTAAAGTCTGATTCTTTTTGTATAGCAAAATCATTGTTTGGAAATGTGTATATATATATATATATATATAGTATTTAACTTATACTTTAAGATATTTAACATGTATTGTTCAACCTGCCATCTGGGGAGGGAGTGGGGGGAAGAAGGGGAAAAATTGGAACAAAAGCTTTGGCAATTGCAGTGTTGAAAAATTACCCATGCATATATCTTGTAAATAAAAAGCTATAATAAGTTTAAAAAAGAGAGAAAAATGAAGGTTGGGACAATTGAGATCAGAGGGTCTGCACTTAGCCCAACTGGGGTCAAGGAGATAACAGCAAGTGAGTTTATAGAGAATTTATAAAGAGAATCAAGTTGATGAAAAAATAAAAGAGATTGATGGTAACCAATTTCAAAATCTATAATTTATCCCCATTTTTGTTAGGAAAATGTACAGGTGAGGAAATAGAAGCTGATGAAAAACAATGATAGGCTGCATTAATGGTTTTTTAATAGACCTGTTTTGGGAATGGGAGAAAGTGCCTTGCATTTGGATAGTCATATTTGTTCTCTAATTATTTAATCTTAATAGAACTAAATATTATTAAAAAGTGCTACTTCATTCAAAAACTTTAAATGGGTCCTTTGAACAGAGAGGCTAAAAATTCTTTTGTTTTGAATTCAAATCTTCTCTTTCCAGATGAACTAGCTTATATCTGTCTGCCTCTATATCTTGACTCCCTCTGCTCAGAATTCCCTTCCCCATTTTTATGGGGAGGAAAAGACATTTTTTTTCCTCCTTGGCTAAATTTTGATTAATTTTTTTTATTGTGGCAAGTATGAAGGTATGCAATCCAAAGGGGAAATGGATAACTCAAAGAAATCTCCTACCTTCATACAATGAGAGTCAAATTTTGGTAGCCCTCACTTTTTAATTCATAGAGATACATGATAGATAAGTTTTTATTTTAGTACTTATATAGTGTTTTAAGGTTTTCAGAGTGCTTTATAATATTATAAATTATCTAATTTATCATTCACAAAAATCACTGGGAAATAAGTGCTATGATCATCTCTGTTTTACTGACAAGGAAACTGAGGCAGAAGGAGTTTAAGTGCTCTGCCCAGGGTCACACAACTAATAAGTATGTGAGACCAAATTTAACTTTGGGCCTTTGTGACCATAGGTCTGGTGCTCTCTGCATTAAGCTACCTAATTGGCTATGTTTACAGTGAAGAAGTACTCACTCATTTCTGGCTCTATCTTTGCAAATGAAAGCCTATTTGGGAGGCAATAGTTACAGCACGTTATATTTGTGATATTTCATATTGCCTCATTTAACTTTCACAATTACATAGTGATATAGGTAGGACACTATCATTCTCTTAGGAAAATGAGTGAACTGAGACTCACTGTAGCTAATGTAATGTGACTTGTAAATGGTGGGCCAGGAACTTCAGTCTCAGGACTCCTTTCTCTTCATCCATCACCAAATTATTAAGTATAAGACATCTTTCTCATTGTAATTGACCTCCTTTTAAAATATGTGGGTGTTGTTGAGGAATATAATAATATTATGATTATTAAATCATGTACTTATGTTTCCTGAATTAAGGGAGAGTTTAAAATGTATATGGATGCATTTATAATATATAAAGTAAATTACATATTAGGAGAAAACCTTGGCAAAGAATATTTATTCACCTTGTATTTTTGATTTGTAGTAAGAAAACCAATCTAGTATTTTTAAAGGCCTCTGAGAAAAATGAAATTCTGGCAGAATTTTCAAAGTCCACCAGTGATCCATTATATCAAGAGTTAAGTCACTTTACTTGATATACATTCTGAATTTTCACATCTCTACAATGAATTATTGTGCACTGTAGTGAGTAGAGGATCTGACTGCTACTTAACCTGTGTGATCTTAGCTAAGTTACATGTGAAACTCTGAGCCTGAGTTTTTTCTTCTATAAAATAAGGGGATTGGACAAAATCATAGATGTAAAACCTGAATGGATCTGGAAGACTCCCAGGATCAATCCTTTCATTTTAAAGGCGCTTCTCCTTCTAAATGAAGCTTTCCCAAGTCTCCTAACTCTTTATGCCTTCTCTCCCAAACTACCTTGTAGTTAACTTTTTGTTTATTTGTTTCAATTGACTTCCCCTTATCTGAACTCATGTTGAACACCAATGTGCCATATAGTTTAACACTATATTCTACCCTAATAGCATTAGCTAATTATTGAATGTGTGTTAATCTCCTTGAGAACAGGGAGCATGTCATTGGCCTTTCTTGTATGCAGGCAGACTCTTGAGATAATAGTTAACAGTGATCGTTTAAATAACACTTTAGAATTTGCAAAGTGTAAGGTTTCCTTTTGCAGATCAGGAGTGAGTCTCAGAGACATTAAATGTTATCCAAATGAACTCAGCTAATAGTGCTAGAGCAGGGATTCATACCTGATTCGGAAATCTCCTAACTTCAAGTATTTTCACAGAAGATATTCAATAGATTGTTTATTTGACTTGTTTTTTAGAAATTGTGTAGTGTATTATTATTCTTGTAAATAGGGCCAAAGAGATCTTAGTATATGTAGTGTCATTGTCACAGATTTGGACTTAGTCTTTTGGACGATGATGGAAATTATAATGATGAGAATGGTGACATTCTTAAACCAATTAAGTTTTCTGAATTCTGGGTTCAGAGTTGTGCTTAATATTAAAATATATGCTTCTTCTGGAACTATTTTTATAAAGCTCAAAAGGATGTTAAAAGAAGTATAATTCTGGAAAACTGGCGGGAACTCAAGAATTGGCATTCTGCCTCCAACCCTAAAATTTAATAGAATGTTTTCTTTTTTCCTCCCTTTCCCAATTCTCTGATTCTCTCCCTTTCCCTCCACCCTCTGCCTTACCCTCTTTTTCCTCTCTGTCTTTCCCTTTCCTTCCCTTCTCTTTTTTCTTTTCTCTTCTCCTTCCTCCTCCTCCCTCCTCTTTTTCCTCTTCCCCCCCTCTCTTCTCTCTCTCTCTCTTTCTCTTTTCCCCTTCTCTTTCTCCCTCCCTCCCCCTTTCCCTCTTTTCTATTTTTCTCCCACCTCACTCATGTTGTCCTCTCTTCCTCTCTCTACTTTCTCTCCTCACATTCAATGTAACATAATCAATCTCACTCAAAAAACTTCAGAAGCAAAGTTCAGAGCTAATATCTAGCATATGACTGTTTAGATATCTAAGAACCCCAGGCAAGGAGTAATGGCCTCAGAGTTAGGAGAAAGAATAGTGAACTAATCTAACAAACTCATTCAACTAAACTCTTGATGGAAAAAAGCTATTAAAATCCAGCTGTATGACCTTAGGCAAATCACACTGGACCTCAGTTTCCTCATATGTAAAATGAGGTATTTTGATTCAGTCAGAGGTCAGAAACAGTGGCCCACCAGCTGGGTGTGATTTTTATTGGTACATCTGGATTCCCCATTAGGGTGAATAATGAAACCCCTCAAGTGGACACATTATTCCAGTTAATACAGAATATTTCCATTGCACTGAAACCAATTACCATATTTTACATATAGTGCTAATTTGAATATATTCTACCACTTCAGGGGAATTCGTTATTGATATTAATCTGGGCCTGGCTGTATACAGATGTAAGCTTTTTCTTAATAGAAAAATAATACAAAATAAGTCAATGAGTAGGTATGTTAACTCATCTTATTAGAAGGTAATAGTTATGTCCATAACAAGGAATTGCTAGCCTTGAAGTAAGAGAATCTGGGTTTAGAGTTCTCCTGCTTGCCATCACCTTCTTCCAAACTGAGTTCTTTTCTGTCCCACACATTCCCTTAGGGTCAGGCTCTGTCTGCTTTCCAAAGTTACAATTCACTAATCATATAGACTCATTCTACTAATTTACTGATGGAAGAATGAGAACTCTTGAGGCAAAGTGGGGATTGGAGTGAGCTAGTTTCAAATCTCACCTCCAGTGTTTACTACAAATGTGATGCTTGGCAAATAACCTATTGTGTGTAAAATGAGGACTAGATGGACCCTGAGTTCTCCTCTTTCTCTAGATCCTACAACGTGGTGACAGTTTGCTACACTAAATTTTCCTCAGGACTTAGCTATACAAGTGGCTTTTGAGATAAAATTTTGATTGTTTATTCTCTCTGTTGGCATGTTAACTTATATGTTCCAATATTTCAAAAATCCACGATTTTATTAATGTGTGCATTCTTTCCACCAATAATGCAGTTTGCAACTCCTCTATTCCTTAGTGGTAGTAGTAGTAGTAGTAATAATGATGATGATAGACCAAATTTATATAGGTTTTATGGTTTCAAAGCATTTTCTACATTTCCTGGCTTAAAAATTCATTACCCTGGGACCTACCTAGTGTTGAATCTTTCTTAACTGAGCTGACCTTTTCTCAGAGACAGTTATGTATTTGTTTTTGGACCCATACTTGAAGTCACTACAATTGATAAAGTTTGACAGAATTTGCATCCCATTAGTATAGTCTTTGAATACCCAATATAATCACTACAAGCAATATGAAGCAAATTAAGATTATAGTGGAGCATTAACTTGTTGCACATCCTTTGTTCTCAAAAAGAAGCAATGACATTAGAAAGACATTAACGTATAAATTAATAAAATAATTGAAATATTTATAGTAGTAGCAATTAATCAGCATAAATATTCATTAAATACCTACTGTGTGCCAGGCACACAGTAATAATGGAAATAAAATGATAGAGATTAAATAGTTCCTTCTGTCAAGAAGCTTACAGTCTAAGGAAGGGAGGTAGCACACACACAGACATACACACATTATATATATATATATATATATATATATATATATATACACATACATATATATGTATATATATACACACATTTACATACATATATATACATATATACACATATACATTTAGATGTATTTGTGTATCTATCTATCTCTATATATACATATATATATATATACATACAAATATACATAGAGATGTATTTATGTAAATATATACACACATAAAATTTTATACAAACCATACAAAAATATAAGGTAATTTTGGTGTGAAGCATTAGCAGCTATAGGATTTAATAAAGACCTTATGGCTGATTTACTCACACAGCCTTAATCCTGAATCCTGATACTGGTTTTTCATGGTGGTCTGCTTCCACCTTTATTTCTATTCTTCTGGTTCGCTGTATGCTTTCCCTCCTCCAGCTCTGTGGGTTTTCTACACATCATATGGAGGCTAGGGTTCCTTTGATGAAGATTCAGAGCTGGCAAAATGGTTTTTTAAGGGTCACCAGGGGTTTGGCTAACTTTCCTAATTCAATCAGTGAAACTTCTCTGCCTCTTAATTTTCTGTGATGATATCACATCAACTAATCTAATATGTGTGTATGTCATTTAAACTACAATATCTTGACCATTGTCCCCACAGTAAATTCTCTTCTTACCTAGTTATATACATTTTATATCCCCAGCAAATCAATTGCAGTACTTTTGTTATATGCCATAGTGTCTTGAAAAAAGCTCCAGCATAATCTTTTTTTTATAGTTTTTTTTATTTACAAAACATAAGAATAGGTAATTTTTCAACATTGACCCTTGCAAAACCTTCTGTTCCAACTTTTCCCCTCCTTCCCCTCACCCCCTCCCCTAGATATCAGGCAGTCAATATATGTAAAATATGTTAAAGTATATGTTAAACACATTATGTGTATGCATATTTATAGTTATCTTTCCAGTATAATCTTTAAAAAAATAATAGCTTTTTCTTTTCAGAATATATGCAAAGATAATTTTCCATCATTCACCCTTGCAAAACCTTGTGTTTTACATTTTTTCTCCCTCCCTTCCTCCTACCCCCTCCCTTGATAGCAAGTAATCCAATATATTGAACATGTACAATTCTTCTATACACATTTCCTGCTACACAGGAAAAATTGGATCAAAAAAGAAACCAAATGAGAAAGAAAACAAAAATCAAGCAAACAAGAAAAAAGGTGAAAATAGTATGTTGTGATCCACCTTCAGTCCCCACAGTGCTCTCTGGGTGCAGATGGATCTCTCCATTACAAGTCTATTGGAACTGACCTGAATCATCTCACTATTGAACAGCCACTACCATCAGAATTGATCATTGCGTAATCTTCTTGTTGCTGTGTATAGTGTTTTGTTGATTCTATTCATTTCATTTAGCATCAGTTCACGTAAGGATCTCCAGGCCTTTCTGAAATCATTCTTCCAGCATAATTTTTGTTAAGTGCCTTCTCCCCAATGTTTTATACCAATTCAAAGTTTATATGGCACAATTCTTAAGCAAGTCAGAAATTAGCATTCTTCTATGAGGGAGAAAACCCTCACGTCCAATATCTGGTTATATAATTAAAAAAAAAACAGACATTTTACAAAATTCTCAGTTACTTCCTATATTGATGTTTGCTTGATTTTATGTAGTTTCTTCTCTAGAACTCTGCCTAAAAGTCCGCTTCAAGTCTAGTATCTTCTATAAGTTCAGGATGACAGGTCTTGTGGTTTTCTGCCCTCAGAAAATGCCATTTATGCCCAAATTTCCTTGTTCTCTTTTAAGCTCTTTTGGTGGAGCACTAAGTCTCTCTGTGTGTGTATACACATATATATGCATGCAAACATATATAAATACACATACATACTCACATATGTATTGTGCATACCTATAGAGAATGTTTTTGATCAACTAGCAGATTGTTTTGACGCCTCAATCCCATGGACATATAGATAGCAAATGCTGAAGGCAGGACTCACACTTAGGTGTTCTGATTCCCGAGTTCAATGTTCTTTCCATTGTAAAGCGCAATGCCTCTTAATAAGAGTAAAAGTTTTACAGAATCAAAGCATTTTGCCTACATCATGCCATTCATTCTCCCAACAAAATGTGAAGTAAGCCCTGAAAGAAGCTCTATCTTTATCTTTCAATTGGAGCAACTGGAGCTCAGATAGGGTAAGTGATTTGCTTGAGGTCAACCAGTCAATACTCTCAGCACCAGTTGAAATCTAAATGTCATGGAGATGAATGAGGCTCTTCTTCATACTCTCTTAGTCTCCTTTTAGATCCAGGCTCCCCTGGGACTCAACCTGGACTCAAACTAAGTGGAGCCCATTGTATATGGGGAGGGAGTGAAGCACCTCAGCCCCAGGGGCTCTTCAATGATTACAGTTCATAGGATTATAGGATCCTAGCTTTTGAGCTGGAAGGCACCTTAGAGACCATCCAGTCCAAACCCTTTATTTTCTTGCATCAGTTTTCTGATTACCAAATATAGTATTTTCCCCATGATATCAGGCTCTGTATTTGGAGCTCTGTACTGGAAAATAAACCATACTACAGTATTCATAACTGCCTGTAAACACCAATAAAACTTACTATAAACAAAATACCATATTTGATTTCATTAACAAGAAGCAGTCACAATATAAGTTTTTTTTTTAATTGCTATTTTTATTTGCAGGTAAAATCCCATTTTAATGAACAGGATGAGATGACCAAATTGTTTCATTAAATTCAAATTATGCTTTAATGAAAACCTTTTGCTAGAGAGTGTGGAAGTTTTATTCTTTATTTTTTGTTTGTTTAAATAAAGCAAAAGCTTTATTCTCTGCACATAATTTGCAAATGATATCATTTGGGGGATGGGTGTGGGTTAGATGATTGTTTTTCGGGCTTCCATGTGATGTGAGTCACGTGGAGAAGAATATTGAAGATAGTAACAACCAAAAAGAAGAGGCATATTACCTTTATTTCTGCCTCCTGCTGTAATTACATCTGAAATTCTAATCGTGCCCTATATCTATCTCTCTTACCTCAATTGTTCCTAGGCAAGACTGAGTTAGATGCCTCATTCCTAGCCCAAGTACTCTACTTTCAACCCCTGAGACCTACAAATAAAAATATAGTTACCAGGAAAAGAATAAATATTGAACCAAAGAAATAATGTTTTCATTAAATAGCTTGACTGCTTAATGGATGGGGCCTTATGAACACATCTGTTCTATAGAATTTTTTCCCTTTAATAGATTTTATTGAAACCAAATCAGCAAAGCCTAGTTTCTGCAGGCTATCCACTGGGATAGGAAAAAGGCTGGATGAAATAGAACTCATTAAAATGGGATTTTACCTATTTGAAATAAAATGCAAGATGCTATTCTTTAAAATTGTTATTTTAATATTTCAAGAGTCTTCAAAAAAAAAAAAAAAAACCACGTCTCTATTCCTTAGTAGATATTTTGAAGTTATTCCCTAGTAGCCAACCTTCTAGTAATGAGCATTTCTGAACTGAGCTCAGCTGGTTGTTATATAGCAGACCCTGTATCACTCAGGGGAATTCTTTCTTCTTATCACCACCTCCAGTCTTTCCACTATACAGTCATTCAATCAGGTAACAGGTATGTATTGTGTATCTACTATGTGTCAGGCCCCAAACTAAATACTGGGGATATAAAAGAGGCAAATGCCATTTTCAATACCAGGAGAAAGCAATAAAGACTTCTGCAGGTTGGTTGGATAGCCTAGGGCAAATGAATAGGTCTCTCTAAATGAGTCACATATGATAGCAAGTGGTCAGCTGAGACCTATCTATATCACTGAAGGAAACATTTGAATCTGTGAGCGCCAAGATTCATTTGAGGATCTCTGCTCTTTACCCCATGATCATCATTTCTTGAAAAATCTCCTAATTATATGGTTTCTCTGCATCCAGAATCTTTCCTTTCCAATCAATTCCCCACATTAATCTTGATAAGACACAGGTCTGACCATATTATTTTTCATTTAAAAACAAAAACAAGCATTTTATAACTGTGTATATTTAGATATTAAGTATATTTTGGTAGATTGATTCTCAGATATACTATTTTATTATTTCTGTAATACTAAATGAGCTATAGATAGGAAATACTATTAAAGATCCCATGAGGCAGAGTTTTGTTCTGCCAAATTAGATGCTTTTTCATAACAACAAATAATAAATAGATATAATATGCTCTTATATTCTCTAAATCTTTAAGTTAATTGTGAAATGGTAAGAATATGGTCCATTGTGGAATATAACTTGTTCCCTAGTAATACCTTCAACTGAGGATTCCCTCAATTAACGTATAGATGAATATAATAGATCTTGTAGAGATATTGGTTGGTAAATACTGATATCTTCTATTCACTTTTTTCTGTTATTAATGTTATTTTCTGTTATTAATAAGGTTTTGATTTGCTTTGGTATCTTTCTTTCCTTCAGATTCCTGATACTATTTCCAGCATGGAGGCCTTTCCCTATTCCTCACTTCTGTTTTTGAATTAATTGTGTTCTGTGATATGACAGTAGAAAGAAAAAAGTCCCTTGGTCTTCTTCCTCTTTCTTTCTTTCTTCCTATATCCTCCAGAGGGTATTTCTTTTTTGTTATTATTATTATTTTTTCACACTCAAACTTAGGAGTTGTCTTTGTTCTATCATTGGCTCTTAAATGGGAGCGAGAGGAGGATTCTATGAAAGGATAATAATAATCTTTTTTTCTCCTTTTCAGAATATAAGCATTAGATCATCACTTAACCTTTTCTGTAAGTTCAGATGTGTTAACTTTTCTTAAATTTATTTTTTTCATTTCATTCATATTTCGAAAAATTCACTCAGTTCGTTTTCTCAAAAGGAATGCTTAGATGTAACCACTTCTGTTCAAAGATAACAATTTTATGGGAATGTGTGAGTTCATAGATCTCTTCTCAGTGGGGTGTCAGAGTCTTGCTAAATCTTTGCCACTGAGGAGATTTCTGATGGTTTGTATGGTCATTGTATGGTCATATACATGACATGCCTTTCAAAGGAAGATCTAGATTAGGGAACAGTGAGTGAAGAGCATAGATGTCTCCAGTGGATTTTTTTTTCCTGTAGGATTTCTATACATAGATTTATTTCCTTTTTCATATTTTTGGTTTTTCTTTGTATGCTATTTGATATATATATATATATATATATATTTTTTTTTTTTTTACATTTTGAGGTAGTAATGGAAAGCTGGACTTGGATGCAACCTCTTAGTCACTTGCTCTACAGTACAAGATGTCCCATATCTTATAGTGCAATTTTAAGCTACTAAAACTTTTTTTGGCCATCCTATATGATCCTATATGTAACCTGTGTCTCATTACTGTTACTCAATTTGTTTTCTCAGAGACTGGGTTCAGTATTGAACATTTCTCAATAAAAATCTCTTATTCATTTCACCTTCACCCAGAAGTTTTCTTCTCAATAACAGAATATGGTTAAAATATCTCAAGACTCAGATCTTACAAAATACTTGAGGTTACCATGGCTTTAATATGGCCTAAGTAGCCAATCACACTTTTTAAACTTTATTTATTTTTTGGTTTTAATTTTGGTTGTATGTTTCTTGACATATGGCAAATATGGATATATGTTTTTCATGACTTCACATGCATAACTGATATATATTTTTCTTATCATCTCAAGGAGTGGAGGAAAGATAAGAAGAAGAGAGAATTTGGAACTCAAATTTTAAAAAATGTTAAAAATTTTCAAATGTGTAATTGGTAAATATTGAATAAAATAAATAAAAATACATTAAAGTCCCCATGACCCTGCAAGTCTTCTGGCATCAAGTCCTATTTCAAATACTATTATTGAAGGTTCTAGGATCAGTCTATCATTAGCTGCCTTCTTTATCTCTGGGATCTGCATCCTCTTTGCTTAGTGGCTATTGTCTAGATCCCAACCCCTGGCCTCCATCACTGTTTGCCACAATCAACATGGTTTGCAGTATGGTTGCTAGCCTGACTCAGGATCTCCTTGCCATTTACCTGGTGCAGAGTACCTTTGTACTCTGTTGCCAACTTGCATTTCTCATAGCTCCAAACTAGAAAACCCCAATCTTCTTTATAGATCCTTTCCCATAGCTGTTGATGACAGATTTTTTATTTCATATATATCCTAGCACTTGAAAAAAATTTCATATATAGGAATGGTCAAAGAGATGCTTTAATCTTCTTGGAGCCATTTTGACTTTCAGAATTGGTCTCCTCTGTCCATCTTTCTGGTCCTTTTGACCCCAACTTTGTGATAACATAAGTCATGGCTCCTCCTTGCTTGCCTGTCTGAGATTTACTTAAGGTGTCATACTTTGTGAAGTTATTCTATCTGGCTTAATTCATATATCAAGCTCCCATTTCCTGGCGTCACTTTGTATCTCAAGAAATAGAATTTTTACCACTTGTTCCATTAAGGAACAAGAGCCTTAGACACCAAATTACACAACTCCAAGATCAAAATCTTCAATAATTAGCCTTTACCAACTCTTGCTTCATCTTGATTCATTTAAAGAAAGAAACACTAATAGCAAACCTACTCTACCTTCTTCCCTCACATTTAGAACAGAAGTAAAACAACATGTGCCATTATCTGGATTCTTCAGAGTGGGTGTCCCAGTCAAAAGGTAGACATCTCCCTTGTGGCTAGTAATCATCTGCCTTTTACTCTTTTAATCTCTGTGATACAGGGCTGTCTGCATACAAATACGGACACAGGACTGGCTGTCTGAGTGTACTCCCACTCAGGCCCCTCAAATACATTTCCAATTTTCTCATTGTCAATCTTTCCCTTTCTCATGGTTTTTCACTTTTACCT
Organism: Antechinus flavipes; assembly: GCF_016432865.1. Taxonomy (NCBI): domain Eukaryota; kingdom Metazoa; phylum Chordata; class Mammalia; order Dasyuromorphia; family Dasyuridae; genus Antechinus; species Antechinus flavipes. Next base: position 376,914,330 of record NC_067400.1, on the reverse strand, counting down.
GCTCCTTTCATTGAGCCACAAGAAGCCCCATTCTATCATTAACAAATCTTTCATTTTACCCACTTCCTCTTGTGTTCCCTCCAAATTCTGTCACTTCTAGATACCTTGCTCCTCCCATTTCATCCTTGACCACCTCTTCCAGTGCTCAATGACCCCCAAATACTAGTCCTAAAGGGAAACTCAGCATTCTCCTTACTCTCCATTATCACTTCCAGACTTTTCTTCTGCCATCGTTGCTTGACAGTATTATACTGTATTAGATAAGCCTTGGACTTGGGATCAGAACTAACTTGGGTTTGAGTCTTGGTTCTGTCAGTTAATGAGGTATGACCTTGATTATGGAGCTCAACCTCTTCATTTGTAAAATCAAAATATTTTGTTTCTTTACTTCCTGGGACTGCAAGGACCAAATGAGATAATCTATAAGAAAGGCATTTTTTAAAAGTATAAAACTCTCCATAAAATGCAAGCTTTTATTATTTAATTTTTCCTTATCTTCTTATTCTTACCCTAAATCTTTGCTGATATTCTTTATCTCTTCTCTCTTCTGCCTGTCCTCATCTGCTGCAATTGAGAAAACTTTGTTGTTCTATCTTGGAACATTATCTCCTCTCTCTGCCAAGTCATTTCCCTTCTGTACTTCAAAATACTTCTCAAATGTCATTCCCTACATGATACTTCCCTTGTTTCAATTCTTTTCAGTTCAGCTAACATTTATTAATGTAACAGGTTTGATGCTGTCAGCAGTTAGGATCATGAGCAAGTGGATGCCAATCACTTACCATTCCATCCCATACTGTCATGCTCTCAGTATGGAAGTATCTGCTAGCTCATTGCTCCACTCCATCTATCAACCCCTCCTATAATTTCTAGACCTAGATTATTATTTAAATCATTCATATCTCAATAATCATAGTTTAAAATAATTTAATTAGATTAGTTGAAAGCATGGTAAAAATTAAGAAAATGATAGATAAAAATCATAGCATATAACATTCTATTCCTTTGTAATTCTATCTCCAGAAGACAGAAAAAAATCCATTTAGGTTGGAATCCTATCTTTTAGTTACAGCAGGTACAGATGACTTGACAATGTCTTCTTCTCTCAGCTATGCTATGAGACATGGCATACTATCTAAAATTGTAATAAATATTGCAGCTTTTCTCTTATGGGGCAGGGTGACACGCACTGGTTAACAAAAGCTATATCTCCAAGTCACATTCTCATGCTTCTTAAACATTGGTCCTCGCTTATGCTCAGTATTGATACCATCAGCCTCCTCAGCTGATTCTGGATTCGGTTTTTGTCTGTGCTCCTCTACAGGCACTAGCAGAAAGCCTTACAGCCTACTGTCATATGCTGGTGAATGGAATGCCAAGACATTTGCTATGTCTTTGAGATTCTCTTCCCTTCAAGCTACAAACCCAGGGTTACTCAACTAGAATTATGAACTCCTGTTATCTTTATCATCCTTCTCTCCTCATTATTTCCCCAATGTCCATATATCTAGAGGAAAAAAAGCAAATGAAGCTAATAGGGATGTAAGAGTACAATTAATTCTAATATGTCTCTATCAAGTACATTTTTTGTGCAGAGTATTGTCCTAGGAGCTGGATGTGACACAAGATAAAGAATGGATGGCCCTTCCCTCATGAAATATAAAATCTAGGGGAGGATTGCAACACATACACACACAATAACAATAACACATATGCAACATATTAACAATTTCAGTTTCTTCTTATCATTGTAATTCATATCTTTTCCATATATTTAATAATTCCTGGGCATTGTCATATTTTAGTTTATCTCACAGTTCTCTATTGAGCTGTATGTTCTTTTAGAAAAGGATCTATTTTCTTATTTAGTCATTGTACAAAATCTAGAATGGTATCATTGTAACAGTTTTTCTTTCATAGTTTCTAGTAACAAGAGGGTAACATCAACAAAATTGCTGTTTTTCCCCTTCCCCTCAGAAAAAAAAGCAACCAACTAGTATTTGAAATGTATCGAGAGTACAAATTATTAAGTAAATTTCATTTACATGCATTAATGGACAAAATGAGATATTGGAAGTAATTTCTAGGGAACTCTAAGCTACTCAATGATAATGTCCTACCATAGTCCTATTACTGAGTTTCCCTGCAATCTTAGCAATTCAGCCATTTGCTCAAAGCCCAAGCCAGACTCTATTTCAAGATGTAAAGTTCTTTTCCACATTCTAATTTCAAGGTACCTTAACATTATTGTCATATTTGATCTTAACAACAGTCAAGTGAAACATATAAGGTAGGAATTATCATTCCCCTCTGCAGAAGGGGAAACTGAGGTTAAAATCATAGAAGTTTGGAGTTGGAAGGTCTTTTAGAGATATCTATCCCTATAGATGAAGAAACTGAGGTTAAGAAGTTGCCAGAGATTACATATACACACATGCGTACATATGCGTGAGCATATATATAGATATCTATATCTATATATATCTGTGTCTGTGTCAGAGTCATGGCTATAAAATTAGATCTACTTTCAGCTTTCTAATCTGTTAATTGAACTATACATACTCTCCCCACTTGATCTGGAGATGTTCAATGTGGGACTACCCTGGTAGGAATGATTCACTGAAAGAGGCTATAATTTCTGAATTAACAGCTAAAATATGACACTTTTACCCCAGGTTATTCACTGAGATTCTAGAAGCAACAGTGACTCAATGGCAGATCTTTGAGAAAAGCAAAAAGGGTAAGGAACACCTTAGGAAAGGGCTAATTTCTTCTTGAGTTCCTTCCTTTATCTCTTGCTAGTTTTATTTAAAGCTTTTTGGATTGAACCCAACCTTGGCCAGATACTGAGAGATTAAGTTTCAAAACATAGGATATTGGTGTTGTGTCTCATAGAAGTCATATTAGATTTTGAAACTGCTGTCAATCAGTACTTGCTGTCATAAAGAGGTGAAAGATTTAAGGACTACAATGTCTTTTGGTGGGAGAGGTGATGAGAACAGAGATTTGCAGGTAAATATTTGACAACTCATGCTTTGAAAAAGATATATATTTAGGGTAACTAAGTGGTGCAATGGATAGAACACGAACCCTGGAGTTGGGAGGACATGAATTCAAATATGACCTTAGACACTTGCTACTTACTAGCTGTATGACCCTCGGCAGGTTATAATGCCATTACCTTACAAAAAAAAAAGTATATATATAAGCTTTTAGGTTTCATCTGTACAAACATTTTGTACATCTCTTTCTTAAGTGTTGGCAAAAAAAATCCCAAAACAATACATTTAGCCCTAATTTGGCCTTTGATAATTTCCAAGGTGTGTTGTTCACACTAACTCCAGCATACCTTCTGAGGGAGGTCAAGAGGGAAGACCTGTAATTTCGTTGTTAAGGAATTTTCAATAAGGAAATTTCATTTTTAAATGTAGATCTATTGAGGTTCTGCAACTTATAGCCTTAGAGAATTGTCTGGGGATACTCACATGCTAAATGACCTAGAGTTCTATATTTAGTATATGGTAGCAACTTGCTCCTTATCCACCATGCCATAATGCTTCTCTGATTTTAATGACAAGCACTATAATTCACTAAAAGTATTGTTATTCAATAATTTGTCTTTCTCTTCATTTTCTCACAAACTATCCAGATATCTACCACCATCACTACTACTACTACTACCAACACTATCATCACCATCTGCCATCCCTGCTACCACTAGTACTTGCTACTACTACTACTACTACTACTACTACTATTACTACTACTACTACTACTACTACTATTACTACTACTACTACTACTACTACTACTACGGGCTAGAATTTTATATAAATCTTTAAAGCTATGGAATTTACAAATATTATATCATTTGATCCTCACAGCAACCTTGCTAGATGGATACTATTATAATCCCCACTTTATAGATGGGGAAAGAGAGGCAAATAGGGGTAAGTGAGATATGACCTCAAATCTTCCTGATTCCAGGTCCAATGCTCTAGTCTCTGTGCCACCTGAAGTGACTGGATATATTAATTCTAGTATATTTAGAATATTGAACACTGGAACAATTAATTGATAGTTTTAAATTTTCTCAGTCTATCTAGTGTTGGTTTATTGCCATCATGAAGTCTTCCATGATCTTCTCATCTTCTAATACCCTCACACTCAAAATGACTTTATATTGATTTTATATGTACATGCACATATACACATTATCTCACTTGATAGAATTGTAAGCTCATTGGGATCAGAGACTATTTTATTTTTGTGTTTGCACACCCAACTCTCTTGCCTGTCTTGTAGTAAATACTTATGAGTACTTGTTGATTTATTGCTCAACATAATAGTTATCAACGAGATCTCTGAAAAATTTCCTGACATTTAAAAATTTTATTTTTTGCCTATGAATATACTGGGTTTTTTTAAGGTTAGAGAGTTGCTCAGGAATGTTATAGAAGGGAGGACTTACTTTTAAGAATTTTAAATCTCTAGGGATGATTTATATTAAAATGCCACCAGTATTACGATTTAGGACAAGCACTCATTTTCCTCATATGATATTACATAGGATCAAATTCTTCTGAAAGTTGTTCAGAGACTTATAAAAGATAAGCTTCTTTGTAGACAGCAAGCTCACCATCCTTGCATACTTGTATCTAAAATAGTACCAAAATTCTCTTTACTGCTTGTGTGTACCAAAATGAAGCATGAGCTCATAGTAGTATTTTAGTTATTGGTTCAGTTTCTGATGTCTTCCTAGAGCTTTTTCAGGCTCTCTCTGTCCTTACAACATGACCTCTTAGCTTAATTTGTGTAAGCCATGTGACCAGCTGTTTACTGAGTTCTGCTGTCCTAGGCCAAGTCCTTTTGATAACATAAGAAGACATTTTTAGTGGTACAGTTTATGTTGCCTTCATAAAGGGTTCCGTGTATTATTTATTTCATAGGCATAAATAGAATCCTTTGAGGTTGTGCCATGACAGGAAGTGGACCAACCAGGATAAGTAATGAAGTCAGAATCAGTATGAAGGAATTTCTTATAACTTTTTCCCTTTTTAAAAATTTAGAACACCAATATATTATGGATGGTTCCCTTTATTGGCTACACTAAAATGGGATAGCGAAAGTAAATTATTTCCATCAGTGAAGATGGTAATTTGTTCCTTGTTTGCTAACTTTAATTAGCCAACATGTGTCCCATATTACATACATGTTTATTTTTATTTTTAAGTTAAAATTTCGATTTGTTTTTGATATGTGTGACACTTAAAAGAAATTCTCATCACAGGGCACTCACTTTAAGTCCCCTGCAAAGCAAAGCTGTTAAATATTAATTCTCAACTTTATTATAGACCTGTATATACATAGATAATATATTCCACATCCTTGCAGGAGTGCAGTTCTCCACTTCCAAAGAATATCCACAGATAAAAATTTCATTTTTCTATCTTTGCTGGAGTGAAAGCTCCTCCTTCATTTGCATTTTCTTGATTTGCAAGTGTTTCACAGAGTTCATTTTCGATAGCAGAGAATTGGTCATGATTTTATTTTAAAATATAGCACACTGTTCTTATGCCAGAGACTCCTTAAGTGGCTATTTCTGTTCTCCGTTCTCTACAGGAACAAGTAAATACTGCAAGTTATTTTTAAATGTTTTTTTAAATAGTGTTTGTTATTTCAAGGCATTAAGGAGTAAAAAATCATCTTAGAAAATGCTGGTCAGTTGTGTTTATGGCTTTATGTCAACACATTTGTCATTTTAAGAAAGTGTCACAATCCTGGAAGAAGATTGCTTGTACATCTTGAGTTGGATTCCAATTCGAGAAATACTCTGTGCATCTTCAATTACATCTCATAGGATCTGTGTTTGCACATCTGCTTCTTCTTGTATTGTGCAAATTAGGAAGATTTGCATTCTTTCTTTTAGTGATGTAATTGGTCCTCTAATATGAGAGACTTGCCTCTTCTTTTTCACTTACAACTTATACCTTTCCCCTAATACAGAGAAAGTCCTTTGTCAAAAGGTTATTGGGCAACTTAGTTAAATATTGCAAAGAAACTTGAAGTCAACTAGTCTAAGATCAGAAAACTTAGGTCCCAGATCCCAGTTCTGCTTCTGACTAGCTGTGAGAACTCTCAGGCTTCAGTTTCCTTATTTGTCAATTAGTTAACATGTTGGGATTAGATCAAGGATTCTTACTCTTTTGTGTGTCACAGTCCTTTGTGGAAGTCTTGTGCAGCGTACAGACTCCTTCCCAGAATAACACGTTTAAATGCATAAGACAAAATAAGCTTGCAAAAAAACCCAATTATACTGGAATACATTTATCAGTATCTTAAAAAACAACATCAACATGTTCCTGGACTCCAGGTGAAAAACCTCTGGAGTAAATAATCTTCAAGGTCCCCTCCACCTCTTAAATTTCTTGGCTAGTTATTCACAAGTAGCTTTTAAAAATGTTCCCATTAAAATGTTTGGAATATTTTTATCTTTTTAATCTGGTTATATTTTTTTCTCCTTTGGTTCATTTCTAGATGTATAGTTTTTAAAAGAGATAGTTGCAGTCCTCCCCTTCTTCCATCCCTTAATTCTGATATTGAGTACTATGCCTTCCCCAGCTTTGACTAACAGAGTGCTTCATGCCTGGGATATACCTTATATAAGCTTGGTGAATTGTAAGGAATGGAATTTCAGGAGTTAAGGAGAAACCCTCTTTGGGGTAGTGGGTGGGTGGAACAGGCAAGAATTATGATTCTTATGCTCAAACACTAATTCCTTTTTTTTTAAATCTATATTATGTCATCTGGTTACAGTATACAAAATAATTTATCATCATTTCTGTTGAAATTAGAGAAACAGGTGAGGAGAGAGCATATTGCTCTTGGAATCCAGAATGTATGTGTAGCTGTGAATACGATAGGAATTCTAACTTCTGACATGATGGTGTTCTTAGTCCACATTTTTGGATTGCTATACTGTATCTAATCAAATTCGTATAAGTAATGCCATGCATGCAGTGCATCTCCCATAATTCTCTTTGGAGACAGTGCACAGCTGCTCTAGGGAGTATTAGCTGCTTCTTAGGAGCTGGTATCTTCTTTCATTAAAATCACAGATGGTGGGGTGTCTTTCCCACCATGACAGTTAATTTGAGCTCTGATCAGGTGAAGGGGTGATGTATATCCACAAAATAGCTCTTTAAATATAAATTCCCATATCATGTCCAAGTGCCATGTATTTTCAGTTGAATCATCAGTACTGATCCTGATCATTAGAGTGTGAAGATATAGGGAAAGAAAATAATCTTATACCCATGGGGTAAAATTATACTGAGAGGAAACTATATATCTTTGATTTATTAGGCTCTAATTCCACATAGATGAGAAAAATATTAATAGTCATTTTGTGTTGAAAAAAACATATCTATTTGCTGAAATGAATTCATTGATTTCCTTATTTAGTTGCTTCTATTTGGCAGCTCTCTGGACCTCCAAGATGAAGCACAAATCGATCTCTTCAGTGGTTGCTGATTTTGATTTTCTTGATTGCTCATACTCATAAGGGTCACATGTTTTCATCCATGAAACTTTAGTTGCTGACAATTGAAAACTTTCTATAGATCATGTGTCCTTGCATTATGGTGCCATTTTATTCCTCCACTGGCTAGTGAAAAATCATTGTCTAAATTAAATTTCATTTCCTGTTTCAATGAATAAAGTCCCAAATCCACAAGAGAGCTAATCCAGATTAGAGAATTTCCACAAATCAAAAACCCAGATCAGACAATTTATGTTCCAGAAGGAAAAGAAATCAAGAATATATGATATAATAAATGGTCAAAGGATATGAACAGACAATTCTCAGATGAAGAAATTAAAACTATTTATGGCATATGAAAATATGCTCCAAATCATTATTAATCAGAAAAGTGCAAATTAAGACAACTTTGAGATACCACTACACACCTGTCAGATTGGCTAGAATGACAGGGAAAGATAACGTGGAATGTTGGAGGGGATGTGGGAAAAAAGGGACACTGATACATTGTTGGTGGAATTGTGAACACATCCAGCCATTCTGGAGAGCAATTTGGAACTATGCTCAAAAAGTTATCAAACTGTGCATACCTTTTGATCCAGCAGTGTTTCTACTGGGCTTATACCCCAAAGAGATACTAAAGAAGGGAAAGGGACCTGTATGTGCCACAATGTTTGTGGCAGCCCTGTTTGTAGTGTCTAGAAGCTGGAAAATGAATGGATGCCTATCAATTGGAGAATGGTTGAGTAAATTGTGGTATATGAACGTTATGGAATATTATTGTTCTGTAAGAAATGACCAGCAGGATGAATACAGAGAGGACTGGTGAGACTTACATGAACTGATGCTAAGTGAAATGAGCAGAACCAGCAGATCATTATATACCTCAACAACAATACTGTTTGAGGATGTATTTTGATGGAAGTGGATCTCTTTGATAAAGAGAGCTAATTCAGTTTCAATTGATCAAGGATAGACAGAAGCAGCTACACCCAAAGAAAGAACACTGGGAAATGAATATAAACTGCTTGAATTTTTGTTTTTCTTCCTGGGTTATTTATACCTTCTGAATCCAATTCTCCCTGTGCAACAAGAGAACTGTTTGGTTCTGCACACATATATTGTATCTAGGATACCTATTTAACATGTAAAGGATTGCTTGCTATCTGGGGGAGGGGGTGGGGGAAGGGAGGGGAAAAATCGGAACAAAAGTGAGTGCAAGGGATCATGTTGTAAAAAATTACCCTGGCATGGATTCTGTCAATAAAAAGTTATTTACCCCCCCCCCAAAAAAGAATATATGATATATATGCATACACACACATATATACATATACACATAAAATTATATATATATATAATAGTATATGTATATATTTGAATACTATTGTTTATCATATTATTATATAATATAATTATATAATAATATTATAGTACTACTAAGAAATTATGAAGGGAATAATTTCAAAGAAACATGGTATGACTTGTATGAACTGATGCAAAGTGAGGTAACCAGAACCAGGAGAACAATGTATAATAGCAATATTATAAAGACTTTGAAACACTTATCAACAAAATTTCCAACCAGAGTTTTAGATGATTCAAGCTGAATCACCTCCTGATGGAACAAGGAGTAGGGACTGGGCCAGCCTCTATTTTGGATATGGCCAGTGGGAGAATTTTTATTACTTAGCTATATGTGTTTGTAATTACATTTTTGTTATTTTTGCTTTATTAGTTGGAGGGAGTAGTAGATTACAGGGAATAAAATGATCAGATTGATTCTGTATCATTTTTAATTGATTCCATTTACAGTTGAGTGATTTTTACCCTCTAATTGACTAAGTGATGATTCTTTGTCTCTGAACCTAGTTCAGAAATTCATATGAATTGTAATGAATTAAATTGAGAAATATGTTAATCACTGTTTTCTTCTTGTCTTAAGGAAAGTTATTATTCTTGGGGAATGCAATTAAATTCCAGCGAATTTGGTCTAATATCTTTATATAACCAAACTCTCTTTCAAGCATGTTTGGTTTGCTGAACAAAGAAGTCTGGTCTATTATCTCTTACCTTGCAAGTAGTAAACAGGCAAACAATGAACATTTCTTAGTCTGCAGAAGTAAAGGAGAAAATTATTGCTAACCATTCATTCACAATTTCCAACTATTCATATTGTCCCTGATTCCTCAGCTCTGTAACCAGTTCTATTAATTTTGCCATTCAGGATAAACTTTTGTAGCCAATCATAACTTCTTCCTTACCAAGATGTCCTATTCTTTGTTCTGTACTCCCCACAAAATATAAAAGAGTCTTGAAGTCATTTGGCTATTGGATTTAGTCATTGATCTGCTTTATTACTAGATCCATGCCCTATTGATAAATTGTTATCTTGTTCATAAAAAAAGCATGCTTCAGTCTATTTTTGTTGAATTTCATTCACAAGAGAGAATATAGATATGTAAATGAAATTTAATTTAAAAAATACATTATATTGACCCAATCAAGCAGTAACCAATAAGTGATTCTGAGTAGTGGAGGGATATTTTGGCATAGGACTATTTTTTGTTTTGTTTTTAATAACTTTTTATTGACAGAACCCATGCCATCATAATTTTTTACAGCATTATCCCTTGCACTCACTTCTGTTTCGATTTTTCCCCTCCCTCCCTCCATCCCCTCCCCCAGATGGCAAGAAGTCCTTTATATGTTAAGTAGGTTACAGTATATCCTAGATACAATATATGTGTGCAGAACCAAACAGTTCTCTTGTTGCACAGGGAGAATTGGATTTAGAAGGTATAAATAACCCAGGAAGAAAAACAAAAATTCAAGCAGTTTATATTCATTTCCCAGTGTTCTTTCTTTGGGTGTAGCTGCTTCTGTCCATCATTGATCAATTGAAACTGAATTAGTTCTTTTTATCGAAGAGATCCACTTCCATCAGAATACATCCTCAAACAGTATCATTGTTGAAGTATATAATGATCTGCTGGTTGTGCTCATTTCACTTAGCATCAGTTCATGTAAGTCTCGCCAGTCCTCTCTGTATTCATTCTGCTGGTCATTTCTTACAGAACAGTAATATTCCATAACATTCATATACCACAATTTACTCAACCATTCTCCAATTGATGGACATATAGGACTATTTTTTATAAAAGAATGAGAGATGTGATAGATCACCTGTCTTTCTATTTCCCAGTGTCTCTACTTTTTGTTATTTATTTTAAGCAGAGAGTAGATATTTCTGCATAGATTTCATCCTCCAATCAACCATAAAAAAGCATTTATTAAGTATTTATCATGTATGACACACAATGAGAGTTGGAAATATACAAGGAGATGGAAAAAAATTTTCTGACTCAAAGTGTAAATGAACGAATGAATGTATATATATATACACATATATATTCTATATAAAGAGCCCATAGATAGATTAGATTATACACTACAAACACAAAGAGGAAATCAAATTTAGAAATTCTGGCTGTAGCATCTAGACGACTAAGAAAGATCTTTTGAGGAGTTAACAATTGAGCTGAGTCTTGAAGGAATTCTTTTTTGTTAAAAATATTTTTCTGATTACAGTGACATTTTGAATGTTTGCTTTTGAAAATGTTGAATCCAAATCCTCTCCCTCCCTCCCTTCCTCCCTTCTCCCCCCCCCATGAGAAGGTGATCAATTTGATATTGATTTTACATGTGCAGTTATGCAAAAAATATTTCCATATTAACTATGTTGCAAAAGAAAACAGACCAGAATAGGAAAACAAATGAAAATTTAAAAAGTAAAAAAAAGAGTATACTTTGATCTACATTCAGACTCTATCAGTTCTTTCTCTGGAGGTGAATAGCATCATCCATTATAAGTCCATCAGAATTGTTTTGGATCATTGTATTGCTTAAAATAGCTAAATTATTCTCAGTTGATTATCATATAATGTTGCTGTTAAGGTGTAAAATTTAATCCTGGTTTTGTTAACTTCATTTTTATATCATTTCAAATAAATGTTTCCAAATCTTTCTGAAAACACCCCCCCCCATTTCTTATAGCATGATAGTATTTCCTTTCAATCATATACCATAACTTGTTCAGCCATTTCCCAATTGATGGACATCTGTTCAATTTCTATTTTTTTGCCTCCACAGAAATACTGATATTTTTGCACATATAGGTTTCTCAAGGAATTATTTTTAATGGTATTTTGTTTTTTCCAATTATATGTAAAGAGAATTGCTAACATTCATTTCTTTATAAGATTTTGAATTCCAACTTTTTCCCCTTTCTCTCTCTTCTCCCTTTTCTTTCCCTCTTTCCCAGGACAGCAAGCAACTTGATATAGATTAAATATGTGCAATTATGCCAAACATATCTCCACACTGATCACATTGTTAAAAAAAAAAGAAACAGAAGAAAAGGAAAAAAATCCACAAAAAAATAAAGTGAAAATAATTTGCTTTCATCTATATTCAGAGTCTGTCAGTTCTTTCTCCATATTTTCAATCCTGAATCTTGGGATTGTCTTGGATTATTGTGTTGCTGAGAATGAAGTCAATCATGGTAGATCATTGCACAACAGTGCTGTTATTGTGTATCATGTTCTCCTGGTCCTGCTCACTTCATTCAGCATCAGTTCATATAAGGTTTTCTACTTTTCTTTGAAATCTTCCTGCTCATCATCTGTCTACCTACTTATATATAATATCTTAGTCTATATGCCTAGGTTTCATCTAAATGTCTATCTATCTGTTTGTCTGTCCAACTATCTATCTATCCTTCCCTCCCCCCCTTTCTATCTCTCTGTCTCTCTGTCTCACTCTGTCTCTCTCTCCATCTCTTCCCTCCCTCCCCCGCCCCCAATAGAAGGGAAAGTCTTTGAGAACAAAGACTTTTTGTTTTTATATTCCCACTACTTGATACATTGAAATCACTTAAATATTTATTAATTGATTGATCGATTGTTTGACCCAATATATATATATATGATAATAGTTAGTACTGGACAGGATTTCTGGAGATGGACCCAAGTTCCTGTGAGTACAAGAATACTGGACAGGATTTCTGGAGATGGACCCAAGTTCCTGTGAGTACAAGAAGATGGAATAGTATGTGGAAGAAGCAAGCCTCATGGGAAAAGGAGTTTGGTAAACAATCAGGGTTCATTCATAGTAGAGGAGTAGAGGGTGTTAGAAACTTAAGAGGAGTGGGAATGGAATGGGGATTGAAAGAATTGGGAATAATATCAGCAGAAAGGAGTTTTTGTTAAGATTGTCTTATAGTGTGAATCACATAGATTTGGAGTGGAAGAAGAGAAAGTTTTCTAACTATACTTCTGCCCATTGCTCCAAACAATGCAGGAGCTAGGGGCAGATATGTTTGGTTGGGGTTGGTCAAATGATGAGAGGTGAAGTATCTGGATGATGGGTAATTTTAGAGGGTTGAGACATTGCTGACTCACTCAAATTCCCTCCTAGGACATAATACAGATGTTGATTTGAATTCTTATCCTAGGCTGAGTCTAAGTGCTCTCATGGTGAGAGGCAACTTTGGTAGTATAGCACCTAGCACACCTCTATTTCACAAGTGGGACTCTCCTAGGTTTAAGGTATCCTGTGGGTCTGTATCCACTCAATACCATAGCTCATAAGCTGCCACCTATGTTGTTCTTTAAAAGTTGTTTTTTAAAATCATCCAGAGGATACATTAAGTTCAAAGCAGTGTTTTAATGAAATAGTATTGTATGAAAAATTTCGTTAGAATATTTCCTTTAAGCCAATATCTCATTCTATCATAAAACATAATTATATAATTAGGAAAAGTGTCCACTCATAGCAATCACATGTAAGAGACATATATGTAGGGAATATGTGTGGTCACAGCACATGCATGGAGGCATATGTATTTGGACTACTGTTGTCTTCTGGTAGAATTAATCTGCAGCTCTTACTAGATGTGCTTTCTGCTGAATGTGGCATCCCCTTGGCATATTTTTCTGCTACAAGATCAATAGAGCAATGCTCAGCTGAGTAGTCACTCTGTGACCAGTGGAGACCAGCAGAGAAATATACCCATTTAACTAGATTTTGCTTTGCTGGTCGTGGACATGTAGTTATTTCTGAGGATTGCTCCCTGTTACCAATGTCTGGGCATCATCTCTGCAAAGACACTAATTGGCCATCTCAAATCCTATCTGCTGGATAGCCTAAACCTTTTTCTTGACGGGGCATCTGAAATATCTTTAGGTAGCCAGCCAAAAGTTAGGCAGAATGCCCCCACACTAAGTGCCTCTCTCTGTCCTCTGCTGTTCTCTTCTGTCCTTTCCTGTCCTGTCCTCTTTTGTTCTTTCCTATCCTAGCCTGTCCTCTTCTCTTCCTGTCCTCTTCTGTCCTATCCTGTTCTCTCTTCTTCTGTCCTGTCTTCTTCTGTCCTATCCTGTCCTCTCCTCTTCTGTCTTATCCTGTCCTGTCCTCTTCTGCCCTGTCCTGTCCTCTTATTCTGTGCTGTTCTCTCTTCTATAATCCTGTCCTGTCCTATCCTCTCCTCTTCTGTCCTGTCCTGTCGTCTCCTCTACAGTCCTGTCCTGTCCTCTTCTGTCCTGTTCTGTCCTGTCTCTTCTGTCCTATCCTGTCTTGTCCTCTTCTGTCCTGTCCTGTCCTCTTTTGTCCTGTCCTGTCCTCTTCTGTCCTGTCCTGTTCTGTCCTATCCTGTCCTGTCCTCTTCTCTCCTGTCCTGTCCTATCTTGTCCTGTCCTCTTCTGTCCTATTCTGTCCTCTCCTTTTCAATCCTGTTCTGACCCCTCTTCTTCTGTCCTATCCTGTCCTGTCCTCTTCTGTTCTGTCCTGTCCTCTCCTCTTTCCCTTCTCTCCTCTATTCTTCAACAAGGGATGGTGCTGTCTGGAAGAATTCTTTTTTGGTGAGTCTTCTACTAAATCTCCAACTAGATCTAGCCATGATTCCAATCTATCTTAGCAGAATGTCCCAGGAATCCTTCAGTAGGTAGAGAATTTGATGAAATGCTATCATAATTTGCTTCTTAACATTTTTAGGGGTCATAGTGTTATGCTGTCATTTTGCTGCCTACCACCTTAGTCCAGTAGAGTAACAAACAATGCTGGACTTGCAGTGGAATGTGATAATTTCATGTCACTGCTTCCTTTGCCTAGAAGAATAAAACAAGATAGATGGGGAGGGCAACTGAGATTTTGTTATTTTTTTTTAAATTAAGGCTAAGTTATCTTGGCCTAATAAATGAGATTTAATTTTAATAGAAGTTTGATTTGTGAAACCAGCATCACATTATGTCCTTTTTGTTACTGTAGAAAGAAAGCTTGATTTGAATGTCCTGGTAGCATCCTGCACCGGCTGAGTGTACCAGCTTAGCCAGCACTGTATCAGCGCCAGACTCCCAGAACATTGTGTAACTTTTCCCACCTGATGCTAGCCACTATCTGTCATGTTCAGTTCTAATTTTGAAAGGCTGCCCAACCTCCCCTACATCTGACTAATCTTACAAGAAAGATGCTGCCTCTTGTATACTCAGATTATCAAGGAGCCCTTCCCCCCACCTTCTCTGAATTGCTGCACACTATTAAATGTAGTTGTTATTCAGCAAAGAATGTTGGCAGGTGTAATATGGGTACAGTGTGATTCAGCTGTCCATGTGGTTGAGAAATCAAGGTTTACGTAAGTAATGCTATTGAGTTAAATCCTGGGGCAAAGCCAACTATGTCTATGAGCCTTGCCCTTTAAGTTCCTATAAGATGTATGTCTGCACATGTCTGGTATCACGAAGTTTTAAAAGTTTTGTGTGTAATGGACCTCTTTTCTTCTTTATGGAGAGATTCTTAAAATCTGCCTACTCAATATGAATATTCCAATACTTTGAGAATATTTAGATTTTATTCAGGTGGGTATTCTCTTTACTAATACAGATCACCAACCTTCTACTCTTTAGCGAGAGGTCTGTATTAGGTTGAGGTGTCCTCCTCTCCTCCCATTCATTCCTTGGTACCCTATATTCTGGTAGTGAGCTTATCAGAATTTAAAAGAATTCAGCAAAGCTGGTACTAGGACAATTGATATGCAAAGTTTGTTGGCATTGTCTTTTGGAGCCCAGAGTCATGCCCAAATCACAACGGGGCTTCAGTGTGAGACTTTTGTTTATTCAATGTAGAAACAGCAACAGGAAAAAAAAAAGGAAAATATTTGTATAAGAAATTGTTGAAATGTCTATAATCTTATCAATAGTGAATATTTGTATCTCCAGGTCAGGGATTGGAAATTCTTTAACAATTAGAACCATTAGTGGGGTTAAACAATGTCTTAATGTATAATTAATGAGTGCTGACCATATTCAGAGGCAAATAGAAAGTTGGTGAAAAAAAGGAAATAGGATGAAGGAACTGAGATAAAGAGGAAGGGGAGAGCAAAGAGGAAAGTGCTACCAAAATGCAAGTTAGGACATATGTGCTTTATCAAGTCTCTCTCAGTTTCAGAGTAAGAAACAGTGGTATGGATAATAAAGAGAGTGGATTTCTATCTATGATCTGGATGCCCCAAAATGGGAATAGAGACTCTAAACATCCCTTGTGTTAAAGCTCTTTGATCAACCTACAACTCTTTTCTAGCCCTCTTTAGGAAAAGCTGGCTATTTTTCATTGTGTATTCTCCCTTGCTACCTATGGCTTAATCAGAAAGAAGTTTTAGGTTAGTAACTTAATGCGACTTAATTTGTCAACTTAGTTTATCCAAGCCTTAATCATTTGATTGTTCTTTCCAAAATCTCCTAAAATTAATATATATCTTTCTAATATGGAACTATCCAAAAAACACGTTTAGGATTTGCTTTACTTTTAAAGCCATACATTTAATTTTCTGAACAATGTTATGTAATCACTATATTTTATTATTATATTTTAAAATATATTACTTTTTAAAAAATTTATATTTTTAAACAAAACATGATGGAGCCAGTAATTGAACTTGTTGCTTAGGGATTACTTTAGCTCCTTAGTATTATCCTATTATCTTTTTAAAAGAAATATTATGCTCTTATTGTAATTACTTTTGATAATTTTTTACCCTAGGAGGTAAATTATTAATTAGGATGTGCATTGTAAATTATTTTTATATTAGGTGATTTTTGTCTGACAATAGTTTCAAGTTTTTAATTAAACTATTTCCCATGGATTTATTATTAATAGCTTTGGGCTCTATTAAATGGAGGGCTAATCAGATTTCCACCCTATGACTCTGCATGCAGCCGGAAAAATGATTCTGCCCAGCTGAGCCAGCTGGTAAATAGTGCGTGGCTGAACCCAGATGTGAGTGAGTTTGTGTCTTATGTTTGGTTCAGATCACATACTATTTAGATTCATAATGGGAATATATTCCTATTCTCACTATAAGGAGTATTTCTATGTGAAAGCTCCATTTTCACATTTTTGTACCTTAGTTTTTTATCATGGACTTTCTGTTCATATACAGTAGCATAAATTTGCAAGGAACCAGTATATCCCAGGTTTGAAAGAAATTAGCCTAGAATCTAGATGCTAAAGAAATCAGTCTGTAGGCAAATATAAATTTTTTAATTGACTAGGATATAAAAAATGAAAAAAGAGAAATGAATAGATGTGTGCCTTTTAGAGGAAACCTCATTTTTAGGGAAAAAAACTGCCATGCAAAAATCCTGATTTATAAAACAGACATATTGGAAGTAATTATTCATTTTGTATAGGAATTCTTTACATTTGCCAAAAAACTTAAGTCACCATTCCCTTTAATAGCAGGCAGGTCTTCCAGTTAATTTAATATATGATTTGATGTTCAAAAACTTAATTTGCAACCAACTTTTCAAGAGCATAAGAAGAGGAATCTAGAATTACAACTACATTTGCTGTGTAAAAGAATATACCTGTACTAATTACTGTCCACAACACAGCAAAACCCTCTCTTATATTAATTATATTAACATTATATAATAAAACTATATTATATAATAAAAATATAACATACAATAACACATTGACATTAAACCCACACTTTTAATAAGCTAATTAATTGAACAAATAGTTCTTGATTGCCTAGCAAGTTTAAGTCATCCCGAACATTATTTTGAGGAAGATTAAGCAGATTGATTTCAGAAAAGACTTAAATGAACTAATAATTGAGTGAAGTGAGCAGAATCAAGAGAACATTGTATAAAGTAAAAATAAGATTATGATGAACTTGATTCTTCCTAGCAATGCTGACAATTCCAATAGATTTGGAACGGAATCCAGAGAGAGGAAACTATGAAGACTGACTGGATTGAAGCATAATTTTTTTTGTTTGTTTTTTTCTTTCTCGTGGCTTTTTCCTTTTTGATTTAATTTTTTTATTTTCTGGACAACATGACAAATGTGGAAATGTTTAAAAGGATTGCACATGTTTAACCTAAATTACTTGCTCTTGGAGAGAAGGGAAGCAAGAAAAGGAGGGTGAAAAAAATTGGGAACAAAAAGTTTTACAAAAATGAATGTTGGAAACTATCTTTATATGTATTTGAAAAAATAAAATATTATTGAGAAAGATAAAAAAGTCATTGGATTTCAAGAGATAGCTACAGGGAGGGAATTCTAAATGGATGGAACAGCTACAGAAAATAGCAATGGGATTTGAAATTAGGGAAGCATTAAGATGATTAAGAAATCATTTAGTTAAGTAATAGTAGAAGTGTAAGCCAGGTGAAAGAGATTTGATTGACTAGGATGTGTTGGAATCCTTACTAAGTGCTAACTAATTAGAGTTGATCTAATCTTACAAGAAGATGTTTTGGGCAGAACCTGAAACAAGGTACTAAGTAGAACTAAGTTCAATGAGTTCACACCTCCCTTGAAGCTCGTTGGGCCAGAGAGCACTATGGGAGAAAACCCATAATCCCTCTCTCTCGTATCCCACAATTCCTCCCTCTTGGATAAAAGAAACAGACAGAAGCTCTCGGTCAGATTTCAGTAGAGTTACGCCAGAAGCCCTCTCTCCGAGGCAAGGCAGAATATTTTCCACTTGGCTGGCTGGTGGCAGAAGTGTTCTTCGGAGAATGAAGACGCTACAAGTCGAGAATTTACCGGAATGACATGAAGACTGGAGCTGGCTGGAGGCTGAAGAAAGCAGAGGCAGAGGCTGAAGGACCAGACCTTTGGATTTAAAGACATTCGGAGAGAGCTCTTGGAACCAAGCAGAAAGATAGGCCTCTAAGCTAACCGGGCTATATTGCAGATAAAAAAAAGATCTGAACTTTTATCACCTGGCTGCGTTTCGAGAAGAAAAAGCTCACAACATTTTGGCGCCCTGAACGTGGGACAAACAGACCCCTCAGTGGATTTCAGTGGAAAAGCTCCGATCCTGATTCAAGTGGAAAAGCCTCTGATCCTGATCCAGTGGAAAAGACTCTTCAACCCAGAAATTAGGGTGAGTGCAATAAAGAAATTTTGCTAAAAGAGTTAAAGTAGAATTTCATCTAAGATGGGACAGATATTTAGAAAACAGCCTTCTGTTTCTGTTCAAGGAAAATGTTTAGAGAGCATTGTCAAAATTATGGAAAGCCAAGGTTTAATTATAAGTTTACAGCAAATCACTGAACTTTTACAAACTGTAAAGGACATATGTCCTTGTTTCTCTCTTGATAAGGAATTAGATCTAAGTGAATGGAAATTGGTTGGAGAGGATCTTTGTCAATTCTATGATAAAAATGGGCCTAACTCAATAATTAATACATATAATGTAATACAATTGGCTATAAGAAGTTATTTAAGTGATAGAATGATGAAAAGGAAAGTACAGGAGGAAGAAATGCCAACTTTACTAGGTGAAAAGGAGGACAAATCAGATGAGAATGGAGTTAATTACAATTCTGAGTATGATACTTCACAGCAGGAGGAATTAGGTGATTCCACATCTCATGACCCTCCCCCCGCAATTAACCCTTCATGGGTGGAACAAGGGGGAGGGAGAGAGGCAGAAACACAGTCAGCTTCTCCTATAAAGCAGAATTTGAAAGCAAAAAATGAAGGAGAAGATATATCTGATTTTATAAATGCATATCCTGTGATTGAAAAGATTGACTCTTCAGGTCAAAAAGAGAGAAAATACACTCCTTTTAATTTGGGAAAAATTAAAGATTTGAAAAAGGCTTGCACTCTTTATGGGGCTACATCATCTTATGTGAAGATGTTACTGGATAATTTGTATTATTATATTTTAAAATATATTACTTTTTTAAAAATTTATATTTTTAAACAAAACATGATGGAGCCAGTAATTGAACTTGTTGCTTAGGGATTACTTTAGCTCCTTAGTATTATCCTATTATCTTTTTAAAAGAAATATTATGCTCTTATTGTAATTACTTTTGATAATTTTTTACCCTAGGAGGTAAATTATTAATTAGGATGTGCATTGTAAATTATTTTTATATTAGGTGATTTTTGTCTGACAATAGTTTCAAGTTTTTAATTAAACTATTTCCCATGGATTTATTATTAATAGCTTTGGGCTCTATTAAATGGAGGGCTAATCAGATTTCCACCCTATGACTCTGCATGCAGCCGGAAAAATGATTCTGCCCAGCTGAGCCAGCTGGTAAATAGTGCGTGGCTGAACCCAGATGTGAGTGAGTTTGTGTCTTATGTTTGGTTCAGATCACATACTATTTAGATTCATAATGGGAATATATTCCTATTCTCACTATAAGGAGTATTTCTATGTGAAAGCTCCATTTTCACATTTTTGTACCTTAGTTTTTTATCATGGACTTTCTGTTCATATACAGTAGCATAAATTTGCAAGGAACCAGTATATCCCAGGTTTGAAAGAAATTAGCCTAGAATCTAGATGCTAAAGAAATCAGTCTGTAGGCAAATATAAATTTTTTAATTGACTAGGATATAAAAAATGAAAAAAGAGAAATGAATAGATGTGTGCCTTTTAGAGGAAACCTCATTTTTAGGGAAAAAAACTGCCATGCAAAAATCCTGATTTATAAAACAGACATATTGGAAGTAATTATTCATTTTGTATAGGAATTCTTTACATTTGCCAAAAAACTTAAGTCACCATTCCCTTTAATAGCAGGCAGGTCTTCCAGTTAATTTAATATATGATTTGATGTTCAAAAACTTAATTTGCAACCAACTTTTCAAGAGCATAAGAAGAGGAATCTAGAATTACAACTACATTTGCTGTGTAAAAGAATATACCTGTACTAATTACTGTCCACAACACAGCAAAACCCTCTCTTATATTAATTATATTAACATTATATAATAAAACTATATTATATAATAAAAATATAACATACAATAACACATTGACATTAAACCCACACTTTTAATAAGCTAATTAATTGAACAAATAGTTCTTGATTGCCTAGCAAGTTTAAGTCATCCCGAACATTATTTTGAGGAAGATTAAGCAGATTGATTTCAGAAAAGACTTAAATGAACTAATAATTGAGTGAAGTGAGCAGAATCAAGAGAACATTGTATAAAGTAAAAATAAGATTATGATGAACTTGATTCTTCCTAGCAATGCTGACAATTCCAATAGATTTGGAACGGAATCCAGAGAGAGGAAACTATGAAGACTGACTGGATTGAAGCATAATTTTTTTTGTTTGTTTTTTTCTTTCTCGTGGCTTTTTCCTTTTTGATTTAATTTTTTTATTTTCTGGACAACATGACAAATGTGGAAATGTTTAAAAGGATTGCACATGTTTAACCTAAATTACTTGCTCTTGGAGAGAAGGGAAGCAAGAAAAGGAGGGTGAAAAAAATTGGGAACAAAAAGTTTTACAAAAATGAATGTTGGAAACTATCTTTATATGTATTTGAAAAAATAAAATATTATTGAGAAAGATAAAAAAGTCATTGGATTTCAAGAGATAGCTACAGGGAGGGAATTCTAAATGGATGGAACAGCTACAGAAAATAGCAATGGGATTTGAAATTAGGGAAGCATTAAGATGATTAAGAAATCATTTAGTTAAGTAATAGTAGAAGTGTAAGCCAGGTGAAAGAGATTTGATTGACTAGGATGGGTATAGGGAAGTGGAGAATCATCCAACTGAGAGATCTGACTTTGAAAAGAAGGAAAAATAGTCTTAGGTAGAATGAGTAGCAAGATCAAATAAAGGCCTTTTTCAAGATAATGAAAACCACGAAGAGAGAAGTTGGCATTAATTCTATTCTTCTAGAGATCCTTGAGGTCAGAATCTCACTTACTGTACATTTAATACAAACTTAAGTCGATAGAATCATGTGCTGATGGACTTCAGAAAGAAGGCCTCTTGAATCTGGATGGACAGTAGACCAAGATCTTCTGACATGGATCTAGATGAAAGGCTAAAGGGAGAATAGAATATATAGCAGTTATATAGAAGTTATAAGAAAGAAGAGAGTTTTTTAGAAGTTGAATCATGATATTATGGAATATTATTGTTCTGTAAGAAATGACCAGCAGGATTATTTCAGAAAGGCCTGGAGAGACTGAAGTGATGCTGGGTAAAAAGAGCAGGACCAGGAGATCATTATATACTTCAACAACAATACTATATGATGATCAATTCTGATGGATGTGACTCTCTTTAACAATGAGATGATCCAAATCAGTTCCAATAGAGCAGTAATGAATTGAACCAGCTACACCTGGCGAAGGAACTCTGGGAGATGACTATGAACCACTACATAGAATTCCCAATCCCTCTATTTTTGTCTGCCTGCATTTTTGATTTCCTTCACAGGCTAATTGTACACTATTTCAAAGTCCGATTCTTTTTGTACAGCAAAATAACTGTTTGGACATGTTTATGTATATTGTATTTAATTTGTACTTTAACATATTTAACATATATTGGTCAACCTGCCATCTGGGGTAAGGAGTGGGGGGAAGGAGGGGAAAAGTTGGAACAAAAGGTTTTGCAATTGTCAATGCTGAAAAATTACCCATGCATATAACTTTTAAATAAAAAGCTATAATAATAAAAAAAGAAGTTGAATCATGGAAACATATATTTAGAGTGAGAAAGGATTTTAGAGGTCATCTAGTACAACACCATGATTATATAATTGAGTTAACATGAGTAAGAAGAAAATTTGAATTGAGATTCCCTTTCCAAATATATCACTTTTTCCACAGCACTATACTTGCATCAATATAGATCTGCTGTTTAGTCAGTCATTCAGGTAATCAATAAAAAAACACATTTATTAAGCTACTAGTGTACTATGTGCCAGGCACTGTGTTAAGTTCTAGCGGTATGAAGAGAGGCAGAAGACAGAAGAGAAATATATCCTTCACAAATTTTGGCCAGGACACACTAAGGTCTAGCCAAATTGACCTTCATACTGTTCTCCATACATGGTGCAGCATTCTCCTGCCTCCTGGACTTGTATACTAGTTGTGCCACACATATCATAGGTGGGCCTATCGCACACCCTGTGTATTTTGTGATTTGTGATTCACATTTAAAAATTTTAGTTCTTAATAAAAAATAAGATTAGCTAACTTTTAATTTCCTTAGTTTGATGGATAAAAACATCTTTACTTTGTAATTAAGTATTCAAATATTCTATTAAAATTTTTTTAGATCTGTATCCCAATGAATTGTACTATATATGGCCATGTTCTATTTCTATATAGTATATACAAATATATATGTGTGTGTATTTGTATATATTCATATGGAAACACACACATATACATATGTTACATATGTATATGTGTGTGTGTGTGTATATATATGTAGTCTCCCCTCTCTTACTAGAATGTAAACTAATCAAGAGCAGGAAATCTTTTACTTTTGTTTTCCTAATTCTAATGACTGGCACAGTGCCTGGTACTTTGGAGGGGCTTAATAAATACTTGTTGATAGATTTATTTATCTATCTTAGATTTATCTATCAAAAGAGAGTTAGGATCTGAGTAATTTAGACAATGATCTCATTCTTAGGTAGCTAGGAGTGCTTAGGAAAAGGTCTATTTATGAATAGGGATGTAAGCTGATAGAAGTGAGCAGGAAAGAGGGAGAATCAGATTTTTCACATAAGAAAGGAGAGAAAGATCTATTGTGAGAAAGTTCTGGCCTCAGGAATTAAGCTCATATAATAGTTTAATTTCTTATGACTTAAGATAACCCAGACAAAGGTTATACCTTTTCATATGTACCTATACACCATATTTTAGCTCTGCTTCTATGCATAAAGTTGATAGCTTTGTGTAGGTGGAGCTACTGACATCTTGGAGGATTTCCAACAGGACCTGGGAACCAGATAACGTTGCATTTTGATCTAGTCAATCCTGGAGCAGTGACCTCTAGTTTAAACTCCTCCCTTCCTGCCTTTAGGCATTTGAATTGTCAGTTTGAGATGGCCACACTCCCCAAAGGAGAGGATAAGGTCCTTATGTTTGGGCATTTAAAAAAAAAATCATTGGACCACAGGAATTGAAGATCTATCAGCAGCCAAGATTCAAATGCTTAGATTAAGAAATTTTCTCTCTTCTTTGCTTTCTGTGGCTGACCTAATTTGTGTGTGTGTTTGTGTGTGTGTGTGTGTGTGTGTGTGTGATCTTTACTATCCATGAAGAGCCCATCTCTTATCAAATCTAATACCTGAAAGTCTACTATTTGAGTTTCATTTAAAAAAAAATTGAGGGGCAGCTAGATGGTGAAGTGGATGAAGTGCTGGCCCTAGGAATCAGAAGGCTCTGAGTTCAAATACGACCTCAGACACTTAATACTTCCTAGCTATGTGACCCTGAGCAAGTCACTTAACCTCAATTGTCTCAGAAAATTTTTTTTGAATTTCATAAGCACTAAATAAAGTGAGATGCCTTCCTATACATTGTGGGACAGAATTAGTACTTATACACAAAATGATGATTTCTTTGATATTCATTTTATGAATGAATGAAAGACTTCTACAATGAAGATGTCAAACATACAGGCCCCAGTTGGCCCACAACATTCTCAAGTGCAGCCTGAACCAGATTAAAATATAATTTTGAAATATTTAACTAAATAGGAATACAAGAAAACATAAATTACACTTAAAAACTAAGTCAAAATGCTGCCCAGAGGGCTCCTTATGTATCATTTAGTGACACCTATTTCTATTTGAATTTGATATTTCTGCTCCACAGCATCCCTTGCAAGAGTAATCTAGCTTTTTTTCTAAAACAACTAAGAAAGGTAAATCTACTACTTACCAGGGCAACCCAATCCATTTTCAGGTAGCTTTAATTGTTAAGATCTATCTTAACATTATCTATCTATATTCTTGAAGACTATCCCACTTCCTCAGCACTCCATCTCTTCTCTGTGCTATTGCATGTGATTCAATGAATCCCAAAACTTCCCACTGTCAGAATTGAATGCAGCATCCTCTATTTGGCATTCAAATACTTCCACCTTAATCTCTCCCCTTTTACTTATCTATCTAGCAATGACATTGCCTTCCTTGCTCTTCCTTTCAAGATATTCTATATCTTCATCTAGGGTCTTTTTCTTGGCTGTCATCTATGTCTGGAATTCTCCCTTTCATTTCCTCCTATTAGATTTCTTCATTTCTTAGTCTTATTTTCTGCAAGAAGGAATTTCTCAATCCTCTTACTGCTAATATCTCCTCTATGTTGATTATTTTAAATGTATCCTATATGTAGCTTGTTAGTACATAGTTGTTTTTACTTTGTCTCCCTCATTTGGCTGTGATATCCTTAAGAGCAAGAATTCACCCTCCCCCTCACCCATTTTCATTGTATTTTGAGTACTTAGCCAAGAACTTGGAACATAGTACTTGCTTAATAAATGCTTGTTGTTATTCTGGAGAACAATTTGGAACTATGCCCAAAGGACTATAAAATTGTGTATACTCTTTGATCCGGCAATACCATTGCTGGGTTTAAAATCCCAAAGAGATTTTTACAAAAGGGGAACAGGACCTACATGTATAAAAATATTTATAGTGGCTTTTTTTGTGGTGGCAAAGAAATGGAAATTGAAGAGATGTCCATCAATTAGGGAATGTCTAGTTGTGGTATATGATTGTGATGGAATATTATTGTGCTCTAAGAAATGACCAGTGAGTGATTTCAGAAAAACCTATAAAGACTTACACAAACTGATACAAAATGAAATGAGCAGAACCAGGAGAACATTGCACATGGTTACAATAAGATTGTACAAAAAAGATCTATGAATGACCACTATTTTCAGTAATATAATGATAAAAAACAATCCCAAAGGAATCATGATGAAACTTGTTATTCACCTCCAGAGAAAGAATTTATATTATCTGAATATAGATTGAAGCATACTATTTATCTTTTTCTTTCCTCCCTCCCTCCCTCCCTATTTTTCTTCTTTACTTTCCTCCCTCTCTTTTTTCCCTTCCTCCTTTTCCCCCTCCCTTCTTCCCTTCCTTCTTTCCTTCTTCCCTTCCTTCCTTCCTTTCTTCCCTTCTTTCTTTATTCTCTTCCTTCCTTCCTTCCTTCCTTTTGTTCTCTTTCTCTCTCTTTCTCTTTCCTTCTCTCTTCTTTTCTTTCTTTCTTACTCTTACTCTTTCTCTTTCCTTCTCTCTCTCTTTCTCTTTCTTTCTTACTCTCTTTCTTTCTCTTTCCTTCTCTCTTATTTTTTCTTACTCTCTTACTCTTTCTTTCTGTCTTCTGTTTCTGTCTCTGTCTCTCTAAGTAGATGAATTCTTAGATCCATTCCAGTGGAAAATCTGTGAGCCAGAATTTATGAAGTTCTACCATATTGTCTATGAATGTGTCCCTTGACATAGACTATGCCACCTTTCTGGGGATCCATATAGTTAAGAATGAGGAGATTAATCACCACTTGTTGATGAATTATTTGGCTATATGTCCCATGAAATAAAAAAGTAAAATGCCTTTAGATTTCTGTGGTCCCTATCCATGTGTGTTCTGATGGTAGCTGAGTAGCAGGAAAGGGAACAATGGATGCCAACAAATTTACAATTTCTAGCATTCTACAATTATTAATTTACCTGTT
Organism: Antechinus flavipes; assembly: GCF_016432865.1. NCBI lineage: Eukaryota > Metazoa > Chordata > Mammalia > Dasyuromorphia > Dasyuridae > Antechinus > Antechinus flavipes. Next base: position 376,887,741 of record NC_067400.1, on the reverse strand, counting down.
AACACTAAATTTGAGATTCACATCCAGTGATTAATGAGTGTACATAAAAGTAGAGGGATTGAATAATACTAATCTTGACATTCTTGCTATGAATAAAATCAAAGGACAGATATCATGACTAAATGGAAGGATTGTAGTATTCGTTTTTCTTGGGGAGGCAAAAAAAGATTTGAGTTGAATTGTATACATAAAAATCAGAAGAAACATAATTTAATGAGTGATGATGTCTTATGATGCAATACTTATTTTAAGCAAAGGCAAAAAGACCAGCATGAATATCAATCATTCAATCAGAATACATTTATTAGGTGCCTAATAAAATCCTGGTCATTGTGCTTACCAAGTGCACTTGCTGTTTATGTACTTACATTTAATGCATAGAATGAAAAGAGAATTTTATTTAAAAAACTCAATTAGATCTTCAAATTAAATCAACACACATATTATTACTAAGTAATTTCAAAATAAAGATTAACATATGGGAAGCTGGGGCAAATATAGAAAAAAGTTATATTTCAGGAATAATAAATAATAGAGGCCAAACTTGTAAACTCTATAGAAACTCCCCATCCACATATGGTGATTGCTTTCTTTGAGAAGAATTTCTGATGTGTGGGACATGAAAAACAACAAATAGTATTACAAAAAATTGTGATACTTTTTATTGCTTTTCATGTTTTAAAGGAAGGAAATGACCTGTCATCAGTGTGAGAGTCATTTCCACACTAGATATACTAACTTATTAAAGAATCCAAATTAATAATAAATTATTATTTATTATTAGTAGAATAAAAGTAGAAACAAATAGCTTGAGAAAAGTGTCATCTCTTCTACTTAAACAAACTAATGGTTTATGCTAAAAAAAAGGGAAATTAATAAAAGAATAGATAAAAACAAATACTATGGCAGTTTGCCAAAGCTAACCAACCAATCAATCAACAAATGTTTATTAAGACACTTCTGTATTTCAGGCACTATGCTGGACAATCGGGATAGAAGTACAAAGTATGAAACAAAGAATTTTAATTGATAGACATTTTTCATCAAAAGGAGACCAATAGAGTCTAGAAACCACCTTAGCTAAATGTTTTCAAGTTAGCAGTATTTTTTCCAAGTAGAGAGAGAGCAGCCAAAAGTAATATAAACTCCTTTGTGAAACATTATGAAGGAGGATGTTTAAATATTATAAGCAATACTGTTTTATAAGCACTAAAAGATTCAATGAAAAGGAAAATAAAATAAAGCTTTAAGCAAGACCCAATTAAATCAAATCATCAAGAATACATTTAAGGATGACATTGGGCCAAAAAGAAACAGATGAAAAATAGAAAAGATCTGTAAAAAATTTCTATAACAAACTCCTTTCTACATGTTTCATTAAAATCACTACACCTGGATAGTAAGACCATAGATTCTAATGTATTCTAAACAAGAAAGCAGCTCTAGCACTAAAGGAAACAAAATGAAAATAGTTATATGAGAACAAGTCACAAGTGTCCTTGGGTAAGGTGACATAATTTTGAGCATGTTGAAGGATCAATTCCTAGCAAGAGTGAAGAATTTTAAACATTTGGGAAAAGGCACAAATATTATTATGGAACACATAAAATGACATGATTCCCTATATATATGTACCAGGCATATTTTTCTTAGACAATGTGATTATTAATATTAATCAAGACATAAAACAGGGAAAAGTATCCGTGCCAAAGTTGTTTGCCAAAATTGGAGGATGTAGAGAACAGAGTCCAAATGGAAAAGATTTCCTTTAGTTAGTGAGATCCTCCAGCTGCTTACAGATGACACTATGCTGACTGTGTCAAATCCCAGCACATTGAAGACTCCTAAATGAGAAGCACAATCACTCAAAATATTTTTGGCTTAGCTATCTATAAAGCAAATACTAAGTGGACGAAGACTATTGTCTAGACTGCGATATGCAACTGGATAAACAATTCATACTGCTCATCCTGTGTTGGACAGATGGTGAAGATGGACAATATATTAGGCTCAGAATGGAATAGAAGGAAGAGAACAGGTTGGATTGCCTTTAGGAAATTAGTACTACTTAAAAAAATTTTAAAAATTTCTTTTGAAATGAAGGCTCATTTTAAAAATGTGCAACCTTTTAATGGTGCTGTACTATTGAATGAATCATGGAGGACCTCACCAACTAAAGGAAATCTCTTCCATTTGAATTCTGCTCTCTACATCCTCCATAATTTTGGCAACTGAGCTTGTAATCAGGAAAACTCATCTTCATGAGTTAAATATGACTTTAGATATTTACTAGATGTGAATGTTTGCCTCAGTTTCCATATCTATAAAATAAGCTGGAGAAGGAAATAGCAAACCATTCCAGTATCTTTGCCAAGAAAACCATAAACGAGGTCATGGAGAATCAGACATGCCTGAAATGATCAAACAAGAAGAACAACAACAATGTGAAACATGACCGAGGTTGACCAGATATAGTTGACTATGTGATGCATTCACTAGTTAGGGAACATGGGGTGGCCCCAGGATGAAAGACTGGTGGATCTTTATCTAACTGATTCAGCATGATGTAATGAATGTTTTACAGTTATTTTAAAATGGATAAAATAGAAACATAATTTCATCCAATGATTTTTCAATTTTAAAAAGTCAGTCTTGTCTTCAGTTTCATTCATTTATTCATTCACTTAACAAATGTTTATTAACCACCTCCATATATTAAGTACTTGGGATGGAAAGAGAAATTAATCACTTTGACTTCTGAGGAGCTATTAATGCCATTTCTATCTACTATCTTAGAAATTATTCTTAAAATGGAAATTAAATGGATATGGTTATTCTAAAATGTTCTTGAACCAACCAATTTGTAAGTTCCCTTTGCTCAGAGCCCATTTCTTATTTACATTTACATTGTCCAAAGAATCTAGTGCAATGCTTGAAAACCAGTTGGCCCTTAATAGATGACTAAAAGATACATGAAAAATCAACAATGTTTTCATTGTTTTTGTAAAGATAAATAGAAAATATGATTATGTTTATATGTTTATATAGATATATATGTTTATATAACAGTGGAAATGACCACATTTCTTTTAGTTTAATTAATAGTAATTTTGTCATAATCTCTCAATTAAATTTTAATTCCAAGTGACCTTGGGTTTATTAAAACAATGAATGAAATCATCATTGTGGATATATCAAACCAGATTATAATCGTTCTGTCCCTTAATGTAACATGTGATCAAGTTATCACTAGAATGAAAGCTTTAATAGACACTACCAAGTTAGAATGGCTTCAAGTATAGATTAGTAAGAGTCTCAGTGTTGATCATTCAAGGACTTGTTTAGTTCAATTCAAAGATTAGCATATCACTAGGTTGGACGCAGAGTGAGGAATGTTTTTAGCCAGAGAAACTTGTTAAACCATTTACTATAAAAGGGATTTCCATTTTTTTTTTTTAATGCATTAGTAGCTTTTTTTCCTGGTGGGGGGATAGGTGATTTTCTCAATGGCATCTCTGTGTCTGCTGAGGTTGTGGTCAGATTGTAATTGCTAATTGTAATTGTAAACAGTTCAGAAGAAAGATGTTTGGGAGATTGTTTAGCTTTGGGGGTGGGAGGGTGGGGGAGTGGAATGAGGAATATTGGGCTGTGAAGTGTGAAGAGTTAGTGTGGTTGTGATGGAAACAAGTCCAATAATTGGTTATTGTGGGGCGGGTAGGATGAGACCTATCCTTGCATCTTTTGATAAGTTGATCACATACTGCACTAAGGGACAGACAGATTCTGCTTTGATGTATGCCAAAATGACGATTTCATGACTTTTTGAAACATTGAAGAAATTAGGATTTTAAAGTTTAGTACTTTAAGAGATGTCAGAGATCCTTTAGTCCAGCTTTCTCATCTTACAGATGAGGGAAATGGGATTTAGAGAGAAGGCATGGTTTACCTAAGGTTACATAGCTAGTAAGTAGCAGAGTTGGGATTTGAATCTTTGTCTTTAGAGTCAAAATCAAATGCTCATATCGCCATGGCTCTTTTTAAGAACTTAAGTTTTGTATAATCAAACTGACCATTTGGCAATCCAAAATGTTGGTCGAAGAAACATCCAACTAACTATGATCCAATTTAAGGAGATTTGTTTCAACTAGACATGGTCTTCATTGGGAAAATAGCTTTGATCTAGGGATATCCTATAACAGAATCATTGAACTATAATAGAATAGAACCATGCTCTATCTGCAATGCAGCTATACCAACTTCATGTTAGATAGATATTAAATAGGAATGGTGGAAAGTGTCACAGAAGTATTTGCCAGTTTTTCTTAAAAGAACATTAAAATCTTAGGCTTTAAAATGAATAACTCAAACTGTAAAAGTGTCTTTTTCCAACAAAGAGTTCTATTGGGGTATTTAGCTTTGCACGCAGAATGACAGAGGCAGGTGGAAGGAAGAAAAAGCAAAGAAAAATATATTTAAAAGATAATGTAGTACATTAAGAGAAATTGAGTGCCTTTTACACCACCTTTCAAAGAACATTTTCAGGATCCTTATTTGCATGTTTCATTGTTTTTCAGCAGTTATACTGTACATTTAAAATGCAAAAAAGATAATACAAGAATATTGAGAAATAATACTTGGAAAAAATGAGAAATACAGAGAAATATGTCATGATTTTCATCTCTTCAGGAAGATTTTGCAGACATGAAAATGCAGACAAACATGTGAAGCAGGTTTGGTTCCACTGGATTTTAAGCTTTAATTGCCAGTGCTGTCCTCTCTGGCCCTCATCATCATTGCTGTCTTTGTCATCATCATCATCATCTTGACCTTCTCCTTTTCTTCCTCCTCTTCTCCCTTTCCTCTTTCCCTCCCTTTCTTCATTTTTCTTCTCCTCCCCTACCTTTTCTCAGTACTGGAACCTAATTTATACTTCTCTTTTCCCATAGGTTTGATTTTGTATTTGGCACAGTTCTCATTATCAAATATTAAACCTTTCCTTTCCCCCCCAATCCCATTTTGCTAAGGAGAAACCTAAGTTTTCTCCATTCAAAGTATGGTAGCTTCACCTTCAGAAGAATAAAACCTGATAGTCTTTAACGACACTTCATATAAAATATAGTATCAGAAGATATTTGACATAAAGCTTTAATTTTTTTAAATATACAGACTCATTTCTGCCAATACTTAGTTATATTACCTTTTTGGGATCAATCTACACAATGAGAGGGTTGCTAGTTCAGGAACTTTTAACCTTTTTTGTGTCATGGGACCCTTTGAGAATCTGATGAAAGCCTTTTGAGAACATTATTTTTAAATGTACACATGTAGGACTGCAAAGAAAACCAGCTATTTTGAAATATAGTTATAAAACAAAGTTCACAGACTCCACTGTTAAGACCCCTACTATAGATGATGTTCAAGGCCTGAATTGCTATAATTCTATGGGGCTTTCTGTATTCCAGGAACAAATTTTGAATAATCTATTTCCTCTACAACCCACATCCAATTGATGAACAGGTCTTGTTGATTCTTCTTTTATAACATATCTTGGATTCTTCTGTACTATTCTTTTACCATCATCCTAATCCAGGTCTTTATCATGTTCTTCTAAGATCATTATGATTGTCTTCAGATTAATTGCTTTCAGTCTCCACTTATGTAATTTATCAGGATAATTTTTCCGAACCAGAACTTCTGAAATAGAATAGAACTTCTACTTGGGAATTCTCGATTTAGTTCTGAAAAGGGCATTGGAGTCACTCAATCCAACACTGTTCTATAGAGATAAAGTGATTTGCTTAAGATTACACAAGTACAGAAGGTTGGGTATAAATTCAAGACCATCATACCATAATGGAAATAATACTGGGTTGGGAGTCAAGAGATGTGCATTCTAGTCTCAAGTCTACTACTAACTAGCTGTATGACCTTATCAAATATTTGAGCTTTAGTTTCCTTATATGTAAAATGAAGTGATCCAAACAGCTAATATTTACCAGTTTAAGAATTCCATGATGCTCACGTGATCTACGTGGATCTACGTGAATCAGAAGGTTCTTTAGACTATCATATCCAAGGCTACATTTTACCTATCCAACCACCTCTCTAACAACTTTTCCATAGAAATTTTCTGCCAGGTTCCCACAATTTGCCAGTATGATTCTAGGTTCTATACTTTTATTCTTGTTGCTCCCCATGAGGAATATTGTTTCCTTTCCTCTTCCCATATTCAAATCTCAGCCATTACTCAAGGTCCAGTTTAAATTCTCTGGTCTTTTAAAGACTTTGGTCTTCATGGTCACTATCATTGAGTCTCAGAAATCTTATAATTTGTAGAGATCATATCTCACTGATCATTATATAACTCATTTGTCACTTCTTAATACTGAATTTCATGCACAATTCATAGAGTTCTTTAGCTATTTCACATATGAGATAAGTATCTTGAGAACAAAATTTAGGTCTTAAACTTTTCTGTATATCTCATCATCTAGCACAATTCTAAGCATTTAGTAGACATTTAAAAAAGATTCTTTTTATATGACTTAGCTAATTTCTCTGATACTTGACATATTACTTAATATTAAATCACATGGATGTTCCTTCTTTCTCAAAAGAACAAGGAATGTGGAAAGGGTCTCAGTTCATCATTCTACTGTTTCACATAGAAAATAAACAGGGTTTATTGCTTTCATTTTTCAAATGGGGCAAATAAAGCTCCCAAGAGAATTTCATGATTTAATCCCTCCTAGTTAGCCCATCTTTCAGTAATTAAAACCAATTTGTTCTTCTCTTCTCCCTACATGAAAAACAATGCCAGGGATGTAAAACCAGTATCAAGTATAGTTAAATTCAAATCTTAATACTTCTAATCTGCCCCCTTTTCCCCACCCTTGCCATTCACACTACCATTCTGTCCTTGGCCATGCCCACTAAGAAGTTCTCAATTGCCCACAGGGACTTTGTATGGGGCACACTCAGTAGCTCAGTACATTTTGATTCCTAGAAAAGGCTTTGCTTAACACAGGATCTGGGGTCAGTCCCTAGAATCACACCAGCCTATTGCAAGTTAAATTTGAAAGCATGGGATTTTATGAAAGAAGCTTCAATGAGAAGCAAGACAGGCAGATATAGCAAATAGAGGGCTGGTCTTAGAGAACCAGGAATACTTGGATTCAATTTCTGCTTTTAGTGCACACTGAATGTGTGATTCTAAGCCAATGACCTAACATTTCAGTGCAGTGCTCTAAGACTACAGAGGTGATGATCTGCTTTAGGAAAAGAACTTTCTTACCAGTCTTTATACTTATGGAATTACAGTTCTAATTAGAAAACAACAACAACAACAAGAAATATTTCTTTACCTTCTCTTTTGTGCCTCTCCCCAGTTGTGATTCTCTGAGGAAACTCTCTCCACCTTCACTCTATTTGCTTGACAATTTTAGGCAAAAGACAATCTTCAGGTTTTCCATTTTAATCTCAAGGTCTTCTTAAATTCTTTCTTATATGGAGAAGTTTGAAAAATTATCTTTTCAAAGTGATATTAGAACATGAACTCCTTGAGGGCAAGGATTATCTTGGTCCCTTTTTTATATCCCTAGTACTTAGCACAGTGACTGGCTCTTGATAAATGTTTATTGATTGGTTGATTGATTAAGGAGCAAAATGATGAGGGGAATAGACTGGATACTTTCATAGGCCCTTTTAGGCTTTCAATTTTTGATACTGACATTCTACTGTTACTTAAATATAAATATTGTTAGAATCTACAGAGTACCATGGAATGTCAGATCTGGGAGAGGAAACCTTAAATGGCTCTTGATCAGAGTCAGATTAGAACTGCAAGCCCTGCCTTCCATCTTTCCCATTTTAAAATAGTTATAGAATGAGTAAGATTTTATTCTTGGAAGGGATTTTGGAGATCATGTAGTCCCAAATTTTAATATAAATGAAGGAACTGAAGCTTGAAAAGGTTAAGTCAATTTGCTTAGAGAATAAATGACTCACCTGGGATTAGAAACAAAATGTTTTGTCCAATGTACCCTCTTGTTTCCATAAAAGAACAAATGAATAAGTGGAGTCATCCTTCTATCCACTTGCATGTGAAACTTTGGAGTGACTTTCTTTTTTAAACTTTACTCATTCCTTCATTCCTTATATCCAATTAGAATGATAGGAAATGCAGCCACAAGGCAATTGGGGCTGAGGAGACTTGAGGCATGATGGAACTATCTAGAAGTGTTAAAGGTCTAGGGTAATTTAAATAATAATAAATAAATGTTGTTTTTCAACTTAAAGGTTCAGTTGTAATATATTAGCATGACTGGTGAAAGTTTTATGTTGTATATTTAATTCTTCTATTAAATATTAAGGCATATACTAGAGTAATTCAAAAAGACTAACTCTTGAAGTGAGTAAAACTCTCTAGCCCTTTCATGGGAAAGAATCTGGCATCTTCCTGAGGGACTCTTCTAGTAAGTTTTACCAATGGGAATAAAGAAATTCCCTTTGCATAGGTGCACAGCAGGAATGAACAAGTCACTAAAGAGGCCCAGAAATGAATTATTGGTCTCATGCATACCTGGCCTTGAAATTTTATTTCATCTAAAATGTAAGCTCTAATTGTTTTGGTCTTTGAAGAGAAGGCACTCATCAAATGTGACTTGTAGAACCAGTTATGGTTCACACAGAATGACTTTGTTCATCTAAGATCAGAAATGTAGTCCTTGATCAGATGAATTAGGTAGGTAAAAGAGCAAGGGGAAACATAGTTAAATTATAGCTAGCTTAATTACCTATGTTTGTGAAGGCCAGGGAATAATCGAAAGAACCAGGTAGCAAATATTTTTTTAAAATTACTTCTACCTATTCATTTAGGTTACTTTCTCCATAAAGCCTTATTTCAAAATTGCTAGTCAGGTGCCAGAGAGGCTAATTTGGGTTTCCTATTATTCCTTTGAACTTGCCTATTTTAAGGAAAGATTATGAACTTAATATTTATAAAGTTATTGATAATAATAAAAGCTTGTTGGACTTATACATCATAATTTGTTTGACCATTCTTGTTCTTTCCTAAAAAATTAATTAATGGATAGTTAAAACTGTGGTAAATGCTGGATAATCCATACATACTTAATTCTGAGTCTATATTATAGAATTATGTCGATAATTACAATAATCTCTTAATGTCTCCAGTCTCTCTCTTTTGCAATCCAAACTCTAAAAAGTTGTCATTGTGACATTCCTAAAGTTTAGTTCTTATTACTTTCACTTTTTGTTTGAATTCAAATCCATCCATGGACACTTAAAAACTGTTATCCTAAGCAAGTTATTTAAGCTCTTTTGCCTCAGTTTCTTTATCTGTAAAAAGGTGATAATAAAAGTTTCTACCTTGCCTGTTTGTTGTGAAGATCATGCATTTAACACTTAAGCCTGACACATTGAAAGTTCTAAAAAAAATGTTCATGCCCTTTTTCTTTGCTCAGGAATCTCTAGTAGTTACCCTATTATTTCTAGGATCAGATACAAACTTTTCTCCTTAGCAATTAAAGTCTTACAATCTGATTCCAGGCTGTTTTTTCACTTAATACATATTTCTCCCTCATGCATTCTGTGGTTTGGTCTCACTGGTCATCTAGTGAGATCTAGTGAGATTTTAGTTTTTCAGAGAAATACATGGTTGTTCATGGGGCTAAAATAAGTTTCTTTATGTCTTCCAGTTAGTTAATGATAGCTCTGGGAACAGAATCCAGTTCTGATGACTCCCAGGCGATTATTCTTTCAACTACTCTTTGCTTCCTGTAAAAAAAAAAAAAAAATCAGCTTTTTTGACTTTGGGGAAGAAAGTGCATTTGTTAGAGGTTTATGGCCCTGGATCAGTGGACCAATTAGAAACTCTTATATTCCTTTCTTTCTTCACATTTTCCTCAACTGATCATCCTAAGTGAGCTCTTATAATCTTGGAATGGAGGCAATGGCCTCTAGTCCCCTCTTTGACCTTTGGAATAATACCAGTTAGTAGTTCAAAGCCTCTCTTTCTTCTCAGCTCTATTTTGTTCTCCATATAGCTGTTCTATTCACACACCTTGCAATCTGTGAAGTTAAAATTAACCTATTTGCCAACCTGCATTTCAGTGAGAAACTGAAAAATGACACCTTCTAAGCGCACTAGACTGTTTTCTAGCGCATTTTTGATGAAGAACATGTTAGCAGGAGAGACAGAGGGTTTAAAGGGAAAAAGGCTGAGTTCTGGCCCCGTTTATTTAGTCCTTTGAAAGACTCTTCTGAAAATGTCAAAAACCGGATTGAGAGAACAGGATGTGACACAAGGGTTGCTCAAGTGTATCTATCTCCATGTAGATTTTTTGAAATCAGGAGTTCAAATGTGCCAGTGTAACTGTTATATTTGGGCATATGGAATAATCTATGGAATAAAGCTCTTTCCAGTAACAAGCTTAACAAGTTCTTTAAAAAAAGAGAGAGAGGAATTGGAAGGACTTCCGGTTAAGATGGCGGAGAGGAGGCTCACAGTTGCATAAGCTCCGCGCTTTCTCTCACTATCCACTTCATTACAAGCCTCTGAATCAATGCTTGACTGAAAAAAACCCACAAATAGTTACCAAGAGAAGCCATCCTTGAGATCCGCCAAGAAAGGTCTGTCTTTACTGGAGGGCTGGGGCGGTTTTAGATCGGGCGCAGGCGGCGGGCAGCAGCAGTGAGAGCACGGGAGCAGACTGGAGAGGGGGTGGAGAGTGATCGTAGCCGTTTCTGCGGGGAGAGCTTCGCTACAGGTTTGGATAATTTCCTCCGGCAGCAAGTCAACAGCCCAGCAGAGAAGCTAAAAACACCGGGGCTGAAGAATACAACTGCAAACAGCTGGAGTCTCTCAGGACCTGCCCTCCTCCCCCCTTCCCCCCCCCTCAGTGACTCAGCACGCTTTGGGATCTCAGAGCGCAGGCGCAGCACAGTCCTGCTAGTGCCTCACTGCTGCCACCTGCAGTCTGTAGAGGAAGCTCGATAACACACCCAGCCCCCCCCCCCCCAAAGAAAGACTCCAGTTTTTTCTGTTTTTCTTTGGTAGTTTGTCTCTGATTAATAGACAGAATGAGCAAGAAGCTGAAGAGGACTTTAACCCTTGACAGCTTCTATACAGATAGAGAGCAGACTCTAAATCCTGAGGAGACTAAAAACAGGCAGTCCCCAGGTGATTCCCCAAAGGAGGAAATCATCTGTTCCTCAGCACAGATGAACCTCATAGAAGTGATTAAAAAGGCTCTCACAAGGGAGCTAGAAGAAAAATGGGAAAAGAGCCTGGAGAAAGTTAAAGAGAGAGTGGATAAAGAAGTAAAATCCTTGAAAAATAGGATTAGTGAACTGGAAACAGAAAACAGCTCTCTAAAAAACAAAATTGGCGAAATGGAAAAAAATTCCACAGAACAAAAGAACTCAATTGGACAATTAGAGAAAGATTTTAAAAAGTGAGTGAAGAGAATACTTCACTGAAAATCAGAATTGAACAAGTGGAACTGAATGACTCGAGGAGACAAGAAGAATCAGTCAAGCAAATCCAAAAAAATCAAACAATGGAGAAAAATGTGAAATACCTTCTGGGGAAGACAACAGACCTGGAAAACAGATCCAGGAGAGACAATCTGAGAATCATTGGACTCCCAGAAAAACATGATGAAAAAAAGAGCCTGGACACTGTCTTCCAGGAAATCATCAAAGAGAACTGCCCAGAAGTCATAGGAACAGAGGAAAAAATAAACATTGAAAGGATTCATCGATCACCCACTGAAAGGGATCCTAAAATCAAAACACCAAGGAATATAGTGGCCAAATGCCAGAACCCTCAGGTGAAAGAAAAAATATTGCAAGCGGCTAGAAAAACCCAATTCAAGTATCAAGGAGCCACAATAAGGATCACCCAGGATCTGGCAGCATCCACATTAAAAGATCGAAGGGCCTGGAATATGATATTCCGAAAGGCTAAGGAACTTGGTATGCAACCAAAAATAACTTACCCAGCGAGAATGAGCATCTTTTTCCAGGGAAGAAGATGGACATTCAACGAAGTAAGCGAATTTCATCTATTTCTGATGAAAAAACCAGAACTTAACAAAAAGTTTGATCTACAAATATAGAACTCAAGAGAAATCTAAAAAGGTAAAGATTAATCTTGGGAACTATATTTTGACTATATAGATGTATAAAGAATACATGTATACCTTGTTCTAGAAATTGATGTGGAAAGGACATTGTACCAGAAAAAGGGTAAAGTGGGGGTAGTACATCTCATGAAGAGGCATAGGAAACCTATTATATCTGAGAGAAAGAATGGAGGGGGATGAATATAGTGGGTATCTTACTGCCTTCAGAATTGGCTTTAAGTGAAAAATCTTAAGACATATTCAATCTATGGTGAAACTTCTCCCATCTCATTGAAAAGTGAGAAGGGAAAAGTGGAAAGGGAAGGAATAAGCTAAGGGGAAGGGAATACGGGAACTGGGAGGGAAAGGGGTAAGATAGGGGGAGGAACTCTAAGGAGGGGGGAGGGATACTAAAAAGGGAGGGCTGTGAGAAGCAAGGGGTGCTCACAAGCTTAATACTTGGAAGGGGGGGAAAGGGGAAAGAAGGGAGGAAAGCATAAACCGGGGTTAACAAGATGGCAAGTAATACAGAATTGGTCATTCTAACCATAAACGTGAACGGGGTAAACTCCCCCATAAAGAGAAAGCGGTTAGCAGAATGGATTAAAAGCCAGAATCCTACAATATGTTGTTTACAGGAAACACACCTGAAGCGGGGAGATACATGCAGGTTAAAGGTAAAAGGTTGGAGCAAAATCTACTATGCTTCAGGTGAAGTCAAAAAAGCAGGGGTAGCCATCCTGATCTCAGATCAAGCTAAAGCAAAAATTGACCTAATTAAAAGAGATAAGGAAGGACACTATATCTTGCTAAAGGGTAGCATGGATAATGAAGCACTATCTATATTAAACATATATGCACCAAGTGGGGTAGCATCTAAATTCTTAAAAGAGAAACTAAGAGAGCTGCAAGAAGAAATAGACAGTAAAACTATAATAGTGGGAGATCTTAACCTTGCACTCTCAGAATTAGATAAATCAAACCAGAAAATAAATAAGAAAGAAGTCAAAGAGGTAAACAGAATACTAGAAAAGCTAGATATGATAGATCTCTGGAGAAAATGTAATGGAGACAGAAAGGAATACACTTTCTTTTCAGCAGTTCATGGAACCTATACAAAAATTGACCATATATTAGGACATAAAAACCTCAAACTCAAATGTAGTAAGGCAGAAATAGTAAATGCATCCTTTTCAGACCACGATGCAATGAAAATTACATTCAACAAAAAAGCAGGGGGAAGTAGACCAAAAAATAATTGGAAACTAAATAATCTCATACTAAAGAATGATTGGGTAAAACAGCAAATCATAGACATAATTAATAACTTCACCCAAGAAAACGATAATAATGAGACATCATACCAAAATGTATGGGATGCAGCCAAAGCGGTAATAAGGGGAAATTTCATATCTCTAGAGGCCTATTTGTATAAAATAGAGAAAGAGAAGGTCAATGAATTGGGTTTGCAATTAAAAATGCTAGAAAAGGAACAAATTAAAAACCCCCAGTCAAACACTAAACTTGAAATTCTAAAAGTAAAAGGTGAGATCAATAAAATTGAAAGTAAAAAAACTATTGAATTGATTAATAAAACTAAGAGTTGGTTCTATGAAAAAACCAACAAAATAGACAAACCCTTAGTAAATCTGATTAAAAAAAGGAAAGAGGAAAATCAAATTGTTAGTCTTAAAAATGAAAAGGGAGAACTCACCACTAACGAAGAGGAAATTAGAGCAATAATTAGGAGTTATTTTGCCCAACTTTATGCCAATAAATTCGACAACTTAAATGAAATAGAAAAATACCTCCAAAAATACAGCTTGCCCAAACTAACAGAGGAAGAAGTAAATATCCTAAACAGTCCCATCTCAGAAAAAGAAATAGAACAAACTATCAATCAACTCCCTAAGAAAAAATCCCCAGGACCAGATGGATTTACATGTGAATTCTACCAAACATTTAAAGAACAATTAACTCCAATGTTATATAAACTATTTGAAAAAATAGGGATTGAAGGAGTCCTACCAAATTCCTTTTATGACACAGATATGGTACTGATACCTAAACCAGGTAGGCTGAAAACAGAGAAAGAAAATTATAGACCAATCTCCCTAATGAATATTGATGCTAAAATCTTAAATAAAATATTAGCAAAAAGATTACAGAAAATTGTCACCAGGATAATACACTATGACCAAGTAGGATTTATACCAGGAATGCAGGGCTGGTTCAATATTAGGAAAACTATTAACATAATTGACTATATCAATAACCAAACAAACAAAAACCACATGATCATCTCAATAGATGCAGAAAAAGCATTTGATAAAATCCAACATCCATTCCTAATAAAAACACTTGAGAGCATAGGAATAAATGGACTTTTCCTTAAAATAGTCAGGAGCATATATTTAAAACCATCAGTAAGCATCATATGCAATGGGGAAAAACTGGAACCTTTCCCAGTAAGATCTGGAGTGAAGCAAGGTTGCCCACTATCACCATTATTATTTAATATCGTATTAGAAACACTAGCCTCGGCAATAAGAGTCGAGAAAGATATAAAAGGAATTAGAGTAGGCAATGAGGAAACCAAACTATCACTCTTTGCAGATGATATGATGGTATACCTAGAGAACCCCAGAGATTCTACCAAAAAGCTATTGGAAATAATTCATAATTTTAGCAAAGTAGCTGGCTACAAAATAAATCCCCATAAATCCTCAGCATTTTTATACATCACCAACAAAACCCAACAGCAAGAGATACAAAGAGAAATTCCATTCAGAATAACTGTTGATACCATAAAATATTTGGGAATCTATCTACCAAAGGAAAGTCAGGAATTATATGAGCAAAATTATAAAAAAGTCTCCACACAAATAAAGTCAGACTTAAACAATTGGAAAAATATTAAGTGCTCTTGGATCGGCCGAGCGAACATAATAAAGATGACAATACTCCCTAAACTAATCTATTTATTTAGTGCTATACCAATCAGACTTCCAAGAAAATATTTTATTGATCTAGAAAAAATAACAACAAAATTCATATGGAACAATAAAAAGTCGAGAATCTCAAGGGAATTAATGAAAAAAAAATCAAATGAAGGTGGCCTAGCTGTACCTGATCTAAAATTATATTATAAAGCAGCAGTCACCAAAACCATTTGGTATTGGCTAAGAAATAGATTAGTGGATCAGTGGAAAAGGCTAGGCTCACAAGACAGAATAGTCAACTATAGCAATCTAGTGTTTGACAAACCCAAAGCCCCTAACTTCTGGGAAAAGAATTCATTATTT
The DNA here is from genome assembly GCF_016432865.1 of Antechinus flavipes. Lineage (NCBI taxonomy): Eukaryota > Metazoa > Chordata > Mammalia > Dasyuromorphia > Dasyuridae > Antechinus > Antechinus flavipes. The sequence continues at coordinate 376,872,287 of NC_067400.1, read as the reverse complement.
GATAAAAACTGCTGGGATAATTGGAAATTAGTATGGCAGAAATTAGGCATGGACCCACACTTAACACCATATACCAAGATAAGATCAAAATGGGTCTATGACCTAGGCATAAAGAACGAGACTATAAATAAATTAGAGGAACATAGAATAGTTTATCTCTCAGACTTGTGGAGGAGAAAGAAATTTGTGACCAAAGATGAACTAGAGACCATTACTGATCACAGAATAGAAAATTTCGATTACATCAAATTAAAAAGCCTCTGTACAAATAAAACTAATGCAAACAAGATTAGAAGGGAAGCGACAAACTGGGAAAACATTTTCACAGTTAAAGGTTCTGATAAAGGCCTCATTTCCAAAATATATAGAGAACTGACTCAAATTTATAAGAAATCAAGCCATTCTCCAATTGATAAATGGTCAAAGGATATGAACAGACAATTTTCAGAGGATGAGATTGAAACTATTACCACTCATATGAAAGAGTGTTCCAAATCATTATTGATCAGAGAAATGCAAATTAAGACAACTCTGAGATACCACTACACACCTGTCAGATTGGCTAAGATGACAGGAAAAAATAATGAAGAATGTTGGAGGGGATGCGGGAAAACTGGGACACTAATGCATTGTTGGTGGAGTTGTGAACGAATCCAACCATTCTGGAGAGCAATCTGGAATTATGCCCAAAAAATTATCAAAATGTGCATATCCTTTGATCCAGCAGTGTTTCTATTGGGCTTATATCCCAAAGAAATACTAAAGAAGGGAAAGGGACCTGTATGTGCCAACATGTTTGTAGCAGCCCTGTTTGTAGTGGCTAGAAACTGGAAAATGAATGGATGCCCATCAATTGGAGAATGGCTGGGTAAATTGTGGTATATGAATGTTATGGAATATTATTGTTCTGTAAGAAATGACCAGCAGGATGAATACAGAGAGGCTTGGAGAGACCTACATGAACTGATGCTAAGTGAAACGAGCAGAACCAGGAGATCATTATACACTTCGACAACGATATTGTATGAGGACATATTTTGATGGAAGTGGATTTCTTTGACAAAGAGACCTGAGTTTCAATTGATAAATGACGGACAAAAGCAGCTACACCCAAAGAAAGAACACTGGGAAACGAATGTGAACTATCTGCATTTTTGTTTCTCTTCCCGGATTATTTATACCTTCTGAATCCAATTCTCCCTATGCAACAAGAGAACTGTTCGGTTCTGCAAACATATATTGTATCTAGGATATACTGCAACATATCCAACATATAAAGGACTGCTTGCCATCTAGGGGAGGGGGTGGAGGGAGGGAGGGGAAAAAAAAATCGGAACAGAAATGAGTGTAAATATAATGTAATTATTAAATAAAAAAAAAAAAAAAAAAGAGAGAGAGAGAGAGAGAGAGAGAGAGAGAGAGAGAGAGAGAGAGAGAGACAGAGAGATGGCAACAACCAACAGTTGTCTTCTGTCAACAGCTCAATCGACTGCTGAGATAATGTACTTTTCCACTTTGTGTCAAAGATGAAATCTATCTAGACTCCTGAAGAAGCTGTCCAGCCTGCCCCTGGAATGTTGACACTCATAGTTGTTAGCAGAGCCTCTCTAACCCGAATCTCTTCTCTTACTTTGCTATCCTTGACTCAGCAAGACTTTGCCATTTACCCTATTCTCTCTAGCCTCTGATTTGGTGATTATGGGGTCCTCCTGAAACTTTCTGTTACTCTCATAGAATGGCTCAGATGTACATCATTTCTTGTTTTCTGTGTGCAAACTGGGAGATGTTGTCCAGAACAATATAGGGTTTATTTATTTTTAGGGGTTCTTCAGTGCTCTTCATTTCCAGGGAAAAGAGGACAGGTTCATGGTTTGAAAATAAAAATTCTTGAGCCTCTGACAAACTTTTTGAAAAATTCCTCTGGTAGCTGTGGGGAGATGTTGGGGGAAAAGATTAGGAAAGTAGTATCATTGAATTGAATGAGTGCCTATGTAATTTGGAAATTATTGGACAGAGTTTCTTGCTCATTTTGGAGGGAGGAAGGGAGGAAGGAATCCAGATTTTTGACTTTATCCAGCTTGGAAAGTCTCGCCATGTAAATTTCCTCAACAGATGTAGAACTCTAAAATTTTTTCTGCTTAGATTGTTGCCCAGCCTACAGAGAAGTTAAGTGACTTGCCCAAGATCACATAATTGAATATCTCTGTCAGAGATAAAACCCAAATCTGGGTCTTTCTGATTTTATGCCACAAAAAAAATTCTAGCCATAAAAAAAATCTTGCTTCCTATTTGCCTCAAAAAACAACCCCATAAATGCCAGGAATTCTTCTTCTAAAGGTTTATTCTTTTGGGATCTTAGAGAGTTCTTAATTTTCCAGACCTTTATATTAAAATGTAAATACCCCTGAGAGAGAGTTATCAGTTAATGCCTAAAGACTACAGCAGAAGAGAGGAATTAATTGAGCAGAGAGCTAAATCCTTTGGGAACTGAGCCTAAGATGGTGAATGGGATATGGTGCCAGCAAGTTAGAGAAGTGGTATAAAGAGAAGATGAGTTGAAGGCACCAAGACTACCTATATCTGCTTTATGTTTTTACCTCTGGTTCATCATGTATCCTTTGTCCTGGAATGATAGGTATTTATTTCCCAATTTGGTACAAGACTAAACTGAATTACATATTTTTTCTATATTGGGTTAGCATGCAATTATGCTAGATTGCATTTTATTTTATATATTTAAGATATGATCTCTGAAGTATGATATGCAAATTTATGCCAAATAGCATGCAAATTAGAAATAGTTTTGTTTTGAACTAAAGGCTCTGGAACTTATTAAAAATAAAAGTGCTATATTGCAAGTCATTCATTAGTTAATTAGTATTTGTTAAATATCCAGGTATTAGGAATTCTATATATACTTATTTGATTATTTCTTATAATGTCAATTGTCCTACCAAAATAATGTTGTTTCTGTTCTCTAGTCTTATGGGAATAGGCTGTAGTGAACAACTCTCAACTGATGACTGATAAAAATCTTGTGAGTTAATGTGAGTATTTTTGTCTTCATTTCACAGGTGAGAAAACTGGGGCATAAAATGATTAAGGGACTGGCCCAAAGTCACACAAATAAGATGTAAAGGAATATAGGTTTTCTGGCTCCAACTCCAATTTCTCTGATCAGAATTTGGAAAGCAAAGAGCTGCTAGTGCTACCTTCTCCCAGGATTCCTTGTAACTGCCTTGTATGTATGTACAATGTCTCCCCTATTAGAAAGAAAGCTCTCTGAGGGCAGACTTTTTTCACTTTTGTCTTTGTATCCCCAGTCAGATACTTTGTATCTGACACAGAGTAGACACTTAGTGAATATATCTTGCTTGGTTACTTAAGCCATACACAAAGGTTAAGCTGTTATGTTTCTATCCCCTATTCACAGGAAAATAGCATTTAGGTCTTTAGAAATTCCTTAGTCCTCAATTTAAAGTCCTCAAATTAAAGATGAAGAAACTGAGGCCCTCAAAAGTTAAGTGAACTGCCCTTGTGAGCTAAGTCCTAGCCCAGTTTTCTTTCCACTACTATATGCTCACCAACACTATCCATAACTAAAGCCCTCTTGAAACTTATTCCCATATTCCATATAGAAACCATTTTATGTCCCTCTTTCTCTTCTTCAGAGCACAGAACACTTCCTCTACAAATCTCTGCCAAGTTGAATAAAAAAAAGTTTCTTCAGCATATATCTCCATCTTTGGAAATCATTCTTATGGACACCATTTCAACTATTAATTTGCATATATTATTTTCTGTCTCATTTTTTCCTAAATGGAAAATTCATTAAGGGATTGCATCTTTACCATTCTCCAAAAACCCTAATAAGGATTCTTTGCTATTACTGCTGTTCAACAAATATTAATAAGGATGATAGGGGTGATAAAAATGCTATTAAAGTGTGAAAAAATACAAACCTTTCAATAACTCAAAGGAAATTATATTTCAAGTATTTATTATTTTATCTTTTCTGAAATTGTGTCACAAATACAAATGACTTGGAATTTCCTCCCTCTTACTTTTTTCATTTGTAGTGATATTAAAATGAATCCTTGGGGAAACAAAAATTGTGTAGTGGAAAGAACTCTGTAGCAGGTGCCAGGGAACAGGATGGGCCCTTGTTTTGACTTTGCCACTAATAATCTCCATGAATTTGGGCAATTTATAATCCATTTGGACTTCAGTTTCCTCATCTGTAAATGGAGAGGTTTTCTAGAAGATATTTATTGTCTTTTAGATCTAGAATTCAATGATTCTTTATAATTTTTTTTTACTGTGCCTACTTAGATTGAGGATTCCTAGGGAACAGAAACCATTTGTTTAATAGATTCAGTAAAGTAACACACATTTAAAAAAAATACTTGGGTTTTATTTGGGAATTTCACCAGCATGATTCAATTTCATTCAATTCAATAAACATTCATTTAGCATTTAGCATTGCAGAGTACTATGCTAAGTGAAAGAAGAGATACAAGTTGATGAGAAAAAAAGTTCCTGACCTTAAAGAGCTTATAGTCTAATGAATTCATTACCAGATAAACCCAATATTAGACATAAAAAGGCAGTTAGATACACAGAAGAGATACTGTAAATGACTGATCAAAGAGATAAGGATAAGAATGGTTTCTCAATTTTATGGTAGAGTTTAGTTATAAATGTATTAATGATATTCCAAAATGACTGAAGTAACACTAGGCTTTGTGTGCCTGTGACATTGTATTTATACTACTGATGGCAGTAGAACTAGCTATTGAAAATTTACTTATAAAACAAGCAAACCGTACTCTTTGTGAAATTAAGTTAAATGTACTCCTTGTTACTGGCCTGTCTGTTTATCTTACTTTCTATATCATATATTGTCAACAAAAGGTTACTGACATATTCAATTCCTTTCCTCACCCCATCCTACTTTCATAGTTCCATATTTAATTTTCTACAGTTAAGATAGTCATGTAAAAGAAAGAACTTTCCACTATACACCTCCTCACTCCCAAATTGCCTCCAGGAGAATGTAGACAAGAGGAAAGGGTTCAAGATATGGGAAGATTACATTGTAGCCCCTTTCCTTTTTCCCCTAACATTAACCAGGAGATAGTTAAAGGGAATCAAGAACAGCCTTGAAGTGTATGAAGGTTATGAAAGAAATAACACAAATTGAAAACATACCTTAGAAAGTGTGTAGGACTGGGGAGAGAAAGATTATTATTATCTTAATGTTGCTTTGATTGAATGTAAATGAACACTCTTATGCTATTCTCTTCTTTTCCTCTTCTCTTCATCTCTTATTTTATCATTAATCCAGAAAGTCTCAGATTTTCTTCTTTATCACTTGCTCCTTATATTTCCAGCTGTGTCTTTACTAGGTGAAATTCTCTTTTTTTCTTCTTCAAAGTTTAGACTGGTTTGGTTGGTTTGACCTAAAATGGGGATGATAACAGCATTTACCTCTCTGGATTGTCATGAGGATTAAATAAAATAATATTTATAAAGTGCTTAGCAGTGTTTACAGTGGAAGACCTGAGTTCAAATCCTGTTTTTAATAGTCCCTAACTTAGAAGTTAACTAGCCTTTGGCAAGTCACTTAACTTCCAGATAGGTGGCTCAGTAGATAGGAAAACCTGAGTTCAGATGTGTATTAGCTATATGACCCCAGGCAAGTAACTTAATCCTGTTTGCTTTAATCTATTGGAGAAGGAAATGGTAAAGCACTCCCCTATCATTGCCAAGAAAACCCCACAAACAGTATGGTCCATGGAATCATAAAAAGTCAGACATGACTGAACAACAACATAGAATGGTAGAGCTTCAAAGGATCTTAGAGACAAACAAGTCCAATAGTCTCATTTTATAGACGAGAAAGCTAAGGACTTCCTCAGGAAGAAAAGGGACTTTTTTTTTTTTTTCAAGTTCCTCTAAACAAGCAGTAGAATTAGTGTCAATGACTCCAGGGATTCCCATGCAAGTCAAATGCTCCTATCACTGCCACTGGGGAGCTTCTGGGGATTTGATATTGGTTTAAATCTTAAGAGACTATTTGTTTTGCTACATTCCTGTCATCAAAAACCAAACAAGTAGAACCCCATTTACCATTTTTGTCTTCAGGCTTTTGATCCATAAAACATGGGTTTTGGACTAGATAATCTCTAAGGAGCTTTCCTGTTCTGAACCGTTTATCACTGTTCTCTTTGGCCCAACTGTCTTCCTCCCATCAGAGTACTATTTATATGGGGTCAGGATATGCTGTAGAAAAACATCTGGAGAATGCTCACTCATACTCCTTAACACTATTGATACAGAGGCATACTGCTTTCATTTGAGGATCAGTATAGCAAAAACTTTACTGTACTGATCAGACCAGTTAGCATAAACGAGCACCTATTATGTATCCAGAACTGCATTAGGTGGTATGGAATCATAGGGAAGAAGAATGAGATGTATTTGCCCTCAAAGAATTTATATATAGTCTGAAATACAAGGCTTGAATACACTGGAAAAGAGCATAATATGACAATGTATATGATCAAATACTAATTTGTGTAGTTCAGGCAATATTCTAAGGAGGAATAAAAAAGAGAAGAAAGGCTTTCACTATTTATAGGGGTATTGTGTGTGGGTGTATTTTTATTTGAACTGAACTTTGAAGGATTGGTAGGACAATGGAATTTGGACCAATAGTTTGAGCACATGGAAATGAATCATCAATGGCACCCCCTTTGAAGGAATGAATTGCTTTGTCCCTGACTCACCTTGGCTATGTTTCCTTTGGGAATTTTTGGCCAGGACAATGCATAAATACTGTGCTGATGTATATAGATCTTTTATGTCACTTTTAAAAAGAAGGAGAAATGAAGCAGGGCCTTAGAAAATTTCCTGTTGTGTAAATTCACAGAAGGATGTTGATGGTCTCCCTTCCCTCACCCATCAAGGTGTTGATGTTTACTTCCTCTCTGTTGTGGGAGAATCAGGTAAGTACTAAGAAGAAAGAATTAAGCTCTTTAAATAATAAGAAATGCTTAACATAGACAGTAGTTGATGTATGTTTACAATAGATATTTATAGTTCAAAGTTGTGGGTTAAATTAGGTATAGATTATTGTTGGCTTGAACTCACAATGCAACTTTAAAAATCTTGATCCTCATTGTCCAGAGTCTTTTGCCAACATTGATTTTTTTTTGCCTGTCATTAAAATTTGTACACTTTATTTAAACTCACTCTCTGAAATGTCCTAAATCTATTGATTTATGGACTTCTAAAGACCTGAAATATGATCTGGGAATCCTAACTGTTGACCTCTGTTTTTCTTAAATCACTACAATATTTTTATGCAGTCCCTCAAATTGCTAGAAAACTACTTATGTAGCTTATAGTTAAAACAATTTGATGTTTACTTTTTACTTGCATAAAGTTTGTCTTTGTTATTACAATCCATGGTATGAACAAAAATATAAAATGGTACCCAATCTCTGAAGATTTAACCAAACCACTTCCAAGCTCGAGAAGCTCCAATAATTCCCTTTGGACTCTAGGAACAAATATGAACTCCTCTGTTTGGCCTTTGAAGCCCTTCACAATTTATTTCTAATCTATCTTTTCAGGCATTCTCTTATATGTTTCTCCTTTTCATAACTTCTATGGTCCAAGCATTAATTAGGAACCAACATTGTTCCTAATTGTGCTTTTGCAAAGGCTGTCCCCTTTTCTTGCGGTACATTCTTTCCCAAACTCTGCCTCAAAATTCTCTGGTTTCTGTTGTTGTCAACTTAAGCACTACTCTTATTTTCTTCCCTCCTTCTCTCCCTCCCTTTCTTCCTCCCTTCCTCTTTTTCTCCCTCCTTCCCTCCCTTCCTCCCTCTCTCCCTTCCTCCCTCTCTCCTTTCCTTTCTCCCTTCCTCCCTTCCTTCCTCCCTTCCTCCCTCCCTCTTTCCCTTCCTCCTTCTCTTCCTTCCTTCCTTCCTTCCTATCTCTACTTCTCTCTCTTTGTCATTAAATAACATTTTATTATTTTCATGTTAAAACAATATTAAAACACTTTTAAAAAGTTTTGAGTTTTAAATTTTATCCCTCTCTCCCTTCCTCCCCCTCCCTCTCAAGCTGGTATGCAACCCAATTTAGTTTATATGTTAAGCACCACTTTTTCATGAGATCTTTCTTGATGAACCTTTTAAAATTATCATTGCTCCTCAAAAATTACCTTGTGTTTATTTGGTAAATAGATATACTATGTATACATATCGTCTGCCTAGAATATATCAGAAATTGTTTGAATTTTGTCTTTGCATCCCTAGTGACTAATACAGTGCTAGCACATAGTAAGTTTTAATAAAACCTGGCTTGTTTGATTAATAGTAGCTCACATCAATATAGCATTTTGCTGTTTGCAAAGTTTATTATATTGCATTAACTCTTTATAAATAGTTAAGCAAAAACATCTTAGAATTTGTTGGAACTGATAGTACAATGATAGTACACTATCAATTGTAAATAGAGTACCAAGTACAATTCTATTCTTGAAGTTTTTAATTTCTTATGGGGATAGAAAAATCTATTTTAGTCTTATGTATACAAACACACATTATGTATGTACACATATATCTATGTCAAATCATTCTATACATACTTCTGTTTAGCAGTTCTTTCTCTGGATGCACGTAGTATCTTCCTTCATATGTCTTTTGTAGTTAATTTGGTATTTATAATAGTGAGATTTGAGTTGAGTATTGAAGGAAGCCAGGGAAGCTAGGAGATAGAGGGCTGAAGGCAGAACATTCTAAACATGTTTAGGGGTAAAGTGGGACAGCAAATGAAAAGTCTTAAAGTCAAAAGACAAAGTATTGTGTTCAAGAACAGTAAGGCTGCCAGTGGCTGGATCATAGAATATGTATGAGGAAGTAAAGTGTATCAAGAGTAGAAAGATAAAGAGGTACCCGGTTGTTATGGGTTTTAAAGACCAAGCAGAGTTTCCTGGTGATAATAGGGAGCCACTGGAGTTTATTAATTGGAGAGAGGGGAGGTGACAAGGTCTGACCTGCAGTTTAGGAAGATCACTTTGGGAGCTAAATGGGGAATGGATTTGAGGGAGGAGAGAGTAGAGTCAGAGAAACCAAACAGAAGGCTAAAACAATAGCCCTGGCATGAGGTGATGATGGTTTGTACCAATGTGGGGACTGTGTGAATGGAGAAAAGGGGATATATATGAGAAATATTGATGCGATAGATAAGGAAAATATGGTATAGACAAGTGAAGTGACTTTACTATAGTCATATAGGCATTCAGTAGCACATCAAGATTTCAAACCCATATCTTCAAATTTTTAATCCTATGTCTTTTCCATTGTACCATATTAATAACAGTTGATTTCAGGTCTACTATCTAAGTCTTATTGGTTCTACTGCCTCCTTTCACTTATGGTCATGTTGATTTATTTAAAACTCTGGATTTGTAAACTCTGGTTGCCCCCAAAATAGACATTTGCCTCCCCAATTAGCATTAATCATTAATGAACATTTTGTTTATTTCTTGTATTTCAAAGTTGCTGGAACCTTTGAGAAAACATGCTACTGCCAGGGGCAGTGTAAGCATTTACAAGATAACCTTCCATATGGTGCATCAAACCCATCTCACCCTCCATTTTGAATGCTGTATGCTGATCTCAGAGCTCCTCATGAAAATGCTTTAGGGGAGTTTATGGTAAGATTACCTTTCTCTTCACAGAAGCTAAGGAAAAAAAGGGGAACCTGGATAAGAAATCAAGAACAGCTGATGTTTATTTTATTTATGTCTAAGTGGCATAATTCTGAGTGTACACATTCAAAGGATGAATAAGAACCAAATAAAATTCTCTGATCTAAGAACCAGTAAGGTTTATATAGTTTTCTAAGGATCTAGGTGCAAGAGCAAACTGAGGTTTATATAGTTTTCTAAGGATCTAGGCACAAGAACAAACTGATCAGTAAGTAAAACAAATAGTCAGTTGTGAAAATATTTTAATTTGTGAGAGTTGGGTTTATCCTTTACTATCAGAAATTCACTCCTTTTTTATTATTATCCTTTGCCTGCTGCCCAACTTTTTAAATGTTTATACTCTGGGAAAGGTTAATTTACTAATTTAATGTATGAGGGAATATCACAGAATGTCAGAGCTGCAAAAGATCACAATAATCATCACAGAATCAGAAAACTGCACTACTGGAAGGATCTCAGTGGCCAATTCATCCAACAAATACCTGTCCATTGGTCATTCAGTCTCTGAAGATCCCCAGTGAATGAGGAATCAACACATTCCATTTTTGTACAGTTCTACATGATAGGAAGTTTTTGTTTAACTCAAGCCTTAATTTGCTTCCTTGCAATTTCCATTTATTGTTCCTAATCTTAGTTATACATCCAAGCAGAACAAGGCTAATCCCACTAATATTTTATATAATTTAAAATCCCAAAGTTAAGAATCCTTTCCTCTTTTCTCATTTTATAGATGAGGAAAAAGATGCATAGAAATGAAGCCTTTTGTTATGGTAATCCAACTAGCTCAACAGAATTGAAACCAAAATCAGGTACCCTGAATTATAGTGCAACACTATGTCCTCTATTCTATCTTGTCCTTTGGGCAACACAAAATGCCCATGATTGTTGTTATTCACTCATGTCCAATTCTTCATGATTCCATTTGGATGTTTTCTTGGCAAAAATTCTGGAGAATTTGTCATTTCCTTTTCCAGTTCATTTTACAGATGAGGAAACTAAGGCAAACAAGATTAACACAACTATTGATTTTCTAAGTCTATATTTGAACTCAGGAAGATGACTTCAAGCCTGGCACTCTATTCATTGCTCATGACTGCAAAAGGATTATTGAAAGAGAAAAAGTGTACAGAAAGGGAAAATGAGAATACTGATAACAAACTTTGCCTATTTGTCTGTTTTCCCTTCAACTTGCTTTTGGAGGACTCTTCTCCAAGTACTCCAATCATTTGTTTAAACATATTACATAATTTTTCCTAGAGGTACAGCTTTCTGAATGATGACACAGAGCAGGGAAAAAAGGTGGAGTTGGAATATAATTCTAGCCTAGTTTTCTATTAATAAAATGTATTTATTACTCAGTCCACATTCTTCTCAGAGGTAAATTATAAGAAACACTGCCCAATTTTGAACTAACATTCATTTTTGCAAAGGGCCCCAATCATAACAGGTGTTATTAAAGATAATAAGCACTTGGGGTATAAGATGGTACAGTGCTTCTATTAGAGTACAACCTAATCCATATAGTTCAAAATGATACTACATTCTATATTTCAAGTAAGTTCCTTAGGGATACCATGATCTGTGATGATTGATAATTACTTAGGATGTCAATTAATGATAACAATTAATTGTCAAGGATCACGATTGATGATATTCATCATCATCACATTTGCATGTAATTTATAAAGTAGTTACCTCACAAAAATCTTGGGAAGTACAGATATTATTTTCTCCCTTTTATAGATGAATGTACACAGAATCTTAAAGGGATAAAAAGGACTTTCTGAGGTTATCTAGTAAATAAATGATAGAGTCAACACTGAAATTCAGTTCTCCTTGACTATATATGGTAGCAATGATGAGCATAGACCTGATATAGAGGAGAATGGATTGGGAAAACTGGCCATTACTATTTAATCTTGTACAAGTAAAGGTTCACAAACTTTCATTACAGTTTTGTATGTAGTATAAAACCACAGGGTATTCTAGTAAGTGACACTCCCTTGGGAAAGTCAATCAATTAGTCAACCAGAATTTATGAAGTGTCTCCTATGAATCAGGCAGTATGTTAAGTGTTGCGGGTATAAAGAAAAGCAAAAAACAGTCTCAGTACTCAAGGAAATCACATGAGGGGATCAAACATGCAAGTAGCAAGGTACTAATGTGATATATACAGGACAAATTGGAGATAATCAACAGGGGGAAGTAACTAGCATGAAGGAGGAATACGGAAAGCCTTCTTGCAGAAGATGAGACTTTAGGTAGCTTTGAAAGAAGCCAGAAAAACCAGGGGGCAGAGATGAAGAAGGAAAGTATTTCAGGAATGGATGATAGCCAATGAGAATATCCAGGAAATGGAATGTCTTATTCAAGGAGTAACAAGGAAACCAGAGTCACTGGATCATAGATTATGGGGAAGGCATGTCTTCAAGGTGTTAGAAGACTGAAAAGGTAGGAAGGGTTCAGGTTTTGGAGGGCTTTGATAAGATAAGATAAAATAAGAATTTTATATTTGATCAGATTTTTAAAAAGGGATTTTATATTTAATCTTGGAGGTGATAGGGAGCCATTATAATTGAAAGAATAAGTGTAACTTTAGCAATATGAAAAGATAGAAACTGAGTCAACTAGGGAAAAATGTTAGCTTGACATAGTGGATAGAATGATGGAATTGAACTCAGGTAGAGCTAGCTCCACACATATTAGCTTAAGTGACTTAAGACAAGTAACAACTTTTGAGCCAATTTTCTTATCTCTAAAATGGATGACAACACTTATTCTATGGGGTTGTTGTGAGAATATAATGAGATAAGATATGTAAAATACTTCAAAACCTTTAAAGTACTCTATATAGTTGGTTGTTGTTGTTATTATTATTATTAAACTCTTTTTAGAATCATTTTATGCCTTCCTACCAATTATCCTATTTTAAGCATAGTAATATCCCATATATATGTGGAGGTAAATTCTTCTTTTCCTTATTTCTTTATCAAATAATTATTCATTGAGTGACAATCTATATTTCAACATCTCTTAAGGAATGGGGAAGGTATTTAATGATGTGACTGAATATTTCAGTTGAGAGTATATGCTGTGCAGCAGTGAGACACAAGGTTTGATTGGTAGATAGTGTGGGGGTAGATAGATTATAGGGAGGTTTTGAAATTTAGCCTAAATCTGATGAGCTGAGAAACAGAGATTCACTGAACAAAGAACTGATAAAACTATAATTTTAAAAAGAGTATCTGGTAGTAGTCTCTTGGATGGATTGAAAATGGAAAAGATTGAGTCAGGAAGGCCAGCTAGGAGGTTGTTGCATTAATATAGGCTTAAAGTCATAAAAATTTTAACTAAGGTGGAGCCTGTGAAATGCAAATGAATTGAAACTCAGAATATTTTACAAAATGAGAATATTAGACTAGATGATGTATAAGGCTTTACTGCTAACATTTTCAGTGTATATGCCAGAAGAGACCTTAGTGTTCATGTAGTCCAACCCTCTCACTGTGTAGATGAGGAAATTGAATTTCATAGAGACAAAGGAATCTATTGAAGATGATGCAATTTGATAAAGGCAGTTTCAGAACTAATATGGACAGATGCATTATAGATAGATTATGTAGTCCAAACATCCCGATTTACATGTGAGATTCATTGTTCATTCTTCATTATGAAGAGGATCAGTGATATCATGGGTTGAGGACTTGTGCATGACTAAATTTAAGTGAGGCAAAGGTGTACAAAGTCATCAGCCTCACTTTCCCTTCCAGAACTATCCAAATCTAGTGGCAAGACAAAAGTCAGGATAACTAGGTGATGGTCTGAGATTCAGTGAATGATGTCTTTGATGTCGAAGTCCTCTGCTCCATAGAGTTTGCTTCTGTTACCTTCATGGCTTTAGGACACATTGTTCTCATTCATCCTTTCTGTCAGAGAAAGTTTTTGTGTACTTGGGATAAATATCCCTTTATCTTCTTGATCTGTCAACCTGATTTTTCCCAGGATGAGAAGTCACAGCATATGCTATAATTTCTCAGATCCACAGGTGAAAGTTGAATCAAAGATTAGAACAAAAGTAGATGAGAATCCTTGAAAAGGGCACAGGAAGCCCCTATTGCAGAGGTGCTAGTCCACTCTGAGCACCCCATATACCCTATAGGCCAAGTAATTGAGGCCCAGACATAGAAAAAGTAATTACCTAAAGTCACAGAAATGTTAAGTAGAGGATCCAGAATTAGATCCCCAACAACAGACCCCAGCGATCTTGTGTTCTCACTACCTCATTGTAACATCCTTTGTAACCAAAAATTAAACATAATTCACTAACAAAAAACAATAACAATAATTATAATGAGAATATGAAACTAGCACAAGAGAACTAACAATAACGTTTGGTGGTTGATGAGTTTAGGACTTAAAAGCATTCATGTAGTGAGACTAAGATTTCAAGCTTCCATGGTTGGGAATATGTTTGTGTAATTTACTGAAGTAAAGAAATTAGAAAGAAGGATTGATTTGGAAGTGGAATTGGAAAGATGATGAGTTTGATTTTGAACATGTATATTGGGAATATGATAATTCAGGTATAACAGCTGGAAATTTGACATGGTGGCAAACATTTGGCTGAGCAAGACCTCAGCCCTGACAGCAACCCTCACCAATTATTGCCCTGTGCCTGTAATCAAGGTTTATCCAGGTTCATCTCTACGAAATCCTGACCTCTCTGCAGGGGATTGGGTCCCCTATCCTCACATTTATTGGCTCATTACTCCTAAGTTGACTACTCCAGAGACAAATCTATTTTGGGCACTAATCTAGAGTGTCCTCAAGAAGAGGGAAAGTAAAATAGTACTCAGTGTACCAAAATGAATCTGGGGCAGGACATGTGACCCATTCTTAATTGAAGAAAGTCATGATAAGCAAAAGAAAATCATATTATGCATTATTGACTGACCTGAACAGAATTTAGTAGCTGAATGATTATTATTAGCACAGTCATCTGGGAGGCTATTATCTAAGCCTCTTTGGGACATGAAACTTTTTTTCAAGGAAACTAATTAATTATTTAATATTTTACCTCTACAATCCTATCAAAAGTCAATTTCATAGTTCTCTGCAGTGGATCTTTCTGAATCCAATGTTTAATTTTCCTTTGGTGCTAACACATTCCTGTAATTTCTCCTTCTTTCTGCACAGGTGCCTGGGATGCAGGAGGTGCCAGCTTATACTATTCCAATTTGTCTCAAGCTTTTGATTCTAGCAAGGCTGATTCTAAAAGAAGGAAATACAACAGAAGAAAAGGCAAAGTGCCAATACCCATAGCTAGTTGAACCCATGCTCCACATGAGGAATGACATCTACTGCCAACTGCCAGGATAGCAAGGACTCATTGCTAAAATAGTATCTTGTTACCTTTGAAGTTTCAGTGAAGAAAGAGAACTTATCTCTTCTTTTTAAAAAATCACTGGGGAGACTGAGCCAAGATGGTGGAGTAAAGGCAGGAACTCGCCCAACCTCTTCCCCCAAAGTGCTCCAAATTCCTTTAAATAATGACTAAACAAATTTTAGAGCATCAGAACAGCCAAAAAGGTGGAACGGAACATTTTCCAGTCAAAGGCAATTTAGAAGGTCAGTAGAAAAGACCTGTGATACCAGGGTGGGAGTCCAGTGTGCAGTCCAAGCCAGACAGTGGACCCAGCCCCAGCCCTGGCTAGCCCCAGACGTTTGAATCAATGGCAGTAGTGCTGGCTTCTAGCCCTCTCAACCGGAAGACACCAAAGAGGACCAGGAAGGTCAGCAGACTAGGTCTGTGGAACCAGAGATGGAGCTCAGTGTGCAATTCCAGTGCAGGCTGTGCCAACTCAGACCCAGCATGAGTGAGGAGGGACATCTGAATTAGAAGCAGTGTTGGAAGCTTCTGGACCTCTCGGCCTGGAGACACCAGAGTAGACTTGGAAGGTCAGCGGAGCAGGTCTTTGACATTGGGAGTTTGGTGCAGTTCTAGTACAGACCTTGCCAGCACAGCCAGATACACTTTAGCATACTAGATCTTACAGCTACGGTGGGGCATGACACTCTTCAAAACTCCAGGGCAGAAAAGAGGGCTTGTGGTCAGATTCCTAGAAGGATCTCTGAAAACAGCTGCATAGAACCCCTAAAACTTGTACAGTGTACCCTCCACCCTGGAAACAGAGCCCTACTTTAACAAAGAATTAAAAGCCGAGTAATGGGCTAGAAAAATGAGTAGAGAGCAACAACAAAAAATTCCTGATCATTGAAAGCTATTATGATGACAAGGAAAATTCACACCCAGAAGAAGATAAAGTCAAAGCTCTATATCCAAAACCTCCAAGAAAAATAAGAATTGGATTCAGACCGTGGAAGAGCTCAAAAAGGATTTTGAAAATCAAGCAAGAGAGATAGAGGAAAAATTAGGAAAATAATTGAAAGTGGTACAAAGAAAATACAAAAAGCTAATGAGAAGAAGGCCTTAAAAAAGCAAAATTGGCTAAATGGAAAATGAGATACAAAAGTTCACTGAGGAAAATAATTTTTTAAAAATAGAATTGAGCAAATGGAAGCTAATGACTTTATGAGAAATCAAGATACAATAATGCAAAATCAAAAAAATAGAAAAAATAGAAAAAATTATGAAATATCTTATTGGAAAAACAACTGACCTGGAAATAGATCTAGGACAGATAATTGAAAAATTGTTGGTTTGTCTGAAAGTCATGATTAAAAAAAAAGTGTCTGGACATCATCTTTCAAGAAATTATCAAGGAAAATTGTTGGAATACCTGGGAGAAGTGTTGGAATACAAGAGAACCACCTGACAGTGGCTGCTGGAGATCCAACCCAGACCTGCAGAATGGATCTCCTCTTGTGAGAGGATGATACAAGGAGACTGAGAGGTAGTTGCTATTCTCTGACCTCTCTCACTGAGAGGCAATTGCATTGTTTGACCTATCTTCTCTTCCCTCTGCCTCCAATTTATTTCATTCTCCATCTGCAACACCTGCATCAGCAAAGACTGCCATGCAACTCCTTCAGATGTTATGATCCGCAGCTGTGGAGGCTCTCCGAGAATTGACCTGTCCCTCAACAGAAAACTGTTGTGATATTCTAGAACCAGAAAGTAAAATAGAAATTAAAAGAATCCACCAATCACTTCCTGAAAGAAATCCCAAAATGAAAACTCCCAGGAATATTATAGCCAAATTCTGGAACTCCCAGGTCAAAGAGAAAATACTACAAGCACTCAAAAAGAAACAATTCAAGTATATGAAGCCGCAGTCAGGATAACACAAGATTTAGGAGCTTCTCCATTAAAGGACCAGAGGGCTTGGAATATGATATTCTGGAGATCAGTGGAGCTAAGATTACAAGCAAGAATCACTTACCCAGCAAAACTGAGTATAATCCTTCTTGTTGAAAGGTATAAATTCAATAAAATAGGGAATTTTCAAGCATTTGTGCTGAAAGACCAGAGCTGGGTGGAAATTGATTTTCGTATAGAGGACTCTAGAGAAGCACAAGGAGGTAACCCAGAAAGTGATATCATAAGAGACTTAATAAGGTTTATCTGTTTACATTCCTATATGGGAGAATAATACTTGTAACTCATTAGAACTTTCTCATTATTATGGCAGTTAGAAGAAGTATATATAGACAGAGGGCACAGGTGTGAGTTGAATATGAAGGGATAATATCTTTTTTAAAAAATGATGAAATTAAGGAGTGAGAGAGGAATATACTAAGAGAAAGGGAAAGGGAGAAGTGGAATGATGTAAATTATCTGCCATGCAAGATAACTGTATAAATATATATACACATATTGGATTTAACATATACTTTAACATATTTAACATGTATTGGACTACCTGCCATCTAGGGGAAGAAGGAGAAAAGTTGGAACAGAAGGTTTTGCAAGAGTCAGTGTTGAAAAATTACCCATTCATATGTTTTGCAAATAAAAAGCTATAATAA
Source organism: Antechinus flavipes (assembly GCF_016432865.1). NCBI lineage: Eukaryota > Metazoa > Chordata > Mammalia > Dasyuromorphia > Dasyuridae > Antechinus > Antechinus flavipes. The sequence goes on along the minus strand of NC_067400.1, from coordinate 376,854,511 downwards.
TAAGAAAAATAATTATCTGTCATTAAAAAAGAGGCAAGAAATAGCTTTTACAGTGGAGGGAAAGAGGGAAAGGAGAGGGTAAATAAATCTTACACTCATGAGAATTGGCCCCAAAAGGAAATAATATAGATACTCAATAGGAGTTTAAACATCTGTCTTATACTGCAAGAAAATAAGAGGGGAATGGAATATAGGAAGGAGGGAGGGTGATAACAGAGAAGGTATATTGGGGGAGGGAGTGGTCATTACCAAAACACTTTTGAGAAGGGACAGTGTGAAAGGAGAGAGAGAGAATAAATAGCGGGAAAATACTATTATCCATAATAATTAAAATAAATTTGAAGCAAGTTTCTCTGATAAGGCCTTATTTCTCCTGGAGGGAACTCCGAGAGAAATAAAAACAAATAAGAGCCATGTCCCAATTGATAAATACTAAAAAAATATGATCTGTGCCCAATATGCTTTGATTTAACACCACTACTAGGTATGAATATCAAAAAAAAAAAATTGGGGGGAAAATGGAAATTGATCAATATGTACAAAAAATATTCATAGCAGCTCTCTTCTCAGGACAAAAAATTGGAAATTGAGAGGATGTTTATCATTTGGGGAAATGGCTTAAAAAACTGTGGTATGTGTTTGTGATGGAATATTATTGTTCTATGGGAAGTGATGAATATGATGCTCTCAGAAAAAAAAAAAAAACTCTGGAAAACCCTCTATGAATCAAAGTGAAGTGTATTGTATATAAAATAATATCAATGTTCTGGGATAACCAGCTGTAAATGCCTTTGCTATTCTCAATAGTAAAATTATCCATGATTACTCTGATGGACTTATGATGAAAAATCCTACCCAGAGAAGGAACTGATCACGTCTGAATACAGATTGAAGCATTCTTTCTCTATCTCTCTATCTCTCTCTGTCTCTCTGTCTCTCTATCTCTTTCTCTCTTTGTCTGTCTCTGTCTCTGTCTCTGTTTATCTTAATTTTTTAGGGTTTTTATTTTTATTATTTATGGTTTCTTTCACAACTTGAATTTTATGGAAATGTTTTGCATAACTTCACATGTAATTTCTTAATTATGGGTGAGGATAAGGAAGAGAACATAGAATTCAGAAATTTTAAAAACAAATGTAAAAAAAAGTTTTGAATATAAGTGGGGGAAAATATTAAATAAAATAAAATAAAAAAACCATTAGGTCTTTAGCTTTTCTGACTCAGCAGCCAATCAGAGGATTTTCCAGGGAAACTTCCTCCTCCTCCCCTTTTCCCCTAGTGACTGAGCATGCTCCAAAGGAGTGTGTAGATATAAGAATATGAAATTGGGCTCATATAAAAGAACTTGAGATATACATCCAGGAATCGTTGGCATAGAGGAAAAGAAATGGGAAGAAGTAGAGTGAGAGTTGGACTTGAAGTCAGGAAAACTTATGTAATAAAATCTCATCTGGTTTCTCTGATCCCCTCCTCCCAATTCTAACTAGTATAGTAAGTGTATTTATAATTGCCAGTAAAAAGTAACAGTGGCAGAAAGTAAGGTTGCAAAGGGGAACCTAGAAATCACATACAGACTATTCCAAAGAATAAAGGAACATAATTTGCAAAGTGTCATATTTTAACCAAAATTCTTATCCTGAGAATATGTGCTAAATCAGGGAAAGCCATGTAGGTCTTGCTGTCACAGCCTTTTTGATCCTATGATTTGAAAACCTCAGATAAACATCTGCAATAAGACCAGCAGGACAGCAAGTAATGCTGATACAATTGAGATGATTTGGATACATTAAGTTTTGCTGATAATTTTGAGAAGATATGGATATGTTAATGAACTAACTCCAACATGGTATGATTAAGGGTTAATCTGTCTCCCTTGAAAATCCTATGAAATGAGACCCTAAACTTCTACTTCTCATTCCCCACCCTTTTACATCTTTAATGGATCCATGCTGCTGAGTGGTACTATCTCTAATCCATGGTAATATGGGTTTCTCTTAGTGTCTCTTCTCCCTTCCATCCTTTTCTCTTCACTACCTGTCTTTCTCTATGTCAACCCTATCCCTATGCCATTCCCCTCTGGAAACCCTTCTCTTCTTGTCTTTATATTTTCTGTGTTGTTTATCCTTGTGGCCTCTATGCCTCATTACAGTAAGATTGAAGTGTTAATCCTTGCTTTCCTGGTGAATACCCAAATACTGAATGTGCTTATCTCTGTCACAATTTCACAAGCAATTCAACTTGGGTTCAAATTCTGCTTCTGACATTTCAATCAAGTAATGAAGAAGCATTTATTGTCTACTATGTGCCCAGCATTATACTTGGTGCTAGGAATATAAGTACAAGGAATGAACCAATTTCTATTCACAAGGACATATATTATAATGAAGAGTACAACACATACACACACATACATATATTCATGTACACATAAAATATATATGTAGACATAAACTGAATTAATAAAAAATATATACATAGTATTTTGGAAGCAAAGACAATTTGCCAGGGTCAAGAAAACCTTCATATGAAAGATGGTGCTTGAGCTAATATAGAGAAAGAAAAGGATTCTATGAGGGGAAAATGCATTCCAAATATGGGGGATAGCTAGGACAAAGACACAGGGAAGAACAGTGGAATGTTGTGTGATGGACAAAGGGAAGGTTTCCATATCTCATGGCAAGTTACCCAATCTTTCCCTGCCAGGCAACTCTCTAGGACTGTAACTTAGGAATGAATTGAAATTCAGGTATGGAGTATTGATGTCCATTAAACAATAAGTCCTTGAAAGAAAGCCTCAAGGTAATATTAGGAGCCATGAAAATAGAAGTCTTTGAGGGACAGAGTATAGATAGACAGATATAGTCCAAGGAATCAGAAAGACTATAGTTACAGATCAGAAAAAAGAAGAGGATAAAGTATAAAAATCTAAATGTATCTATCTATATTGCTATGACTTTCCTTTTGCTCTCAAAGACTGGTAATATTTTCAAAGAAACAGACATTCAGACCAACTAGAGTAGACATCTCATTTTCCTCCCTTCCTCCCTTCCTCCCTTCCCTCCTTCCTCTCTCCTCCCTTCTTCCCTTCCTTCCTCCCTTCCCTCCTTCCTCTCTTCTTCCTCCCTTCCATCTTTCCTCCCTTCTCTCCTTCCTCCCTCCCTCCCTTCCTCCCTCCCTCCTTTCCTTCCTTCTTTCTTTCCTTCCTCTCTCCCTCCCTCCCTTCCTTCCTTCCTCTCTCCCTCCTACCTCCTTTTTCCCTTCCTTTCTTGCTTTCTTCCTTCCTTGCTTCCTTCTTTCCTTCTTTCCTTCCTTCCTTCCTTCCTTCCTTCCTTCCTTCCTTCCTTCCTTCCTTCCTTCCTTCCTTCCTTCCTTCCTTCCTTCCTTCCTTCCTTCCTTCCTTCCTTCTTTCCTTTTTTAAAATCTTTCTTTTTTGTACTGAAAGAGGCCCTTCTCCTATAAATGTCTTAGAAAAGCAGGCCGTTATTATATCTTTCTTCTATCTTTGAATCAATGGACAAGAAAATAAAGAACTTGAAATGTTAGAGATTTATGAACACAGAAACAAGGTCTTTCAGAGGCAGTTGAAGAATGTGACAAGTATTAGCATTTCAGTGTAGTGATGAGCTCCTTGTATGGATTGATGGGCCTAAAAATTAGACAAGGCATATTAAAAGCTGAGATCAGTCAGGCTTAGGAGCAGCTGAACAATGAGCAATTTTGAAGTCGTTAAGCCATTAAATAAAACTGACGATCTCTGGAACAGCCGGTGCAAGAAGGCACCTCTGTGCAACCAAGGGTTTTATTACTAGTGCTTCCCTCTTGACAACATAAGCATTCAGAAACACTGGTATTGAGATATGGACATTTTTGAAAGGAAAACTCTTTCACGTTTTGCTCAGAACCTCAAGCTCATATGGCAAAAGCCATCTTTAGGTAGGCATAGCAACTATGAGAGCAGTATTTGAAAATCAAGCAATTATTGAGACTTACAGGTTGGTAAGATGCCATTTAGAATCCGAATATTGCAGACCCACATGAGAAATGGTTCAAATGCATTCTTACCCAAATTGTGCATTCAGACTGCCTACCATTTCTGCCCTCACTCACTTGATTTCCTGCTGAGCAAATGATTGTGAACATAGTTAGTACTGTTTATGTGAAAATGTTTATTCTAGTCCCATCTTGCCTTGGGGTTGGGCACTCCAGCATGAAAGAGTTTCAAGTACTTTACTATACAGAAGAAGAAAAATCACAAGAACATCTACTCTGCTCACAAGTTAAAACTTAGTTATATCATCTGATAGCAAATATTCCATAAAGAAATTTCTGAGTCAGTTTTTTAATTAAAAAAATTTCAAATGAAAATTCAGTTTTTATCCTGCTCAGTTCACTGAAATCCTCCCATCTCTTGAGAAAACAAGATAAACTAGTTCAGAGTACACAGATATGTACTATTACAGTAAGACTATGCATCTATATACATAAACACACCCACAATCCATTTTGATGAACAATTTGCTGCTAATAGACACAATCAAATGAAAAGGCATTCTACAATAAGAAAAATTACTGGACTGGGAGGAAGGTCAAATGCTCAGATCCTAGTACTATGTTCTTCAACTAATTTACTATGACTTCTTAGGCAGTTTACTTCCTTTTTCTAAGCATTAATTTGTTTTCTCACAAAATGAAAATAACAACAATAAATAAGATTTGTATTTAGGACTTTAAGTTTGCAAACTTCTTTATATATCAACTCATTGGATTCTCATCTGATGAGTCCTGTGCACTCAGGGCTATTCTTTCCATTTCACAGAAGAGAAAATTGAGGCTTTGAGAGATTGTATTGCTAGTACAAAATATCTAAAATAATGCTGGAACCTTATTCAGTCAGTTGTCAAATCCTATTCCTTTAAAATGTCTCACTACAAAGGATCTATTTGTACAAAAATATTTGTAGAAGCTCTTTTTTGCGATAGGTAAGAATTTGAAATCAAAGGGATTCTCATTAATTGGGTAATAGTTGAATAAGCTGTAGCATATGATTGCAATGGAATATTATTGAGCTAAAAGACATGACAAGCAGGATGATTTCAGAAGAATCTGGAAAGACTTATTTGATGTGATACAAAGTGTAGTGAACAGAATCAGGTGAATGTTATAAGCAGTAACAGCAACATTGTTTGATGAAAAACTGTGGATGACTTGGCTATTTCAGCAATATAATGATCCAAGGCAATCCCAAAAGACTAGTGATGAAGCATACTATTTGCCTCCAGAGAAAGAACTAATATTGTTTGAATACAGACTGAAGCATGGAAATTTTTCACCTTCTTTCTTTCATTCTTCTTTTATTCAAGTGTTCTTGTATAAAATATCTATTGTGGAAATGTTTTACGTCATTGTACATATATAGCCAATATCTGATTGCTTACTATCTTAAGGAAAGGGAGGGAAAAGAGAGGAAGGGAAGGAATTTGGAACCAAAAACTTAAAAACTCAATGTTAAAAATTGTTTTAGTATGTAATTGGAGGAAAATCAAAATACATGTTTATAAAATATCTCATAGCTTCAAATCATTTTCAATCATTCTCCTAGCTTATCTTCTTGATTGCGCTTTTTCTCTTACTTTCCAATGCATACAAGTGACTAATAGTGACCCTAGTTTCCCTTCAATATTACCATTGTCAAGTCTCCCAAATCTTTAATGATTCCTGGTTTTCAGTACGATAAATTTAAACTGTCCTGCTGTTTGGTTTTCAAACACCTGCATCCTCTGGTTCCAGCCTATTCAGTCATCAACTACTATTCCCAACTTGAACTTGACACACTGGTCAGTCCAGTCTTCTCACTGTCCTACAGACACATTAAACTCATTCCAACTATTTTCTGGAGCTTCCTTCACTTGGAAAGTTCCTCTACCTACTCACTCATGCTCTTATATTTAAGTAAATCCTTGTTCAAGTCCCATGCACTACATTAAGGTAGATTTCCTTACTTTCTTTAGTCCACATTCTGAACTACACTATTCTGAACTATAATAAACTTATATAATTTAATTTACTCCCACACAGCTTAATATAAATCACTATTGTTTAGATTACTGTTTTAAAAAAAGACTATCTCCCCATCTAAAGTAAAATCTTCTTCAGCTCAGGGCCCATTTTTTTTTTTTTTTTACTATAGTGCTTGTATCAATTCTTCTGAATAGAGAATAGTTTTTCAGTAAATACAAAATGATTGGCTTATTTACAATATGATAATTTTAAAATTGTCTTCTATAAATTAAAGGAATGATGGGAATTAGAATCATAAGAGTAATTAGAAGTTAGTTTAAAGACTTATATGAGGAGCAACTAGGTGACATAGTGATTAGAGCACCACCCCTGAAGTCAGGAGGACCTGAATTCAAAACTGATCTCAGACACTTAACACATCCTAGCTAGGCAAGTCACTTAACTCCAATTGCCTCAGGGAAAAAAAAGACTTATATGAACTGATGCAAAGTGAAACGAGCAGAACCAGGAGAACATGGTACATGGTAAAAGCAATATTGAAATGATGATCAACTACAAAAGACTTAGCTATTTTGATCTATACAGTGGTTGAAGACAATCTTGAAAGACTCATTTTCAAAAATGTTGTCTACCTCCAGAGAAAGAATTGATCTCTGAGCACAGAATAAAGCATATTTTTTCACTTTAAAATTTTTTCTTGTTTTTAGTTTTTGTTTTTGAAATATGTGTAATATACATATTTTGACTGACTTCTCATGCAGAATGATTATTATTTGCCCTTTCAATGATTGGGAGAAGGGCTGGAGGGAGAGAATTAGAACTCAAAAAAAGTTCCATGAAAAAAAGTCATGTTTTTTCCAAATGTTTTAACTAACAATACCTTCTAACTAAGTATTTGTAGGGATTCTAGCTCAGTTTTGTCTTTGTTTTAATTGAAAGTGGACTTCCATTTTCTATTTTTTCTAGTTTCTCTAACTGCAAATATGTTATACCTTCAAAATAAAATCACACCTTGAGTTCCAAAGTTCATTGTATGCACTAAACTCAGGCTTCTACCCCTAAATTGGTTTCATCCTGGGTTTCTCATCTCAGGAAAGCAGCTTGTACAATTCAGCTGTTCCATAGCTTATCTATTTCTTTTTACGTGCTTATGCATGTCACCCTCTCAGATCTTATTACTTACTGAGTTAATTTTAACCTGTTCAGGTTACTTTCTGGGCTTCTCTGCCAGGCAGGTCCCTGTGCTCATACATGACACAATGATTCATACCTATGTTTGTTGGTTACAATGTGGTTTAATGGCTTATTATAGCTATATTTATTAGCTTTGAAATTCCTAATGGAGATAGCCATTTTCTGCCCCAAGGACATACTTACATTTTAATTATTACTTATGTATTTTAAAATTTTTCTGTACTTGTGATAGTGAGTTTTTTTTAGAGGGACTGATGTAGTTAGAAGGTATTTATTGAATAAAGAGAGGTCAGTTGCATTTAGCGAGATAGAAAAAGACAATATAATAAAGTACCTCTGAGTACCAACTGTCAGTCCTTGTCAACCCCAACATAGTGCATTGTTAGCTTTGCAACAATTCCAACATTTCTAAAGCACTCAGAAACTTTAGCCCTTCAGGGCCCAGGATTTCAAGGACAGAAGTTCCTAAACCCTTTTTACTTTTTAGCTTATGTGTTCTTGGCTGATTAGAGATTCTCAGAGCTGCTATATGTAGTGGAGAGTTTGCAAACAAAGCTCAAAGTTGAGGCTCTAGGTGGCTTATGAGATTAGTTATGAGGTCTTTTATCTTCCTATCATCATTCAGAGTCAATTAAAAAGTCATTGAGGTTAAATGATAAGAATTAAAGCAGATTTTATAAAATGAACTTTGTCTATCAGTCCCTGATAGATAACAGAACATTATATTCAAAATGCCTTTGTTCTTGGGGTTGTCTATGAGCTATGTATTTCTGGAGGCAATTTCTAGTCTCCCACCTTTGAGAGAGGTGAAGAACAAAAGCTTATAAAGTTCTCTGGAGCACTGTAAGTTTTAGTGGTGCCAAATTCAGAAGTAAAGCAAATATAGAGTCCTTTGTGCATCAGTGGCCAGATCAGTAGACAGTTCATGTTACATTATAAAATAGTTTAAGCTAGCTAGATTTATTTTCTGGGAAGACCAATAATTTTTTAATTTACTTTGGAGAGAATTTAAATTCTTCTTCTCTTTTGCAGAAATCTCCCAGAATTTGACTTCTTTCTGAAACACTATAGTTATCTAAAGTTTTTGGACGAACAGTACTGAAGTCAATGATTTATCATGGATAATTTTTTTAATGGTTTATTTTTTTAAAAGCACTTCTATATTTTAAGACACATGAATGAACATTGAACTTTTGTCTATGAAGGGTTTGCTCTTTATTTCCTGCCTTGGTTGCTATGAAGATGTTTAAGATAGAAGATGAATTCAGGTACATCAGGAGATGCAGAACAGGTGGACTACAAAGGAACAAAATTCCTATTTTCATTGAAATACCTTTAAACAACAAGGAAAAGAATATTGTATTGTATATTTCTTTTCTTTATACAAACTTTTCTGTCACCATTCTCCAATAGGTGTATTTATATATACCTATCTACACACACACACACACACACACACACACACACACACGTATATACCTGGGATAACTACTTTAGTGAAGCAATTACTATTTATTGAAAGGCTAACTAGTGAGCTAATGTTGGTTGCTTGTTCTCTGTTTCCCTAAGATCATTATCTTTGAACTTTATGTGTTTATGTGATAGTCAAAGTGAACAATTGCATTCTATTTTTGACAAGGGACTCAGCACATATAGCCTTTTCCAAGACAAGGGCAAGAAAAATATTGATTGGGGGGGACAGAAAAACCTTTTTCTAAGTCTAGTTGTCAGGACAGGTTGTAAGGAAATATGCATATCATTTGACAAGTTAAGAAAGTTTAAATCCGGGAAAATTATGACTGTAGAAAAACTTGCTTCTTGATTTTTTAAAAAGCTTGCTTCTCTGCAAAAAAAACAGAACAAAACACCCCCTCCCCCTAAAAAAAAATCCAACAACTGTTTTTTTTTTTAAAGGTGGTTAAGTACATTAGTTAAGCAAATTTAGTTTTAGAAATTGATTATGTCATGGGCAAAAATGATATTTTAAATGTATTAACTTCATTTTTTGCTGCCTATTGAAATTCTACTGCAGTAGTCATGCAGATTTTTTTTTCTATTTTTTCTTTTTTAATTCATTCAACCTAAATCCATTAAAATATGCATATCTTTGAAATAGAACTCACTGTGGATGTAGTGAATGAGGGGTATAACATGGGCATAAGCACGTATGTGTATGTGTGTTTTAACAAAATCCTGATAGCAGGATTGAATTGAGTCCATGAATGGATAAATGCATGCGAGTGTTTAATGTGTCTTGAATTGACTTTGCAAGTCAATGTGTATACACACATACACACATACAAGAAGTTCTGTGTCTTAAAAACCTGTTAAAATCTTTATGAAACATACTACCTGCATTAAATTTTTTTGTGAAAAAGAAAGTCAAAATGGTATAGTGTAACCAAAGTATATAACCAAACCGATAGTTGATATCCATTGATTCTTGTCATTTCCGACCCATTGGCTGTGGCAGAGAATGGAATAAGGGCAGGGAACTAGAACCTAGTATAATGCCTTGCACATAGTAGGTGCTTAATATTTGTTGAATTTAATTTATTGAATTAAAAAAGCCAGATTATGTCTGGTAAGAAGATAGTAAGTATTTAGACCCAGGAACAGTTGGACACTAAGGCATGTCTAGACATTAGCAATGAAGATGGAGCAGGTGGTCAGAAGTCAGGCAAGAAGACAAGGGATATTGTTATGAGTTCAAATGTTGGAGTTCTTGTTCTTCTCAAAACACAGGGCTTAGAGGCTTAGAGCCCTCCGAATATCTCCAAATCCAAAGGTTGTGTCCTTCAGCCTCTGCCTCTGCTTTCTTCAGCCTCCAACCAACACAGAGATGGAATGTCTCTCTTGTCTCCCTCTGGGGAGCCCAGCCACCAACTACAGTGGTGTGAGATGAAGATGAATCTGGTTGTCCACTGAACTCTCACTTGTAGCTTTATCCTCTGAAAGCTCCTCATCTGCCACCAGGCAGCCAAGTGGAAAAAATGTATTCTGTTTTAGATCCCTCATCGATGGCCTTTTATCTGACTCTTCTGAGAGAATGGGATTATGGGTTTTCTCCCATAGTGCTCTCTGGCCCAAAGAGCTTCAAGGGAGGTATGAACTCCCTTGAAGTTAGAAAGTTTACTTTGTGAAGCTGGCATACTTGTGAACTCCAATGAGTAAAGGTGTGAACACAAGCCTTGTATTAATTAGTTCTACTTAGTACCTTGTTTCAGGTTCTGGCCAAAATCTTCTTGTAAGATTAGATCAACTTTAATTAGTTAGCAGTTAGTAAGGATTCCAACGGGATATATCAGTAGTAGAGGTCAAGGCATGGCAGTGGGTCAGAAGCCAGACAAGCAGTCAGGAATCCTTTAAAAGTTCTGGCATTCGAGAAGGTTGGACATTATGAAAGCTAGAAAGCTGACATAAACTGCTAGGGACAAAGAGGTATCAAAGCTGAGATTACTCCTTCAGTTTTCTGTTTGAATAAGAACCAGTAAAAGCATGATCTGCAGGTGGGAACAAATAAACTGCTTTTGATAAACACTAAGTAGGTTAAACTGGCAAGAGTGCGGAGTGCAGGGACTACGAGGGAGCAGATACCATCAAATGAGCACATGGAAAAATGACAGAAACCACTTCATACATGCAGAATAGAATTTTATCTAATAAAGTAATGGGGCACCTTCTAATTCACATACAAAGCTATCCTAGATTATTCTAGCTAAATAGTGCCTACAGGCTTAAGTCTGTTTTTTCAGTCTTTATATTGTATTCACCAAGGGTAAAGTCTCAGTCAGAATTTTCACTTTGATTTAGTGTTAGAAATTCCTCATGGCTCCCGGTTTAATGTCTAATTGCTAAACTGTGCTAAATTAGCATCAGTTTATAAGCTGCCCTTACAATAAGCTTCTAAGAGCTCTCTGAACACTAGGCTAGTAATTTTCTCAGTTTGAGGATTTTTAAAAAGTACTCCATGCAAATAAACAGAAGCGGGGGAAAACAGATGAATAAAATTAATCCCAGGGGGGCAAGATCATTGTCTTTTTTTCCTGTTTTTGTTCCTTGATTATAATAATAATTATTATATATACACATATATGTATATATGTACATATATGTACCTACACATACACCTATGCATTGTAATATAAAGTTTATATTGTTGTAGGAATTGAGACCCAGAAAAATATTAGATATTCCTATCATAAATATCATAATCTTTTGTGGCCTTCATTTATAGAACGTAGATAATTGTTCAATAACTACATCAAAGGAGTGTTGTGAGAAGCTTTGGAGGTACAGATAGGTTGACAGAGTACTGGGGCTGAAGTCAGGAAGATATAAGTTCAAATCCAGCCTCAGATGTGTACTAGGTATATGACCTTAAACAAGTCACTTAACCTTGTTTGCCTCAGTTTCCTCATCTGTAAAATGAGCTGGAGAGCTGGAGAAGGAAATGGCAAAACATTCCAATATCTTTGCCAAGAAAACCTCAGATAGGGTCATTATGAGCTAGTCGTGACTAAAAAGACTGAAAACTAAAGAATTTTATAAGCCTTAAAGGGCTATAGAAATTTGTCATTTCTTTGACTCATATAATATTTGTTGAACATAGATGTAGTAATGATCCAAGAAATCTTATTAACTCAATAGGCCAATGAAAGGAGAATAAGCACTTTTGGTGGTTCTAAGGCTTAAGGGCCTGATTAAGTTAAGAGTTTAGGGCAAAGGCTTTTTGAAAAATTGTGGTTTGAAGTGATAAAGCTGAACCTTTTATAATTGACTTACCTCTGGAGGTAAGCACACATTCTGAACATGTTAAGGACAAAATTTACAAACTGAAATAGCAATGGGTAAAAAATAAAATAAAACAACAACATATGCTGGGAATATTCGTTCAAGCAAACAATTCATTTCATAGTTCCAAGAAGGAAAAAATGAATTTAGAAAGATAAGTTAGGACTCACTCTCTAGTGATCTGAGGAAATTTATATACTGAACCTGTTTTGTGTTTTGTGGTTACAATGGAAAAACTTTATCTAAAATCACCACCTAAATAGATTGTTAGCATATAATCAGAAAAATTAAAATTACTATTTGAACATCTCAGATCTGAGGCTACAAAGAACAAGCAATCAATAAACATTTATTAAACATCTTGTGTGCTGAGTACTGTGATAAGAGCTAGGATTACAAAAAGAGACTAGAGACAGTTCTTGCAGTCGAAATGTTGACAAGCTAATGGGACAGACAGCTAATATGAAAACAAATATATACAAATAAGTGATAGGATAAATAGGAAGCAATCAACTGAAGAAAATCACTAGGATTAAGTGGGATTGCTTAAGGCTTCTTGTAAAATATGGGGTTTTAACTTAAATGAAACCAAGGAAGACTATAGGCAGAGTTGAGGAGGAAGAACATTCCAGGTATTTGGGAGAATGTCTGAGAGAGAATGCCAGGAACCAAGAGACCAGGTATCTTTTTCCTGAAGTCCAGTATCAGTAGAATGAAGAGTACATATTCGGACATAAGGTGACAGAAGCCTGAAAACACAGGAGGGGGCTAGGTTATGAAGGGTTTTGAATACCAGAGAGAATTTTGTATTTGATATTAGAAGCAATGGGGAGCCATTTGAATTTATTGAGTTGGGGGTGGTGTGAAATGGTCTGACCTGTGCTTTCTGAAAATCATTTAATGGTTAAATGGAGTCTAGATTGGAGTGGGGAGAGACTTGAGGCAGGCAGATCCTAGCAGGTTATTGCAATAGTTTGGATATGAGATGAAGAGAGCCTGTACCAGGGTGGTGACAATGTCAAAGGAGAAATGGGAGCATATCAGAGAGACATTGCAAAAATGAAATCGCAGACCTCGGCAACAGCTTGAATATGGGGGATGATAGATAATAAGGAACTGTGAGCCTAAGGAACTGGGAGATGGTGTTGTCCTCAGGAGCAATATGGAAAGTAGTACAGAGAAGAGTTTAAGGGGAAAGGGAATAAATTCTGTTTTGAACATAATTGAATTTAAGATGTCTACTATATGTCTGAAAGGCAGTTGGAGATGTGAAACTAGGGCAAGGAAAGATAGATTTGAGACTCATAGGTATAGAGATGGTAATTAAATTGTGGGAGCTGACAAGATCACCAAGTGAAGTAGTATAGAGAAGTTAGATGAAATATGATGTAAGGGAAAGACAATTAGCCTTGGTGTGAAAAGAAAAGTTAAATCTCTCAGCCTCAGTTTCCTCATTTATACAATGAGAGGTTTGAACTAGACAGACCCTTCCCAACTCTGCCCAAAGGGATGTAAATTTTAATCGCTGAAATCTCACAAAATATCTTGGGGTTCAAGGGCTAGATTTCTTTCTTAAGGACCATGCCTTATACTCAAATCACTTTGGCTTTCAGTGACTAGATGGAGACCTTGATAAAATAATCATTTCATTGACCTTGCAGTTCTAACAAGCCCCTTAAAAGTTTGTTGTATTGCTAAGCAGTAGAATCTTTGATATAGGATCAAAATGCCCTTGCTTTAAAACAATCATAAACTTGTAGTAGGTCACAGGTGATTGCAGTATGAACTCCACTTTGATTATTTTGTTGGGCTTGTATCCTACAGAGCTCACTATATTCAGAAAGCCACAAGTAGTTCTGTCCAGGTTCTAGGCATATTCTTACTATAGATTTCCAGTCATTAGGGGTCAAGATTTCAAAAGACAAATTTTGTAATAGCATCTTAACATAAGCTGATGTAGCCCCATAAAGAGTGCAAGCTTTTTTCAGGTCTTTGAGGATTTCTATATCAAAAGGTGAGTATCTTCTACTTTCTTGACCTGAAGAATTAAACTGTTGAATTACAGGAAACTGTATGTCCTAGCCCAAGCCTACTTGCTCTTTGGGTCCTATTTGATTCTGAGAGAAAGTGAGAATTGTTTTGGCCAGAAACCCTGAGGAACTTCCCCTCCCAGAGGCTATTCTTAGCTTAACCTTCCTTACCTAGCCTTAATTGCTTGATTAGTGATTGTTCTTTATTTTCTCAGAGATCCAAAATGATATCAGTTAGAGTCGTGATGTTTTTGGCTGATCAGACCAATAGGAATTTAGAATGTTTTGCCATAGATCGGGCACAAATAGTGTTTAGGAACATTTGGGATAGATTTTGTATATCTCACATTTCTTCTGAGCTACTTCAATTCTACTTTGCTCATAGAACTTAGAGACTTTAGCTTAAAAAAAAAAAGTCAAGCTCTCCCACTGTATCAGGTCCATCTCCAGTTGTCCTGATCTCTATCTGGCCACTTTTCCCAGATGCTCTGGAGGAAATAATGAGGTTGGTGACTTGGCAGAGCCTTCCCTTCTTGAAATCCAATTCACTTGTATGTCTTGACATCATCTCCCTGATATCATGATGGTCTTCAAGAACGAAAGATAAACAACTATCATTCTAAGTAAGATTCATCCGATCTAGCTTTCTGATACATATCTGATAAATATTTAGTGTAGTCAGATTTTCAAGAAAGGCACATTCCCATTTTTAGTTGTTTATACTATTGGGAAGTTCTTCCTGAGGTGAAAGCTAAATGTTTTTTGTTTTAGTCCACTATCACTTTCTTCCTCTTAGCCACAACACAATAAAGGCTCTTAAGGAATTGTAATTGGGTTGGTAGAGACCTCGAGAGATCATTTAAAGCCAATTCCCTGCCTTGAGGGACTATTCAATTCTAGAAGCATTTATTCTGTTCCTGCCCCTGTGCTAAGTGGTGGGGTTACCAAGACAAGACAGCAAAGAAAACAGTCTTTACCCTCTAGGAGTTTATAATCTGCTAGAAGTGGGGAAATACACTAACATAAATATGTTAATATAGATTATTATAGTAATTATAATTTTAATAATATATAATTGCATAATGTTATATAATATGATGTGATAATATAGTATAGGTGATGTATTATATAATATATAACAATAATAATATCGAATAACATAGTAATATAGAAATAAATACAAATATAGAGATGTAGAAAATAAATACAAAATAATTATGGTGAAAGTTATACTAATAAAGGGTGGGTGGTTGATGAGAGGAAAAGATCAGCAAAGGTCTTTTGTAGGAGAGCCTCTTTAATTGAACTTTGAATTGAATTCAAGAGATAAAGTCAGAGAAAATTCCAGATTTGAGGGATGATCTGAGCAAAGGCAGGGGGCGAGGGAGCCATTATTGTGTGTGGGGAATAGCAAGTGGCCACCCAGAAGATTGGTTATACTTTTCTTCTAATATTCACTTGGCAAGAGGCCATGAAGGCCCACAGGAAAAATTTATTTGACCCAGGCAAAAAATTGAAGAAAGCAATTAGTGATTTTTATACGTCCATGAATAATCATTTTTACCTTTGGGAATGTTCTTAAAAGATAAGAATTTGTATTTGGAGCAAAATTAGACTTTAGGGCCTAGCAGAAAGTAGAAGTGGTCACAGGCTAAGTACTTGTGGTTGGGGATTGTGTCTGTATGATGCTTTAACCTTATGCTAATTTAGAATTATAGAACTTATATAAATATTGCACAGTGCTTACTTATGTTCTAGGCAGTATTTGAATTATCTTGTTGATAGTCCCCAAAGATCCATAAAGGTCATGTCTATTTCCAGCTCCTTCCCTCTCATTCCTGAATTCAGGGAGAATTTGGGGAGAAGGAATTTTTAGCTAGAGTCAAAGGTCTTACGCATTGAGTTGATTGTATAACACCATGGTATAATGGGAAGAGCAGTAGATTTCGGGCCCGAAGACCCGGATTTGGATACCAGGTCTGCTAAACAGTAACTATGTGAGTTTGGGAAGTCACTTCCTCCTTGTAAAATTGGTTTCCTCATCTATATAATTGAAGAAATTATACTATCAGAAAATCTCAGGATCAAGGTAGAGAGACTTCAGGGGCAGAAATGTGTTGGTGAATGTTTAATGACTGCCACTCTGGGAGTGAAAAAAAAAAAGTATCCAGGGCACACTTTCAAATTTAATCAGCACTATTAACATTTTATGCAATGCTTTCTGAAATTTAGACAATCAACAAAACCATAAGTCAAACTCTGATTTGTAGCATTTTCCTATTGAGGTATAAATGGCCTTACTGAAAATTTAGCAATTAACTTTCACTAACTGGTGGGAACTAACTCCAGCATTCTCTGTCAGAGGTCATCTCTATCAACCTTTACCCAATAGAGAATCCTTTCCACTACATACATGTCAGGTTGTTTTCTAGCTTCTGCTAGATTTCTACTAGGGAAAGACCTCCTCTGTCCATAAGCAACCCAATGTTTTTGGACAACTTGAACTGTTAGCAAACTTTTCCAAATCTAAAGCCTAATTTGGCTTATTTGCAACTTCTACTCATTATTCTTATTTCCATCTTCCGGGGTCAAGCAAAACACATTTATTCCTTTCCACATGATGGTTCTTGAAATACTTGAAGACAACAGATCTATTACCTTGTTACCTTGTCATCTTTGTTTTAGGCTAAATATTACTAGGTTCTTCAATCCACTGCTCATCTGAGCATGAATTTTAATCCCTTTAATACTTGTGTGAACCTGGGCAAGTCATTTAACCTTTACCTCAGTTTCTTTTTCCACAAAATGGGGCTAATAATCTACCTCTTACGGTTGTTGTGAGGATCAAATGAGATAACAATTGTAAAGTTCTTAACATAGTAGTACTTGGAACATAATAAAAGTGATATGACAATAACAATAACTATTTTATTATAATAAATAATAAAAATTATTATTTTGATTGCTTTTCTTTGAACACTTCCCAACTTATCTAGGCCCTTCCTAAAAACATAGAAACTAAAAACTGAATGCAGTATTTCAGCAGTGATCTGACAGTACTGAGAACAATGTAACTAGCACTTTCCTAGTACTTGTCATGATACTTCTTTCAAATCAGCTGAAAACTGCATTCATTTTCTTGGCTGTGATATTACACCATTGACTTACATTGAGGTTGTGGTCAAAACTCCCATATCTTTTTTGGATAACTTGCTCACTAGCCCTTCTTGTTACTGCTAACTTGTAGAATACTATTATTAATTACTGAATGGGTATTGACTCAGACAAATGGAGACCTGGGAATGACTTTAACTTAAAAAGACCAAGGTCTCCCATTGTATCCAGGGCCATCTTTATGATCTATGTTTTGCTACTGGACCCAGATGGCTCTGGAGGAGAAAATGAGGCTACTTACTTTGCACAGTCCTTCTTCACTTAAGTCCAATTCACTTGCAAGTCAAGACATCACCTTCCTGATGTTACTGGTCTTTTTAATAAGTAAGTACAAACAACAAGGAATATTATTGTTAGACTTTACATTTAGCTCTATTGAATTTTGTCCTATTGGATTCTGAAAAATCTCTTTGGATATTGATTCTGCCTCGCTGTTTGTTAAGTATTTCTCCAAGCTTTGGATTGTCATTTTACAAATTTGGTGGGCATGCCTCTTTATTTCAGTGCTTAAAAATGTCTACAGCACAAAGCCAAGTATAGAGAAATGGAATCTTCTAAGTGAGACTTTCTTCTTACAAGTTGACGTCAATCCATCGATGCTGTTTGGAAACTGGCCATTCAACAGTTCTAGTTCTAATTCTAGTTCCAACTAATTGTACTAGAATTAGTCAATTAGGCAGTTAGTCAACATGCATCCATTAAGTTATATGCTGGACATTGTGCTAAAAAATACTTCTTGTTGTTTGTCCTCTTCTCTCTGTCTGTCTGTCTCTCTGTCTCTGTCTCTCTCTCTCTCTTCCATCACTTCTGGTACTTCTTGAAGGATATCATAAGCATGAAAAACCAAAACTTGTTCAGCTGTTCTGCTCTAAACAGAGAGAAGCTTCCAGAAGATAACCAAGTAGTTGATATTTCTTCTCTTTCCTATGTTTTGCCTCCATGATAATTTTAAAATCACCTTTGGGGATTACTCTTTCTTTCATTTAGTTCCTCTTTCTAGTTGGCCAGGCTTTGTAATATTCACTCACCACAATATGACTTCTGTTTCCTTTCTTTGTCAACCTTCTTTCAAGTGCTTCCTATCCAGCTTCACCTCTCAAACTTCTGGATTACACAGTGGAATCTGTGTAAAGTTTGCCTTTCACCAAGATATTCAAACCTGGGGCACATTTCACCAAGTTTCCACTTACAGGCTTAAACTCATATTTATCCCCTTTATGCCAGGATACTAAAACTGGGTGCTAAAATTATGGAAGTATTGCAATCTGTATTGGTGCATACCGATGAGAATATAAATTCCTCAAATTTCTTCCAGACTACCATTTTTGTAGGGATCTCAGCTACATATTATCTCATTCTCTCTTATATTCTTTCTGAAATTAACTTACTTTTCTTTGATTGCTGCATTGACTTGAGAGGGTACCTTTCCTCTCCTTCCCATGGATGCTTCTCAATTTATAATTTTCCTCTGGTAGAATATGCATTTCTTGAGGGCAAGGATAAGCTTGCTTGCTTATATTTGTATCCTTAGCTCTTTAATATAGTTTGGTACATAATAAGCACTTAATATCTATCTTTAAAAATATTATGTATTTATTCCTTACCTATTTGCTCACCTACTTATTTGTAACATTGGTTATTGTCTTTTGAGTAGTTATTTAAGGATAATTTGCATTCCTAATCATTCTTCACTTAAAAGGATAGTTATGAAATGATTTTATTTATGTCCCCAGTTAGAGAGCAAAGCTCTATCAATGGGTGGGGGAATTGAGCCTCCATCCTTTAACTAGGAAAGTTATAGGTTCTTAAAGGGCTTCCATGGTACCATCTTGCTGCAAGCAAACGGCCACCAGGCAACATAAGAACACAATCAGCTACAGGTAGTTTATGAGAAATAATACGAACTCTAGAAACTGTATTCTTTAAGAGAATTTTTTAAATCTCCAAATAAGCAGAAGTATGGCAGGGATTCATCTCAGTGTTATTGCTTCTAGAGGAAATGCTTTAAGAAAAACTTACGGTCACACTTTCCAATTTTTACATGAATATAGAAGTGATTTTTCTTGATTTTAAAGAAAACTGCAGATATATCAACACTAGCTCTTACCATTTCTTCCTTCTTTCCTTGTTCTCCTTTGGAAGTCCCAAAAGTCCAACAATAACCCTTACCTACAAATCATCTATTCTGTCTAAGGGCCAATCTCTAGTTAGTTTCTTCTTTCTAATTTGGAAAGAATTATGAATTCCAGAGGTTTTTTGGGAGGGGAGGAGCAGCCAATGCTTTGGGAGAAATTGTTATAAATCTTTCTATCATTTGCTTTACTATTTGTCTGTTTATGTCAGAATAGTTAGATCTTTGTGGATATCTAGGTGAGTAACACATAAAAAGTCTGGAAAAGTAGGAAGGGACCAGGATGTAAACAACTCTACATTTCAAATAGAGGAATTTATATTTGACTCTAGAATTAGCCACTACATTTTATTGAGTGTATGTATAAAAATATGGATAAAATTTTAACAAGTGCTCCATGAAGATTCAGGAAAACCATATCTGTATCATTCTTCTAGTTTATCAGTTTTGTAAAACTTGTCAAAAAAACCCCAACTCTGACCTCTAATCCCTTTCAGCTGTATATCCCATAATTCCTTTTTACTCAAGAAAATCTTCATTCTCCTAGCTTGAGTGCTTCTTAGAATCTTATAGACCTGAGGCGAGTCCAGAAAAATTGGGAACTTGTAATAGTGTCATATAGTGATAATATAACTAGGACTTGTGCTTTAATTGATACTGGAAAGCCCAGTGTGGTAAATCTCTCCACCAACTCAGTTCACAATCCCTCAAAATAATTTATGACTTTTTTCTTAGTGAATATTCTGAAAGTGAGAGAGATTAAAATGGTTTGTCTGTAGTTACACAGCTGGCAAATGCCAGAAGTGGGATTTTGGTCCAGATCTTTTCTACCCCAGGTTCAGCACTATACTGTGTTGTTGTGATGATAAGAGAAAAAGTAATATTCTGGTTTTTCTCCTTCTTCTTGGATCTTTCTTCTCTGTATTAATGTGTATTTTAGAGACACTTCAATTTTCAGACCAGCTAGAATTTCAGTTTGATTTTGAATTGTATAAGCAGTAACATGATACTGGCAGAAATATAGAATTGGTATTTGAAACTCTTTAATAAGGGAATGGAAGGAGGTCAGGGAAAGCAGAACAGAAATGAGAAAAATGGACCCAGATTTAGTTTTGAGTATATATAGATCTTGGGTGGATGTTTTCAGATAACATTTACCAACTCTTTCTATCACACTAGCTCTACTGCTCACCCTCCTTTTGTAAAACAAGATTTTAAAGAGTTTACAAAAACAAGATGAGTTGATGGATTGTAAACAGTGTGTGAAGTCATTAAATCAATCATTTGCCCTATAGGTCCATGCATAATTAGAATTTGCTTCAGTGACAACCTACTCTCAAAGTGTCAGAGTGTATGTTGAATTAAAATAGCTCCCCAAATGAATGTATCTTTATCTTCTTCTATTCTAAATCCAATTTCCTTTGAAATGGTGAAATTATTCTCAAGAAATTTCTAATATTATTGGTATCTGAGCAAAAATACTTAACTTTCCAGGCTTTGGTTTCTTCATCTGAAAAAGTAGCAGTTTAGACTACAGATTCTGATGTCCCATCCACCTCTGGATCCCTGATTCTCCAATATATTATACTAAACATAAGGGGGGAAAAGGCCTTTTTTATAACAAAATGGATGCCCATCACTTGATAATAACTATAACAATAACTTTTCTCTGTATCTCTAAGTCATCAGACACAGTATCTGACTTATAGTAGGCTCTTAATAAAATGCTTCTTGAAGTGAGGCGATTCAGGTCAGTTCCAATGATCTTGTGATGAAGAGAGCCAACTGCATTCAGAGAGAGGACTTTAGGAACTGAGTGAGGATCACAACATAGTATCTTAACTTTTTTGTTGTCGTTTGCTTGCATATTGTTTTCTTTCTCATTTTTTCCTTTTTGATCTGATTTTTCTTGTGCAGCATGATAGATGTGGAAATATGTGTAGAAGAATTGCACATGTTTAACATATTAGATTATTTGCCATTTAGAGAGAAGTTGGGGGGAAGGAAAGGGAAAAAATTGGAACACAAGGTTGTGCAAAAGGTGAATGTTGAAAATTATCTATGCATATGTTTTGAAAATAAAAAGCTTTAATTAAAAATATAATGCTAGCTGATTGACTGGAAGGACAAAGAAAATGCTATATATGAATATGGCAGAATATTAAGAGAAATTCTGAGAAACATATATGAAGACTTCTATGAAATTGTTTAGAATGAAGTAAGTAGAAGAGAAGCAGATGGTGTAGTACTTAAGTTTCTGAAATCAGGTTCAGTAACCTTGCCACAGAGTTGTGTGTGATAGTTTCAGGAAAGAAATAGGATCATAGCAGCATATTTGTAGTCTGCCTGGACTATCCTTAAAGAACAAGAGAACACAATCTTTTGAAGGATAGTCGTATTTGAAATAAACAAAAGGCAATTCATATAGCAGTATTTTAAATCATGAAGTGGGTCACATCATTAAAATTAGACATCAGGCAAATGAAAAAAGACTACTTGGTATAATATGGAATCCATTTAATTCAATAAGCATTTATTAAGTGCTACTTCTTCCATCCCTTCTTTCTCCTCTTCCTATTTTAACTGGCATGATTTAAGTGATTACAATTTTGGTGACAAAGTTAAAAGCACCACAATCTAGGGCAGACTGAATGCAGATTTCTGTATGGTATTAGATCAGGATATTATTGTCTTCAGCCACATCAGTGTCAGAAAATTTCTTTATAATTGATATGTCCTATTGGCCTTGACATCTATGGTGAATAATATGGTTGTAGCTGTTCCTATTGTTCCCCACAGTTGACTTTGTGGTTAGGGGAAACTTACTTAATGACATTGGTAGTTGGAATACTTGGGCTATCCTGCAGATATGAATTTTTTGAATTTCTGGAAGTTGAAAAACATTTGGATTTTCTTCTCTTTCTCCTTCCCAGTCCTCTTCTTCCTCATCCTCATCATTATTTTTCCTCCTCCTCTTCTTCATCCTTTCCTCATTCAACACTGTTGCTTTGCCTTTAGGACCATTGGCTTTTTTCTCTCCTAAGGAAAGGGAGATGGAATAATTTTCTTTTTTAGCATTCCATGCCATCTTTAGTGAAAGGTTCTCACCTCCCTTTTTAGGTTTCTCTCCAACTAGTACATTAACTTTTCTCAAACATCTCCAGACTTTTCAATGTGCTTCATTCCACCTAGGCTTGCCATTTCTTAGACAACCCTGTTTCTAACCCCATTGAGAAAGAGTCTTCTTTATCTAATTTTTTATATTAGTTATCCTTGGATTAGCTAAAGTAATTAAAAGTATATTGTTAATTATTGATTGACAAATTTAATTCTTGTAGGGTTTGAATTTTAAAAACAGAATGTGTTCCTTGGATTTTCAGATCTGTACCATTCCCAGACATATTTTTCCTGGTTAACACTATCACCTTATTATTTTTTAAATCTATAAATATGAAATAAATGATACTTTACTTTTTCATATTGAAAAAGTATTTTCATATTGAGGTCAAGGAATGCTTTGTTTTTGTCTTTGTAACCTCATTGCCTGATACACAATAGGCCTTTAATAAATGCTTGTAGAAGGGAAATAAATACAATCATTATATTAGAAGGCTAGAGCAAACAACCTGTAGCACAGAATTTGGATATTTTATTCATTTGGGGTGGATGATGCTATATTAAACCAAATGAGTATAACTAGAATGTATGTAAGGGAGAGGATCTTAATTTATATGTGTCATGAATTCCTCAGAAACCTATAAGAAAAAGGAAGCATTTATGTATTCCCTATTATGTGCAAGTACTGTACTAAGGATGTATATTATCTCATTTGATCTATGGACTCCTCAGAGAAAATGTTTATTAATTGCACAAAATAAAACCCACAGGTTCACAATTGAAAGCAATTATATTGAAATATAGTTATTAAATAGATAAAACATATGTGCATGGGTATATGCATTGTACGAATACATATATACATATATACATACATCTGCACACACATGTATATATAGATATGTGTGTCTACATATCTATTTAACAAATTCACAGAACCCAGTTTAAGAATTCTTATGTAATAGAAAGAGAACTAACCTTGGAGTAAGATGACCCAAGTTCAAATCCTACTTCTTTTCCTATAGGAGCTTGGGAAAATTACTGCCTTTGGGGATGGGTTGGGGTTCAATTTCCTTATCTCTCAAATAAGTGTCTAAATTTAGCGATCTAAAACAGTGTCAAGCTCATATACAAATGGACCCCATGCAAGCTTCAGAGTGAGTTAGAAAACTACAAAATTAGCATCACCCAGGTTGTATTGTATATTTTTATTTGTTTTGTTAAACATTTCCCAATTACATTTTAATTTGTTTCAGCCTCCCCTCTGGAGTTTTGTGGGCCAACTGGCTTGGAGTCATATGTTTAACACCTCTGATAAAAGAACTTGAAGAGTCCTTGCAATTTAAAATGTATAACAATAGCTCAAGGTAAACGAGCCTCCCAACAACATAACCATATGAATTGGGTGCTGTAATATCCTCATTTTATAGGTGAGAAAATTGAAATGAAGGAGGTAAAGTGAACTACTTATGCTTACTCAGCCAATCAGTAACAGAAGGACTGGAACTGATCCTTTCCTGACTCCTATCCCATCATGCCATGTTCCTGCATGTAATTTTGATTGATTATGAAGAAGATGAAGAATCAGTCAATAAATATTTATTAAGAACTTAATATATTTCAGATATCATGGTAGGCACTAGGAATATATATATATATATACACATATATATATATACATATGGAGAGAGAAAGAGAGAGAGACAGACAGACAAACAGACAGACAGACAGCAAAAGAGAGAGAAAGAGAGAGACAAAGACACAGAGAGACAGAAAGACAGAGAGAAAAAGAGACAGAGAGAGAGAGTCAGATTTGAGTTTTAGGAAAATCCATTTAAGGGCAGCAAGGTGGAACAGTGGCTAGAGCACCATCCCTGGAGGAACTTAGTTCAAATCTGGACTGAGATACTTAGTAGCTGTTACCCTTAATTTACACTTATACAGTTGCCACTAAAAAGAAATTTAAAAAAGACAAATCAATCTGGCAGCTGTGTGGAGGATGAATTGAAATGGGGGAAGCCATGGCTAGGGAGACCAATTAGGAGGGTATTGTGTTAATCTGTGTAACAGATGATGACAACCTAAATTGTGAAGGAGTGAATTCAAGAGAAGATTTAGAGGCAGAAATGACAATACTTGGCAACTGATTGGCTATGGGGCAAGAGAGAGTAAGGTGTCGAGGAGGAGACCAAGGTTGTGAATTTAGGTCCCCTTGACAGAGATAGGGAAGCCTGGAAGAAGAGGAGGTGATGATGGTAAGGATGATGACAAGTCTCTAATTAGGGGAGTGTGAGATGCAGATATTTTTGAACGCAGGGACTTCTTGTCTATGAATGCTTGTTGTCTACTCTGGCAGAATTCCTTCCCCACTTACACTAGAGAAACAGGAGGCAGCAACTTGGCATCGCATGTATGAGAGACTGCTGATCCTTGCCTTATAGAGTAGTCTTTCAGAGACGGAAGCCATGCTGGAATTGTACTGGGGTCTGGTGCTAGGCTATCTCCTCTGAGAAAACTTCTAGCCTTGATTTGTTAGATGCATCTAATGTAGCAGTCTCAACTACTAAGAAAATAGACTTTGTTTCTTGAGAGCAAAATGTCATTCTCTATTTTTGTCTTGGCTAGAAATGAAAGAGAAGGCTTCCAAACATTTCAAACCTCAGAAGCCTCCAGTTTGGATCAAATCATAAGAAAGTTGAAGGCTGAGAAAGGGATAGGATTGAAGTCTATAATGTGAAGATTTTGAAGAGTGTGAATAGGGATTTGTTTTCCAAACTCTGAATGTTAAAACTGGGGTGGGGGGGGGAACTCCTTGGAATTTGAAGGAGGCAATTTTGTTTAAATCAGTTAATAGACAATTTAAGAAACTCTTCATTTCAAGAAATGGTATTATAGAAAATATGAATAAGCTCATGGAATAAATTAGTAGATCATTTATACATACAGATTCCACATCTGACAAAGGAAAGGATGGGATTAGATGATGATGGCTTACTGGGATCACAAAATTCTCATCCTTCTTGGTGGCTCTCTGTCCCTCCTTCGCAGCATGGCAGAAGATGAATGACAGATGGCTGCACAATGAAAATCAGACAAAATGTCTGTCTAGTAGTGAGAAAAAAAGAAGGGAAGAATTAAGAAGTACCTGTCTTTGAACTTCTAATACCTTGCACATTGCCTGGCATATAATAAGTATTTCATAAACATATGGTGAATTAATAAAGATCTGGATGTTGAATTTCTTCAAAAGACTTTTTTCCAGAAAAGAGTTGAGTAAAATTATTGATGGCATTAAGGTATTGGGAAGAATTTGTTAATTGAAGATCAGACATATCTGGGCAAGCAAAGGCAGATAACAAGAAAACAATAGATTGGTATATTTGAAAACAAAACAAAACCTTTCCTTAGCAGTCCCTGACACCAGAGCCCTCTGAATAGTGAACAGGTGCAGCAAACAAGCAATTTGTCACAGCCACTATGAGAGTTAGCTGAAATCTGAGAATCTCCATTTCAGAAAGGTATGGAAAGCAATAGAAATGTTCCAGAGACTTGAAGAGATTATGACATGCTTGCGTTTATTCCAGAATCAATTAACAATATGTGCACAAAAAGGGAGGTTCAACTCCCTACGAAGAGCAAAGATAAAAGGACTGCAAGAACTCTTCTCTACTGTCTAGACTTTATGCATGAATGTCCAACTGCCACAGTGGATAGAACTCTGAGCCTGGAGTCAGGAAGGCACCTTCCTGATTTCAAATCCTACTTCAGATGCTTACTAGCTGTGTAACTCTGAGCTAGTCATTCTTGCCTCAGTTACTTCATCTGTTAAATAAGCTGGAGAAGGAAATGGAAAACCATTCCAATAGATTTGCCAAGAAAACCCAAAATGGGGTCACAAAAGTAAGGCACAACTGAAAAGACTAAACAACAAGTTTTTCTTTAAAGGAAAAAGAATGGAGAAATAATTTAAATAAAACAGGAAAGGAAAAATTCAGGGAAGCAGTGCAAAATTCAAATATGTTTCAGGAGATTAGAATGTAGAATAGATTCAATAGGATAGAATTGGTCTTTGTAACTAAGAAACCCCTATCTATAGTCCACATTGATATAATAATAAATAAGCACTTTAGAAAAACAAAGTAAAATATGGGATAAAAACAGTTGCTTAAGAAGATGATATAGAGTAACAAGTTTTGGATTTCTGGTCCAGGCCTTAAGATGGGCTCTTAACCAGGGAAGTAGGGCTGGGAAGAAACAAATTTTCCTGGAGATTTGGGATTCTGGTCAAGATAGCTTCAAGCTAAAAATAGAAGACAAAAGAGTAAATTAGTTAAATTCAATAATGTCTGAAATCAGAGTTTTGTAGGCACTATCTAAAAAGATGACTCAGTGAATCCGTAATTCTATCAATCTGGATGTTCCTTAAATGATGCAGCTCAAAAGTTATCTCTACCTGTTCATTCTGTACTGCTCTCTAACTTCTCTCAAAAGTTCTCCATTGGTTTATCCAGCAAGTAAGCTGAAGGCCTTCCTTGCTTTCTCCTGAAATCAAGAGTGTCCTATTAGTAGCATTGCAGTTTATTTATCTTCTCTTCCCTTGCCACATGATTGATCAGTCCATCCTCTTCTTTCATTCATATAATTCTCTGATAAAATTATTTATTCTTGCTGTACTTTGGAAATCCTTGTTAGTTATATATTGCAGTTTTCTTATATCCACCAATTACCTTTCTATTGAGCTTTGTGTGGTGCTTAACTTTAATTCTTTGGGGCCAATGATATTACAGGTCTTGTTGCAATAAAGCAACAGCAGTAAAATATTTGTATTTAGAAGATGGATCTTTGCTTTTTTAGGAAGGTTAGGGTCAGAAAAGGTACTCAACAATTTTTCTAGACTAATCCATCCTTCTTTTCTCCTCCTTTTCTCTATACTCAGCTTATTATCTGTTTAAATTATTTATCTCAGATATGCACAGTGTTGGGTAAATTCTATATGATATCCCTTCAGATGTAAGTTAAAACTTAGGCAGCAGATAATATTTTTTCATTTTGTCTTTTCTATGTAGATATATAGGCCAAATTCCTTTGAGTAATTATATATCTCCTCTAGGAGACTTTGTAATATATTAGGGCTTGACGCTATTAACACAATGTTGTCTCAAGACAGAAGCATCTGGAAGACCTCACTATCCATGAGGATTCCCTCTTAGGTTTAGATACAAGGTTGGACCACATTCCACCAATATTTTTTGTTGAATAAACATATCATTGTTTTATGCCTCTTGATATTATCATAGTATTCTTGAGTAAGGTTATTTCTGCTATTACATCTTCAAAGAAATCACTCATGATCATTAACAATGGCTAAGAGACACATTGCTTTGAGTCTGTAAGGTACTATTTTGTTTTTCTGAGTCAAATGTTTTTTTATAATTAACAATAAATACAGTTGGGTTTAACATTCAATCAATGAGTAGATAGATATTACAGTAGATAGGATGCTGGTCGTAGAGTTAGGAAGACTGATTTTCCTGACTTCAAATCTGGCCTCAGACACTTCTTAGCTGGGTGACCTTGGGCAAGTCACTTGAGCCCATTTGCCTTAATTTCCTCAACTATAAAATAAACTGATGAAGGAAACGAAAAGTTACTCCATACTGGGTAACTTTGCCAAGAACACCCCGAAGGAGGCTATGAAGGGTCAAACATGTCTGAAATGACTGAACAACAACCATGAGAACAAAAATCAAATCTATCAATCAAAAAGCATTAATTAATACCTCTGTGCTCAGGACTGTGCTAGGCATATGTTGCATATGCATGCAAACATGAAAAAAAATTTAAACTCAAAGAATTTACATTTTATAGGAGAGACAACAAGGATGTGTATTTGCATGTGTATGATATATTTACCAGATGTAAGATACTTGTAAATACATACTATATATATACACACATATATCCTATCAAGGGCATGAAAGATATTTATATAGGGAGATACACCACATACACATATACATATATATGTGTGTGTATACACACACACACACATACTCTATGTGAATATACAGAATAAACATAAAGGAAAAAAAAGCAAAGTAATTAAATATAAGGTCCTTGAGCTATATATATATTGAAGGAAGAAAGAGATCCTGTGAAATGGAGGTGAGAAAGGAGTATATTCTAGGCATAGGGGACAAAAATAATAATAATATAATAGCTAATATTTATATAGCACTTATTTACCACGTGTCAGGTCCTGGGCTAAGTACTTTATAATTATTATTTCACTTGATTCTCACAACAACACTGTAGGATAGGTGCTATTATTGTCCCCATTTTATAAATAAGGAAACTGAGGCAAATAGAAATTATCAGACTTGGCCAGGGTTACAAAAGCTATAAAGAGTCTGAAGCTACATTTGAACTCAAATCTTCCTAAGTCTGGTGCTCTATTCACTGAGCCACCTAGCAGTAAGAATAAAGGCACCCAGGGTAGAAAATGAATATTGTGTATAATACAGAGAAAAGACCAATTTGGCTGGATCTCAGGGTGTGGGAGGGATGTAAAGCATAATGAGACTGGAAAAATGGGTTTGGGCAAGATTGTGAAGGTCTTTAAAAGCTAAATAGAGGAGTTTATATTTTATTCTAGAGGAAAAAAGAAGCCCCTAAATTTTGTTGAGTATGGAAAGGACACAATGTGCCTTTTTAGTTGATTTATTCTTATCCATCATCTTTCAGCCAACTGTGAAATTATATCTATCTATCATATGTAACAATATACACACATACATACATATATATGTTTATATATATATGTGTAAGTATATACATCCATCCATCCAGATAGATAGATGGATGAATGGATAGTTAGATAGACATACAGTTTTGTCTTCCACATTATAATTTTTTCCATTGTAGTTTTGATATATTGTGGCTGGGCATAAAAATGTAAATGGAAATGTTTTGGGAGTTTTTCAGAAGACACAGACCACATGCAAAGGCCAGCAGACATTGCTGAAAAAAGTTTAGAAATTCAGAAATTCATAAAATTTATGCAGAGCTTTGCATATTATTATTACATCATAAAAGAAAAAGAAAAAATATCAGACTTCTTGGTATAGAAGACCAAAAAATTTTACAAGGTGTCATGTTCCTAACCCCTGTGATGTGGAAGGGATAGATGTGTACACTATGTATATATGTGTGTGGGTGTCCATTATTGATTACTATTTGGTATATCCTATTTGCTCCCTACTAATTTCCTCATAGACAATGTCCTCAATTTATGTACAGATGACTTGAATTTACAAGGTCTGTGTTTAGACAGGACATTAGCATGTGTAATTGATATTTTCTCATGTCCTTTTATTTTTTGCATCATTAAGCAATTTTTTATCTTTTTTGTTTTTGTTTTTTTTTTTTTTATTATAGACTTAATTATTTTTTTGTCTTTAGATACTTTGTAAACTTGTTCTTTAATGCCCTCATAATTGCATTGCCTCCAGAATGTATTTCCTTTCTCAATTTGATTTCACATACCTGCCTTTCCTGTCTTTATTCTTTTTGTGCCATCTTTATCTTCCCTCTAAACACCTCAGGACCTAGGAGGAGATTGTAGTTCACATGTGAAGGTGTCACCTTCCTTGATGGAGAAAAGAGTTTGCTGTATTAATTCTTGCAGATAATTTCAATTTTTAAAATTGCACTCTTCTTTCTTTTTTCACTCTTGAATGTCCTTTAGATAACTATGCTTAGCTCGACATCTTGCCAAACTTTCCTTAGACCTGTATTACTTTTCATTAAAGATCTATATTTTATGAAATGATATTTGTCTACCATCCATCATCATAAGATTTTATAGGTGAGTTTATATAATAATAGTAATGGTAATAATAATAATAACTAGAATTTAAAGTTTGGCTTTGCCTTTGGCAGCTGTCTTTCTCTAATAAGCCAAATGTTTTTTAAGGTGATTTCTTGGCTCTTTTAGAATAATTGTAGCAGGTGATTTATATTGTTTAACTTGTGGATAAAATTATTATAGCTGTAGTCAATGTCATTTTTGTGGTCAATTTTCCACTTTTTCTTTTCAAGAACTTGTTTAAATAACTCAGGATTAAATCTTCTTAATTGCATACCATAGTCTCATTAACATTATTTCTTCTTATTCATTAAAAAATTCTTATTTTAGCTCTGATGAGTTGATGATATCTCTATAGTCAGGCAGATAGTTCAGGAATAACTAACATCCTCAATATGTCCCTTCTGCCCACCTCTGCCCTCTACATCAACATATGGTAGTTTTATTCTTTCTAAGGTTATTTGGTATTTGTTATGTCCAGTATCTATTAATTCTTTTATTGAAGCAAAACAAGGACAAAAAAGTATTTGAAATGCCTAGTGATTCATAGGAGACAATATGCAAAAATAACAACAGTAATAATACTCAAGTATCTTTACAAAATATACAGAATATGAGCAATAAATTAAATGGAAAAAAAAAGATCTTAAATTAATTAGGATCACAATCCTAGGGCTGGAATGAAATCCAGAAGACATCTAGCCTAATTCTACCATTTTACAGTTGGGGAAACTGAGATCCAGGGAAGGCAAATAACTTATCCAAAGGTTTTTCATGTAGTCAGCCTCAGAAGTAAGATTTAAATGCATGTCCTTTCCAGAGCTAATGCTCTTTCTACTGCATTTGTAAGGTTGAAGGTTTATAATTTCATTGGTATACAGCAACACAGTTTGCAACATTTCTATAATTTTAGTATGTTAACACAATGGAGATAAATATGACTTTATGCCTGCCTATAACTGGAAATTTGGTGAAATAAGACCCAGTATTGAGTACCTTGGTGGAAGGCAAATTTTATTCAAAAAGATTAGATTAAATTCCACTGTATAATTCAGAAGCCTGAGAGGTGAAGCTTGGGAGAGAGTACTTGGGTTGACAGAGGGAGGAAACAGAAGTTATATTGTGGTGAGTGGATTTTACAAAGCTTGGTCAACCAAAAAGAGGAACTGGGTGGAAGAAAGAGGAATTCCTGAAGCTGATTTTAAAACTGGCATGGAGGCAATTCATAAGAAAGATAAAAGACATCAATACTTGGTTATCTGCTGGAAACTTCTCTCTCCTTAGAACAGAAGAGCTGAGAAAATCTTGATTTTTCTTGCTGATGCTATCTATCCTTCAGTAAGGACAGTAAATGATTAGGGGCAGTAGAAAGAGGGAGAGATTTTGGGGGATCTTAATTCTGTCATCTAATCAGTGAGCTATTCTTCCCACCTTTTTATCAGTTTCTTCTCATAACAACCCTGGATAGTAGGTCCCATTATTAGGTCCGTTTACATTGGGTGAAACTGAGGAAGAAAGCAAGT
Organism: Antechinus flavipes; assembly: GCF_016432865.1. NCBI lineage: Eukaryota > Metazoa > Chordata > Mammalia > Dasyuromorphia > Dasyuridae > Antechinus > Antechinus flavipes. Next base: position 376,822,663 of record NC_067400.1, on the reverse strand, counting down.
AGTGATCTGCTCAGGGTCACACGGGAGTGTTTGAGGGCAGATTTCAATTCTGAGCTTCCAGAGTACAGACATACCAATCTATCCACTGCACAACTAGCTATTTTTAATTTCTGTTTTGTCCAGAAACTCTGATGGTCTTCCCCTCCCAGACTGATGTTATTGTTGTTGTTGTTTTTGACTAAGGTAAAAGGGACCATTCTTTGTCTCATTTCTCACTTCATCTTAATCACTGATTAAGTGTTGACTTAGTCAAGCTGAGTCATGTTAAATATCTTAGGTCTCCCATTGCATCCAGGACCATCTCCAATCATCCTGTACTCTATCTTGCTATTGGACCCAGGTGTTTCCAGAGTAAAAAATGAGAAATGTAATCTTGCACAGCCCTCCCTCACTTAAATCCAATTCACTTGTATGTCACTTATGTCATGATCCTCTTTGAGAATGAAGGGCAAACAATAACAATATTATATCTGTAGGTAATATGAGTCAGGGAGAATAAGTCATTGATTGTATGACAAAATTAAAATGCAAATGATAGACATAGATTGACTCAAAAAATGTCTATAAAATAAAATGAATAAAGAGAAACAAGAGAAGATTTGAGCAGAGGGCATAATAGCTGTCTTCATTATTGAATGGTCTGCTATAAGGAAAAGTGATTGGATTTGTTTTGTTTTACTTCAGAGGGTAGATCTAGAATCAATGGGCAGAAAGTGCAGAGAACCAAATGATATTTGGGTATAAGAAGAAAAAAAAATTGGAATTTCCCCAAAGTGAAATAGGCTATCTTGGGACATAGTAAGTTCTTTTTGAATGGAAGTATTTAAACAGAGGCTGCATAGCCACTTGTTGGGGGGCATTATAGAACAAACTCCAAATTTAATATAGATTTTACCTTTAAGATGACTTCTGAGAAAACTTTCAAGTCCACTGTCCTATTGTTCTATGATATGAGTTTGTCTTTGAGGAATGGGATGATGAAGAAACTCACTGAACAGAAGGATTTCTCTCTCCCTTTCTCTTTCCTTCCTTCTCTGTCTCTCCATGTCTTTTTCTCTCTGTCTCTCTGTCTCTCTCCTCCTCCTCCTCCTGTCTTTATGTCTGTCTGCTTGCCTGCCTGCCAATCTCTCTCTCTCTCTCTCTCTCTCTCTCTCTCTCTCTCTCTCTCTTTCTGTTTCCCTTTCTCTCTCTTTCTGTCTCTGTCTCTTTATAAATATATATTTGCATTTATATATTCTCCTTTCCAATTCTAACCTGACCTAAAAGAAAATATGTTAGAATGGAAGTCAGAAGTACTAAATTCTGGTTCTAAATCTGCTCTTGGTCCCAGAATCTCTCTGTTTTTGGGTCTAGTTTTCCTCAGCTAGAAACAAAAACAAGAGGTTTGAAATAGATTTTATTTTCAAAGTCCCTTCTAGTTTATGGATTATTAAGGAAAAATAAGGATTATTTTTAGCATGTGTCCCTGACTTTATGAGGTAGATATCATAGGAGCTTAAATGTTCTCTGTGCTTCTATCAGAAACAGAATATTAGACTCATTGAATGATGATTGCATGACAAAATTAAAATGCAAAATTATAGATTTTGATTGATAAATTGAATCTAAAAATTTCTAGTAAAATAAAATTTAATAAAGAGAAACAAGAGAAGATTTGATTGCTTATGAGGTAGTTGAATAGACTCAGGCTGACTTTTCAAGTAACAGGAATCCCTAAGAATCTGAGAATGTCCTATCTGCTTCTATCTCCATCTCATTCTGACATTTATAACTGCTTGTGCATAATCAGACTCCTGAAAGAATTCTGTTATTCTTATCACTGCCCATGTATGTTTAACAACCACTACATACAGTTCTGAGCCAGTAGTTTAAGGTTTCTAAATTGCAGATATTTATTAGTTTTCAAAAACACTATTTTCAATTCAAAATGATTGTATGCCAGTTATACCAAATGTATATTGATTTAACTTAAAATGCATTAATTTCTTTATATTTCAATAGATTCATTTTCAGAAATGAAAGGATGGAAATTACACAGCTATATACATTATCTTTATCAAATACCTAGTACCTAGGGCTGCTCATATGGAAAATTTTTTTTCTTTTTACTTTTCAAAGGAAAAATTGTCAATATTTAGTGTTTTGTTCTAGTTTACACATAAATCATTAAAACAAAACAGGGATATTTGAACGTATACAGAAAACTTGAAACTACCAAAATGGCCAATTCAGATCATTTGGGGAGCTGTATACATTTCCTTGATCCTTTGCACATGTTACATCTCTATTCTCCATATTTTTGCACCGGCTGTATTTTCTCAAGGTCAGAAAATATAGCTCCATCTTTTATTTACTGTTTACCAAGCCCAGTGTTAAATGCTGCTTAGAATCTTTAGTTTCCTTCAAAGCTTACCTTAAAATTATTTCCATGAAGCATTTCTTGGATCTCATTCCTACCTATGTTAAGTTCAGGTCCTAGTCCCTTCCTTTCTTCCTTGTTGATTGATTGAATATAACTGTTAATGTGAATGTGTATTTTCTAGATACATTTTATTTGTTATTTTTTGAGGGTCTTCATGACCTTGATCTGAAATTCATTTTATTAACAACTTTTACATTTAAAATACTCCCATAAACTGGACATTACTCATATCTAAGTTAATATACATTTTATCTATTCATGAAACTGGAACTTGTCATTTAAAATAAAAAAGCATTTCTTCTCACCTGGAGATCATAGGAGGAACTTAAATTAATTATCTTGTGCAAGTTTGAGTAATGCTATTTAATTTTATTAAGCAACATATTTTGACTGAAATAGTATTTCATGGTCAGCAGAATTTCAGGGAATGCTGAAATTGAATTAATATATTACATAAATATAGTGCAACATAATTCATGACATATATAAAGACTGAGCTACATGGTATTCTGGGACCAATACAGTAGAGAATGCATATTGCAATAGTGGTTCCATCAGTGTCTTTCCATGGCTGGATGCAGGCCTTGTTCAGATTCTAGAAACTCTACTTATTCCATCACTGCTCTTAAACATTGCATCTTTCTATAGCTGGTTCCAAGCCCTATTCATATTCTAGAAACTCTGGTTATTCACCACTGCTCTTAAATACTACATCTTTTGGGCTGAGGGATTGAAAGGTCAGTCTCTTGTTTGTGTTGATGAGTAAAAAATCCTCAGGGATGAAAATCTATTCTTGACTTTTTGCTTTCTGATCTGTGTTCAGTGTCCCTGATGAATAGTTCTTAGGTGTTCTTAGGTGTTTTCTTCCAATTAATAATCTCATATTATCTTTCATATCTTGTATATAACTTAGTGAATCTCCCTTAATTCATATATCCCTAAGATATGACCTTTGGCTTCCCTGGAAGGACCCTCTTTGAGAAAGAAACACATTTGGGATTGCTACCTGATATCCTAGTGAGTACCATCTTTTATTCCATGGAACTTCATGATAATTTATGCTAATGGCTTAATCTCTGCCTAGGCAGAAAATGAACTTATGATTCAGTAGATAGTCAACCTGGAGAGGAAAAGACTTAGAGGGATCTTGATGTGAAAGGGCTATTTGAAAAAAGAATTGCTTGCTCTAAGGTCTGGAGGACAGTTCTAGTATCACTGAGTAGGAGATTTAGAGAGGCAGACCTTGGATCAATATTAGGACAACTTTCTAAATTAGAGATTATTGTCATTCAGATGTTTTAATCTTGTCTGACTCTTCTTGACCATATTCCTAGCAAAGATACTGGGACAGATGCCATTTCCTTTTCCTGCTTATTTTATGGATGAGGAACTGAGACATATAAGCTTAAGTGACTTTAATTCAGGGACATACAACTAGTGTCTGAGGCCAGATTTTAACTTAGGAAAAGAAAATTAGAAGTATCTAAAAATGGCACAGACAGGATACTATCACCCCACATCTTTCCCCTGACTCATTTCTATTGTACTTACCACAGCCCTGGGCATAAATCACCTAATAAAGATCTAGTTATTGATGGATAGGAATTTTTCTTTAAGATTCAAAGAAGCATATTGAAAACCTAAAAATCATGAAGCTCTTAGATCTCATGAATCACAACATCTTACAACTATTTGGATCTTTGGGAATATTTGCTTCAATATCCTATCCCTAACTAGATCATCTTTTACCTTAACAATTTAAATCTCTGCTTCAATACTTGAGTAACTTGAAACTCACTGCATACCATCCCATTTTTAAAGATCCTTCTAATGTAGAAAATTGTTCTAACATTGAACTTTCTATATCTTTCACTCATAAATTGTAGATCTATACTCCAAAGTTTATTCAGAATAAATCTAATCCCTCTTCCTAGCGACAGTCTTTTTGCATTAAGACCTCAGTCTTTTCTTCTTCAAATTTTGAATATTCTTTATATGATATAGTTACAGTCTTAGAAGTAGCTTGGTTTGCCTTTCTCAGTGCACATTAATGCTCATACAAATAATCTGGGAAGGCTATGCAGTTGGAAGAGCTACTTCCATTGGGGATATCTTAACTTCTCTGCAGTCTCCTCTCACCCCCCCTCCACGCCATGTTAAGTCTTGGACCATCTCACAATCCATCAGGATGAACAAACTGAAAGAAAACTGCTATCAAGGATGACCTATCTCTTTTTTTGCTTAACTGTTCATAGCATTTATATAAGATGGAAGTCAAAAGCTCATTTCTTCTGATGAGATAGAGGATCATAAGGTCTTACCATCAACTCTGGCTCTATGTTTTGCATTCCTCCAACACTGTCATATTAATGACCTTTAGGCATTGCATTACACACCATTACTGTACCCTTATGATTTCATTTTTTCCATTAGCTATACAGTTGAAAATTCTTTTATCTGTTATGTCTTCCAAAAAGATTTATGAAGAGGTTCCATATAGCTTTTTCTATTTATATTTTCCACAATTAGCATGGTGTTTCACATAGAGTAAATGCTTAAAATGGTTTTTTAATTAATTCATTCATGCACCCAGAACTAAACATGAACTTCAGAGTGCTCTTTCATATATGCTCTTCTTTTTATCAACTATTTCTTCCCCTGGATTATACTTTTCTGATCCACTAGAAACTAGGACTGTACTCTGAGATCCTCTTAGCTTCCCTTTTCTAGCTGGAAACCCAGGGTATCATAGTAGTTCTTGCAGTCTTCTTGTTATGGTTTCTCCCTCCAACCATCCTCAACCAATCTGTCCTTCCCAATGCTTTCCATTATTATGTTCCCTCATCAAGCTAATAGTCAACTGAGACCCTATAATGCTCCAAGTTCTCTTTTACTTGAATTACTGTTGTTAGGTCTCTTTCATTTTGTTCTTGTGCAATTATTTATTCTTTAAACCTAAACATAAGGCTTTACATTAAACCTTATTACTTTTTACCTGTCAGCTTTAGTCTTTTTTCCTAAGACTGAATATTTTGGAACTTTCTTTTTTTGACCTCATTGGATTATAGACAAACCAGCGGGATCTTTGAGTTACTTATTTAGCATAATTCTAAATTGCTTTCCAGAATGGTTGGACCAATTCACAGTTCCACTAATAGAGAACTAATATACCTGTTTAACTGACACTCTTGCCATGTTGACTATTTCTATTTTTTTGCAACTGTCAATTTTACCAGCTGTATATTGAAACCTCAGAGTTTTCTTTGATTTGTGTTTTTCTCATGATTAGTGAATTGAAGTAATCTTTGATATAGTTGTTAATAGTTAATAGTTACTAGTTAATAAAACTCTTTTCTTAGGAATTGTTTGTTCATGTTCTTTGACCACTTTTTCCTTTGGGAATAGCACTTGGTCTTAGATATTTGAATTATTTCCCTATATAGTTTGAATATCTAATCTTGATTTTATTCTCTTCTATTTTTTAATGCCATCTACTTTGATTTTTAGGTTACATCAGTTTTGAACTTGTAGAAAATGATATAAGTTGTTGGTTTAAACCTAATATATGCCAGATGGCTTTCCAACTTTTTTTTATCAGTTCTTATTTTTTTATTATAGCTTTTTATTTACAAGATATATACATGGGTAATTTTTCAGCATTGACAATCACAAAACCTTTTGTTCCAACTTTTCCCCTCCTTCCCCCCAGCTCTTTCCCCTAGATGGCAAGTTGATTAATACATGTTAAATATGTTAGAGTATAAGTTAAATATTTTATATATATATATATACACACACACATATATATATGTCTATACAGTTATTTTGCTGTACAAAAAGAATCAAACTTTGAAATAGCGTACAATTAGCCTGTGAAGGAAATCAAAAATGTAGGTGGACAAAAATAGAGGGATTGGAGATTCTATGTAGTGGTTCATAGTCATCTCCTAGAGTTCTTTCACTGGGTGTAGCTGGTTCAATTCATTCCTGCTCCATTGGAATTGATTTGGTTCATCTCATTGTTGAAGAGGGCCATATCCATCAGAATTGATCATCATATAGTATTATTGTTGAAGTATATAATGATTCCCTGGTCCTGCTCATTTCACTCAGCATCAGTTCGTGTAAGTCCAGGCCTTTCTGAAATCACCCTGCTGGTCATTTCTTACCGAACAATAATATTCCATAATATTCATATACCACAATTTATTCAGACATTCTCCAATAGATGGGCATCCACTCAGTTTCCAGTTTCTGGCCACTCCAGAGAGGGCTGCCACAAACATTCTTGCACATTCAGGTCCCTTTCCCTTCTTTAAAATCTCTTTGGGATATAAGCCCAGTAGTAACACTGCTGGATCAAAGGGTATGCACAGTTTGACAACTTTTTGAGCATAGTTCCAAATCATTCTCCAGAATGGCTAGATGTATTCACAATTCCACCAACAATGTATTAGTGTCCCAGTTTTCCCATATTCCCTCCAACATTCCGCAATACCTTTCCCAGTCATTCTAGCCAATCTGACAGGCGTATAGTGGTATCTCAGAGTTGTCTTAATTTGCATTTCTCTGCTTAATAATGACTTGGAGCATCTTTTCACATGGCTAGAAATAGTTTCAATTTCTTCATCTGAGAATTGTCTGTTCATATCCTTTTACCATTAATCAATTGGAGGATGACTTGATTTCTTATAAATTAGAGTCAATTCTCTATATATTTTAGAAATGAGGCCTTTATCAGAACCTTAGATTGTAAAAAATGTTTTCCCAGTTTACTGCTTCCCTTCTTTTGCAACTGTCAATTTTACCAGCTGTATATTGAAACCTCAGAGTTTTCTTTGATTTGTGTTTTTCTCATGATTAGTGAATTGAAGTAATCTTTGATATAGTTGTTAATAGTTAATAGTTACTAGTTAATAAAACTCTTTTCTTAGGAATTGTTTGTTCATGTTCTTTGACCACTTTTTCCTTTGGGAATAGCACTTGGTCTTAGATATTTGAATTATTTCCCTATATAGTTTGAATATCTAATCTTGATTTTATTCTCTTCTATTTTTTAATGCCATCTACTTTGATTTTTAGGTTACATCAGTTTTGAACTTGTAGAAAATGATATAAGTTGTTGGTTTAAACCTAATATATGCCAGATGGCTTTCCAACTTTTTTTTTTTATCAGTTCTTATTTTTTTATTATAGCTTTTGTTTGTACAAAACCTTTTCAATTTGATATAATCAAAATTTTCTATTTTATTATCAATAAAGATCCCTAGTTCCTCTTTGGTCAAAAATTCCTTCCTCTTCTACAGGTCTGAGAGGTAAACTATCCTATGTTCTTCTAATGTATTTATAATCTCATTCTTTATGCCTAGGTCATGAACCCATTTTGACCTTATCTTGGTGTATGGTGTTAAGTGTTGGTCAATGCCTAGTTTTTGCCACATTAATTTCCAATTTTCCCAGCAATTTTTGTCAAACAGTGAGTTCTTATCCCCAAAACTGGGGTCTTTGGGTTTGTCACACACTAGATTATTAAAGGTATTGACTGTTTTGTCCTTTGAATCTAAACCCTCCACTGATCAACTAGTCTATTTCTTAGCCAATACCAAATAGTTTTGGTAACCGCTGCTTTATAATATAATTTTAGATCTGGTACAGCTAGGCCACTTTAATTTGATTTTTTTCATTAATTCCCTTGAAATTCTTGACCTTTTGTTTTTCAATATTAACTTTATTGTTATTTTTTCTAGGTCATTAAAATAGTTTTTTGGGAGTCTGATTGGTATAGCGCTAAATAAATAGATTAGTTTAGGTAGTATATTTGTTTACCCTATCCAAGAGTATTTAATATTTTTCCATTTGGTTAGATCTGACTTTATTTGTGTGGAAAGTGTTTTGTAGTTTTCCCATATAGTTTCTGATTTTCCCTTAGCATATAGATTCCTAAATATTTTATACTATTGATAGTTACTTTAAATGGAATTTCTCTTTGTACCTCTAACTGTTGGATTTTGTTAGTGATATATAAGAATGCTGATGAGGTATGTGGGTTTATTTTGTATCCTGCAACTTAGCTAAAGGTGTGGATTATTTCTAATAGCTTTTTAGTAGAATCTCTGGGATTCTCTAAGTATACCATCATATCATCAGTAAAGAGTGATAATTTGGTTTCTTCATTACCTACTCTAATTCCTTTAATCTCTTTTTCAACTCTTATTGCCCAAGCTAGCATTTCTAATACAATATTGAATAGTAATGGTGATAGTGGACAACCTTGTTTCACTACTGATCTTATTGGGAATGGTTCCAGTTTATTCCTATTACCTATGAAGCTTACTGAAAGTTTTAAATAGATGCTACTGTAGCAGTTCTTATTAAATAGGAAGTTATTACCCCCAAAAGTTATATCCTTGAGAGTAGTTGGGATACTATGTTATTAAGTTCAACTGTTCAATTTGTATTTATCTAGCACATTCCACTGATCTATTATTTAAAACTCTGGTATCAAATAGTTTTAAAAGATGATTAAAATTTTACAATATAATTTGAGGACTTTAAGTGTTGAAAGGATTAAAATTTCCTAGGCAGTCTGAGCCTGGATTTGGATGGCCTCTTTCATTTTTGTTCTTTCCTATCTTATGAGTGAGGTGAATAGGTACCTATCCTGAGATGGACATATTCCGACTTGGAAACAACTTTTGAATATTAGAGGTCACAATATCCCATTGGATTGGAATTGAATGACTATAAGGGAAGAAAAGTCCCCAACAGTTGTTGCTTGGAAATAATGTCTATTGATAAGAAGATTGATCTAATCAAGGTAGAATGCTTTGATTTCAGACAATTTTTCCAATAGTTATTTGGACAATATAGACTAGAAGTGAAATGTAAAATTTCTAATTAACAGTCCCACAAACTGTTTGTATTCTAATGAGACTTAAGTATCAGCTTCTTAGCAAATTGTAAAAATAGTTATAAAGGTATTAAATCCTGTTTGGTGCATGCTGTATGTCTTTTAAGCTTAGAATTTCTTTTGTTTATAGGAATAAATTACCTACTCCCATAATTGATTCATAGTGTATTCCAAATACTTTTTTATTCCTCTTTTTAGGACAACCCTAGACACAAGTTATAATCTAAGCTATAATTACAATCATCCTGAATTGTTTGGGAGAGTGGTAGTACATTTAATAACCAAAAGAAGAGCACAGCCCTCTCTCATTAGAGGCTAAGGTCCCTAAGTATGAACTAAATATCTTGGTACATAAAAAGGCACAGTTTCACCACCCTTATGGACCAACAACAGTTCCTCAAAGTTATATTGACATTCTTAAGGAAGTTTTAAGGTGAGGGCAAGGTCAGGGCAAGGTCATCTCTACTTCTGTCTTAGAACTCTTAGAAATGCACCATTATTAACATCCTTAAACACAAAGTTTTTCTGTAAGAATACTAACTGAAAATTATTGGGGCTCTCCATCATTGACAAGAGACAATACTTTTGGAATAATGATTATTCAACATAACAATTTTTATTCTTTCAGAATCACAAGTGAACTTTATAATATAGTATAAGAAATCTTTGAGAGTCTTTGTGTCCTCCACCACTTAGTGTCTGGTATATAGTAATGTGATTAAAAAGTGCTTGTTGACCAGAAAAGGAAATAAAACCAAGACCTCTTAATTATATTTGTTCATCTTTCTATATTGTTTCTTTTCTTTTCTTTTTTTAAACATTTTTTACTAAAGCTTTTTAATTTTCAAAAGATATGCATGGATAATTTTTCAACATTAACCTTGGCAAATCCTTGTATTTAATTTTCCCCTTCCTTATCTTCACCTACTCCCCTAGAGAACAAGTAATCCAACATTTGTTAAATATGGTAAAAATATATGTTAAATCCAATATATGCATACATATTTATACTTATTTATTTATACATATTCTTGCAGCACAAGAAAAATCAAATCAAAAAGAAAAAAAATGAGAGAAAATAACATGCAAGCAAACAACAACAAAGAGAGTGAAAATGCTATGTTGTGATCCATAGTCAGTTTATATAGCCCTCTCTCTGAGGATAGATGACTCTTTTCATCACAAGATCATTGGGACTAGTCTGAATCATTTCATTGTTGAAATCCATCAGAATTGATCATCGTATAATCTTGTTGTTGTGTTTACAATGATCTCCTGGTTCTGCTCATTTCACTTAGCATCAGTTCATGTAAGTCTCTCCAGGTGTCTCTGAAATCATCCTGCTGGTCATTTCTTATAGAATAATAATATTCCATAACATTCATATACCATAACTTATTCAGCCATTCTCTAACTGATGGGCATGCACTCAGTTTCCAGTTTTTTGCCAATACAGAAAGAGTTGCCACAAACATTTTTGCACATATGGGTCCTTTTCCCTCTTTTAAAATCTCCTTGGGATATAATATCAGTAGAAACACTGCTGGATTAAAGAGTTTGATAGCCCTTTGGGCATAGTTCCAAATTGCTCTCAGAATGGTTGGATCATTTCACAACTCCACCAACAGTTATACATTATATTTTCCCACATCCCCAAAAGTAGACTGTTTATTTGCTTTAGATTAGAAATTGGCAGATGCTGAGTTTTTCTAGTGGAAATAATTAAATTTCATACATTAGCCAATTGAGAAAATGTTCTTACCATTTCCTATCATCAAAGGAATAAAGTAAGGCTGTATAACAGATCCATATTAATCCAAGCAATTTTATATGACCATCCTTGAGGAATCAACAAGAAGACTGAAAGTTAATTTGGGGCTATCTTCATATCAATTGGAATATGATCAGTAGGTTATGAACATTTAAAATCTTAAGTCAGTCACCTAGGATGCCTGTGTTTGAGAACTGCATAAATGAATAGACATGAAAGGAGTATTGGATCATTTTACTAAGTCAGCACAATAAGGACTGAAGAAAATAAAAATTACATACCAAACTGTACCAGGGAACTCCTGGCCACAGATCTGAAGCTTCCCATTAGAAATACAAAGTTAAAAGTTGTTATTAGCTTCAGAAATCTATGCAGATTGCTAATAAACATATAGCTAGACCATACTGGAGATACTAGGCTATCAGCTTTCAGATGAAAATGAAGGTTTTCCTAGTACTTTGTGAATCCAATTTTTTATTATAGTTTATGGTTGGTTCTGAGACTCAGTCTTGCTAGAGTTAATATGTTGTTGTTGAGTTAGTTATGATTCTTCATGACCCCATATGGAGTTTTCTTGGCAGAGATACTGAAATGGTTTGCTATTTCTTTCTCCAGCTCATTTTTCAGATGAGGAAACTGAGGCAGAGTTAAGTAACATGCCTAAGGTCATACAGTTAGGAAATCTTGGAGGTTGCATTTGAACTTAGTTCCTTATGACTATAGCACTCTATCCACTGCATCATGTAATTGGTTCTCATGTAATGTATCTAGCTGCTAATCTTACTTAGTCACTGGTTCTATAGAAAGGAGCAGAGCTAATGCTTTGGTTTCCATTTAAATAGATCATAGCCAGGGGACCTCAGTTCAAATCTTATTTTTATCAGTTTTTTTCTATGTAACCCCAAGTTGCCACTTCATCTCTAGGGGTCTTAGATTACACAATTGAAAAGTTTATGGGGAGTAGTATGTTAAATAATCTCAAAAGTCCATTCTAGCTCTAAATTTATGTAACTGTGGTCTTAGATGTCATTAGAATGCAAGCTCCTTGAGGGTAGGGACTATTCCATTTGTCTTTATGTCCTTAGCCCCTAGTAGGGTGTTTTGCAAATAATCATTGTTTAATAAATGCTTGTTTAATTAAACTGATTTGAATTCATCACTACTTTCTTTTACATTTGAGTCATTTGGTGGCCAAAATATACAGCATGGTTAAGAGCTTTGAAAAATGCAGAAGCTCAAGATTTCATCCTTGAAATTGGTTGGTCATCCTGAAGCAATTATTACCACAACAAAAGGGTAGGAATTTGGGCCTGCAATGGATGAAAAAGGGACATTTGGCTCCATTTATTAACTTGGAAGAAGGTAGTATTGCCACAGCTGTTTCACTCACAGCCTGGGCCAGTTCTAGCATGTTGGGAGGCTGGACCCAGTGGTCAGCCAGACTGGTGGGAATGGCTAAGCTTGATAGTTTGGCAGACCCAAGTTACCCTAGGGAGGAATAGTGGTGGTAGAAACACTATGACCTTTTTTTTATTATTATTATTTTTCAAGGATGAATTAGTTTGGAGTCAGGATTCCATAATCAATGAGTAATTAAAGTAACTGCCTATAGAGTCCTAAGAAAAATTTAGGTAAACGGCCCTTCCCTACTACTTCCCTACTGACTGAGGAAGTTTGCCAACAGATTTGAGTGTCTTGATGGAAACAGATGCTAGAATATAAAATATTTTTTACAATAGCAAAATATATAGCATTTCTGGTTGCCTTCTTCTATCCTGTAATGTAAGATGAGGGCAAAGGCATAGAGAGAAGAGATAGATTGTCATCTATGAGAAATAGTAAAAACTGGAAAAAAACCCCAACAACCCTGGATTACATCTTCTGTTTGGTCTTTGGCTGATGAGAATTTACATCTAGCCTGACATTTCCTCCTTGAACTAAATTAAAACACAGAATGAACTGAAGTTGTCAAGGAAATTGTGGAAAGTTAAGGATGACAAAAAGTGGTCTACACACATACAGAGGAAAAAAAAAGAGGTCTACTACTTGGGTTAGAAGAGACACTGATAGTAAGCAAAAGAGAGAAGGAAGAACTGCTCATTTTTATTATGCTCCATTTTTCTCTATCAAGAAGGATAATCTTTGGCTTGATAAGGACAGAACAAAAATGGTTAATAGAAATGTGAGTTCAAAGATAAGTAGAGAGAAATAATAAGTTAACACTTAGCAGTTCTTGAGAAATTCAAATCACTAGATTCAGAACAATCCTCTAGAGAATGAGATGAATCTGAAGATGAGATTGTTGAGCTATTTCAAGGAATATTTGGAAGATAGAAGAGTAGTGTTGCTATAGGTCTGGAGAAAGGCAAATGTTCTCATTAGGGAAAAAAAAAGATCTTTAAATTATAGGCAAAAGCTTCATTTTTCATTTCTAGAAAAATTCTAAAACATGTTAAAGGAATAATGTTCTTGCCACTCCTTGAAGATGTAGAACACTATGGACGCTGCATATATCATGACATTCAGTTGATATATTGGTTAATTTTGTTGAACAGACTTCCTTTCTCCCTCCCGCCCTTCCTCCCTCCTTTTCTCTCTCCCTCTCTCCTTCTCTCTGTTTCTATTTGTCTGTGTCTCTCTGCCTGTTTCTTTCTTTCTTTTCCAAAAGTAGAACAGGGAAAGAGATTGTATTTAGAAATGAAGAACGTATAACAAGAATCATAACTCAAAGAGAAGAAGGAAAGCAGGAAGGAAGGAAGGAAAAAAGGAAGGAAAGGATAAAGGAAGGAAGAAATGGTTAGTGAACATATTAGAGAAGGAAATGGTTATCATGAAGGTCCAACAGGGTTTCATCAAGAAAAGATCATTCCCGAGAAATGTGGCATAGGAAGATCCAAAATTGTTTGAATGGCTGAATCTAAACAGTGGTCATGAAAGATTTGCTATCTCTAGTAGAGTGCTCCAGTGTTTTGTGCTTCTACCTAACTAATAGTTTTTGGTCAATGACTTGAATACAGACATTAGTTGGCATGTTTATTAAATTCTGAAATAACACAAATTCAAAACATTGGATTCAAAAACAGTCAAGAATCAAAAAGATCTTCACATATTAGAAAATCGGGCAGAATTGAAAAAAGGCAAAACTGAATAGGAAGAAATAGAAAAAGGTTCTTGTACATTACGTTGTAAACTTTAAAGTGCTACATGAATACAAATTATTATTATTATTCTCTCTGTAACATTTGACATTAATTACTTTTGAAACTCTAAGGTTTTGTGTGTATTCTTGTTTCCCATTTTTCTGTTCTGTATTCTGAATTTCTCCTCCTATTGTCCTTTCATTCTTAATATTTTCTCTTACTTCCATCCTCTAAATTTAAACATCCCATGGACTTTATCCTTGGTCCTCTCCCTTAGAGATTTTATCCAGTCCCATGGCTTCAACTATTGCCTCTCTGCAGATAGTTCCATGTCAATAACTGACTTCTTTCTTAGGCTCTGGGATCACAATTCCATTTTACTACTGGGCATTTCCATCTGGAATCATACTGATATTATAAACTCAATATGTTTCAAATGGAACTCATAAAGTTCCACTTGAACTTGTTCCTCTTCTTAACTTCTCTAGAAAAATTCTAGGGCTATTGGCAGAAATAGTTATCCAACTAGAAAATTCAAAATCATCTTTAACTTCTCCCTCTCCTTTTGCCTTCTTCACCCACTCAGTTGGCTAGCCCTGTCAATTCTTCAGTTTCTTGTATATCCTTTCTATTTCCATTGTTAACATATGGATTCATTTCTTTACAATATATCAGGTAGATTTTTTTTTCCCATAGCCTTCTTTCTGGTCTTACAAGCCTTACTTGATCTTCAGTCTTTCCTCCAATTACTCTATTCTCAACAGTGATTCTGCCATAATTTTATTAATTCACATCCTTTAAACTTAAATCCCTCCCCTCTAACTCTCACTGATTGGCCAATAAAAGATCTTAAGCCTCACTTGTCCATTGTTTTTTTGATGGATCCACATTTTGAGTGTAAGTATCAATTATTTTTGTTCTGGCCAGAAGTCTTCTCCTCCCAAGCTGATTCTTTTGAGAAGACAAACTAGGTCATCTTTTGCCTCAATTTCTACTTAGCCTTTGATCATTGAATTGGTGTTGCTCCAAACACACTGACACCTGGGAAAGACTTTAGCTTAAAAAGGTCAAACTTTCCCACTAAATAGCCGTTAAATCCAGTTCTTCTTACCCATGTCTTGCCACTGGACCCAGAGGACCCTGGAGGAGAGACTTAGATTGATGATTTTGTTCTCTTCTGCTTCATTTAAATCTGATTCACATGCAAATCAAGACATCACTTTCCTGATAACATTGTCTTCTTCGAGAATAAAGTTCAAACAATATTAAATCACAATTCTATGTCATTTCCTTTCTCAGACTTTCAATGGCTTTCTATTGCTAGTTGGAAAACAGTCCAATCTCTTTATATTTGTATGACCACATCTTCCTTTCAAGCCTTATCTCAAATCCTTTCATGTATTCTAAGCTCTGGAACCAGTGGTTTTTAACCAGGGTTCAGTGAACTTGTTTATTTTTATTTTTTTGATAATTATATTTCAATATAATTGACTTTCTTTTAATATTAAATATTCTTTTTGAATTTAAAACATTTTTCTGAGAAGATAGTTCATAGTCTTCCATAGACTATCAGTATTCCATAACACACATAAAAAGTTAATTAAGAACTCCTGGGTGTAGTCATGCTTAATAATCTGCTGTTCTTTAAACATGTTTTCTGTGCCCCAGCCTCCCACTTCCATCCCTCTTCTCAAGTCATTTTTTCTTTTCCAAGTCCCCTTCTTCAAATCTTTTTCTAGCCTATGTATGCTTCCATATCCAGATCAAATGGAAACTTCTCCATGAAAACTTCCTTGATCTCCCTGGCTACAGGAGACCTTCCTTTCTCTCAATTCTTGTGGTACACTCAATCTCTATTTCAGAATGTTTGATTTTCTACGTTTAATTTAATTTTGTACGTGTCTGGATCTTATTTGATTCAATATAATGAAGATTTACTAAAGATCTACTATCACAATGTATTATGTTAGACTCTAGGAAAAAGGATAGAAATGAAACAATTTCTTAAAGGGAATTGCTTTCTGCTAGAGACAAGTGAAGCAATTCTACACAGATAAGAATTATAAAGTACATACAGAGTAATAGTAAGCAATATCAGGAAGGAAAGAAGATTAACAGATGATCAGGAAAGTCCTTGTTTCTTACTTGGCACCTGGGCTCTGCATTTTAAAAGAATTGGAGTTTCTAATAAGGTGAAAGAGACACACTGTTATTTATTTGCCTGGCACTTGGTCACTTTATCCCTCAAAATATCTACCACAGTGTGTTGTACACAGTAGATTCTCAATGGATTATAGCCAGATATGTAATTTAATCCATTTTCATGATAACTAGTCACTTCATTCTTGGGATGAATTCTTTTTAAAGGTTTTGACTGCTTAGAATAAACCTGGTCCTTCTGTGCTTGAGGTATCATTTTTGTCCATCCTAGGTCCTGTATTATTATTTTTTCTATAGGATAATCTCTATCTACCTGTGGGGTTTTGTGGTTTCCTTTGGTATTTTTGGGAAGGGGGTGTCTGTGTACTTCATTAGCTCTGTGGAATCATACCCCAGGGTAAGATAGTGCTCATTGTGATGTGGGAGATCCCAATTTTTTCATGATCTATTGTTCTCAATAAGCCCTTTCTTTGAAAGAATGATGGTAGAGACACTTTCATGGACTGAAAGAAGGTAAAAGTAGTTGGAAAGTTGCTAGTTTTCTGTGTCTAAACAATTAATGGCTGGTGAACTTCTGGTTCTCATCAAAATTTCCCTTACTAATCTTGTATTTTTTAAAAAGTAAATTTCTATAGTTATCCTATATTTTCACACCACCTACATTTCTCAGTGTATCTCTTCTTCCTCTCTTGTCCAGAATAAATATTTCTAATTTGTTATTAAAAATAAGAAAAAGAAAAGTTCAGAAAAACTAAAGCATACATTGAAAAAAATCTGACAATATATTCAAAATTTCAAACCCAATCATTTTCCTTTCTCCTTTTCCTCCTCAACCCAGTCTCCTCTCCCTTAAATCCCTGTATGTTTTCGGACTAGCAACATTGTATTATAGGTATTTTGGTGTCAAAATTAACTCTTTAAAAGACAAGAATTTTAACTCTACAAGAATACTTTCTCACAAGAATGATGTGGTAGAGGTGGGAATCTGAAGAAGACCAGAATTTTTAAAATAATTATGGAATGGTTTGACAACTGAATTTATAGCACTTGGAATGATTTTTTTTTTGAGGTGCTAAGAATGAGTTTGGTTTAAATGCTTTCCCTTCCATTCCATTCCTTCCATGCATTTGAGCTGTTTTAGATGTTGCCTCTGTGATCTTGGGCAAGAGCATTCAATCTCCTTTCATCATCTGTAAACTCGGCAGGTTGGACGATATGCTTCTTTCCAGCTTTAGATTTATGATATTAGGATCCCTTTCCCCCAACTTCCTAATGCCCTAGAGAACAGAACTTTATACCGATTGAGAACATGTCTGAACCCCAATAGTAGGGGGTATGAGCCATTTCTGTATTTATTGACCCAAACATCTTATTTTAAAAATAATTTGTAGCCAATGAATCTTACTTAGATGAGCCTTTGGGGTTTTATAAGAAGATAAACTTATATAACTGATATTATAGACTGATAGCTCTTTTGCAAGATGTAAAAAGGTAAGACAAGTTTAAACTTAGAAACTGTGACCTAGGCATACAGACGCATTGGAAAAATATCTACTTTATCCAATCCTTTTTGGAATTACTAAGTGTCTCTGAAGCCAATAAGCTAAAACTTAATGTGTTAAGGCTAATATGCTGAGCAACATATTAACTGGTAAGAAAGAAAGACATTTCTTGACCTCATGATTTGAAAGGAGAATAGGTGAAATATGTAAATTAGTGACAATTCAAAGGTGAGTCATCTTGGAAATGCAGATATGGATTGTAGCAGCTTCAGTTCAGAGATTTTAATTTCTATCCCTGAATTCATTAGAGCAGTATATCCTAAATGTTTTTGAATTTTAATACTTTGAATTTTTTGTAATATATATTCAACATCCTTCTTTAAAAGGCTACATTGTTGCATGTATTTATATAAAATAATCATAGTGAGTTAAGATTGATTTTGTTTTAAGTGTTTTATAATGCCCCTGGAAATAATTGGATGGATTTTAGGGAGGATAGTAGAATGATGGTGCTAGGAGCTTGTGTGTGTGTGTGTGTGTGTGTGTGTGTGTGTGTGTGTGTGTGTGTGAAGTGCTGTCAGAAATAGGTTGAGCATGAAAATCAAACCAAAACTTGATCTTCTCTCATTTTGACTGGAAAAAAACAGTTGAATACAACTCACCAGTATTGAAATTAGAGATTTATGAACTTTCAGGAAAGTTAAAAGAAACATACAGTTTCAAAGGAATGTTCTTTTACAACAATTATTGGAGAAGTAGGAGGCACTTGAGACAATAGGACATGGGATGATCAAGATAAAAGATACAACAGAATTCCATGTATGAATTTAGCTGCACTAAGAAATGAATATTGAGGAAAGAACTTCACAAAGTTCCAGATGCCTGAAAGTTAGGGTACATTTACCCTGGACTTGGTATTGAACAGGACACCCAGACAAATTTTGCAAATAAGTGTCTGTAATTAGGAAGCTCACTGGATGATGCCATTTAATATATTAATTTGGGGTCTTTCCTCCAGAGTTTTCAGAATTGAGAGAAAGAATCACCCCACTCCAAGGGAAAACAAATTGTGGTGCTCTGATCACAACACATATTTGTTTATTCACTTTGACAGGTGTCAGATGCCAAAATAAATAAAGTGAACCTAAGCCTCTGACTTTTTTTCTTTGCTGTAGGATAATTCTCTTGCCAGAGTGGAAAGAGTGCTGGGCTTGGAGTCAGGATGTCTTACGGTTCAAACAATTTCTCTAATACTCGGTAGCTGTGTAACCCTGGGCAAATCATTTAATAACTAAACTTTTTTCTCTTCAGGAAAATGGGTGTAATGGTGTTTGTAACAGCAGATGTTTTTAATCTGATAACCATGAACTTGTTTTAAAGATATTTTGATAATTATATATCAATATGCTATAATTTATTTCCTATGTAAACTTAGATATTTTAAAACATTATCCTGAGAAGGAATCCATACATTAATAGTCTTCACCGGCTGCTAAGAGAATTCACGAAACAAAAAAAGAAGAAACCTTAGCTCACACAGTTGTGATGACCATTAAGTGGGAAAAAGCATGTAACTTGTGTCATAAACCATAAAGGGCAATTTAAACAGAAAATATAAATAAAATGTAATTTATCATCTACATATACCAAGATGAGAATTGTTATAGCTTAGGAACCTTAGACTAGGCCTGGTATTCTGGTACCATGGGTAGATTTTGTCTTCAGGGAATGCATTTATTGTGCCTGTTCTTTTTACGGACTTTTGCAGAATTGTATTGGAAAGGTGGGAAGGATGGTCTGTTTGTATTGACAGCATTAATAGGCTCTAGTACCATTAAGTAACTGTCTCATAGCAAGCTAATGGTGGGTAAAGAATAGAAGTCATGATAATTGAAGTGACATTTGCTTGCTTAGGCATTCAGCCCAACTACTTCCCAAAGTAGAATGTACATGGTTGAATATCTTGTGGCTGTGGATGTTAAATCATATGATTTAAAGTAGAAGGGACCTTTTGGATTAATTTCACCTGGAATACTGTCATAACTTACTTGATCACCAAATGGCAAGACCCATTCATATAAGAACACGGAAGAAGGTAAAAACTCATTTATTTTTAATATTTTAGTGTCTTTTTTGCATTACAACCTTTGCACTATCAAATCCCCCCTTATAACAAAGAAAATGTTAAGTAAAATCTAACCAACAAATTCATCTTGTCCTACTGTATAGGTACTAATCTTCACCTACAATCTTTCCATCCTCAGCTTTTCACTTGAGAAGAGGAAAGTACACTTTTACTATCTGGTCTCTGGAATCAAGAATGATCATTTTAACCTGAATTTATCTGCCTTTTGTCCAATAACTTTTTTTTACATCAGATTGCCACTTGTAAGCCTAGGAATCATTTGTGATTGCTACCACAGGAGACATAGATTGTGTATTAGGTGGGCATACCTGGAGAGAGCATTACCATTATCTTTCCTCCTTCTCCTCAGCGACATGTCCTACTCATGCCCCACACAGATTTATAAATGTTATTGCCATTAAGGAGGAAAAGAAGAAAGTGAGAGATAAAAGTGGTAAGGAAGGAAAGCATAAAAGAAAAAAGCAAAGAAAAAAAGAATGTAATTAGTAGGGAATGGGAAAATGCTATCAAGTGATATCAGGTACACCTAATGCGTTGGCCCTGCTTATTTCTAGATATAGAGCCATTGGTTCACCTTTTCAAAGTAGTCAGTAGCCAGAACTTTGTTAACAGATGGGATAGAAATTTAGATCAAGACAATTCTTTCCCTCAAGAAGTCAAATAAAATCAAATCAATAAGTATTCAAAACCTACTATGTGCTGGGAACTGTGCTAAACATTGGGAGTTATAAAGTAAAAAAAAAAAAATCTTCCTAATAATTTCTGCTCTCAGGAATCCATAGTTTTAAAAGGAAGATAATATGAAGGCAACTATGTAAAAGAAATATACAGAATAATTTGGAGATAATCTACAGAGGAAAATGACTAACATTAATGGAGATCTAGAAAGATTTTATGAAGAATGTGGGATTTGAAATGAGTTTTGAAGGAAACCAAGAGAATAATAGAAAAAGGCTTGCCTTTATGAGCTGTTTTGTAATTGAGTTTTTAAAGGAGTAAGCCAGTGCAATTGCTTCATTCTTCCCTAATGAGGAGAATGATCTGGAAAAAGAAAATGAACTGGAAATAAAAGAACAAACATGCGGAAGAGGGAACTGAAGTCCATGATAAGTGAGGAGACAGTGAGAGCAAATAGCTGCTTTAATGAGTTCGAGTCTCCTGACCCAGATGAATTACATCCCAAGATACTGAAAGAACTTTGTAGATAGAGTTGCTGAATTGCTTTTGGTGAGCACTGAAAAACCAGGGAGAAAGGGAAATGTGGCAGAAGTTGGGCAAATATTCTCCCATTTTCAAAAAGGAGAAAAAAGTGGATCCTATGGTGAGCCTGACATTGAGCCCAGCAAAATTTTAGAAGAGATTATTAAACAGTTGGTTTGTTAGTACTTAGAAAGGGAAATGGTGATTAGTGTCTGAGCCCACAGCTGCAATGTCTTCAGTTAAGTAAGGGGTGTGGTTAACATGTCACTAGTCACAAAATGATGCTACTTCCAGCAGATTCCTGAGTGAAGCAAATTGTCATCTGACTGGCTACCTCCTGTGTTGTTTTCTCTTCCTGTTTCAGTTTGATTCCCTTTGCCTTTTGAGTTCTGACATGTAAATCTCTGACTATACGTTCCTATCTTCCCTGTTTTAACTCCTGGATTTGTTAGCTTCTGGTAGTCAGGTTTTCTGACTCTGAACCTGGCTCAGAAATATCATCTCTTGATGTTTTTCTGGTTTTCTCTTGCTTCGTATTTGTGTTTCTCTCCATAGTTTGTTTATTCCCTTAATGATATGGCAGAATAGATCTGTGACCTGCTAATCTCCTTTACTGCACTGACCAAGGAGAGGATGTAATAATTAGAAGGATCCAGCATGGGTTCACTCTGAACAAAACATATGAAAATAATTTCATTTTTTAATTTGATGATGTTACTAGATGAGGAAAGTCTGAAAATGTAGTATCTTCCCTCTGCGAATTTATACTGTATATTCTATTTATATATTATTATTTTGCATGTGGTCTCCATTAGAAATGTGAACTCCTTGAAGATAGGAACCCTTTTTGTGCCTTTCTTTTATTCTCAGTGAATATCTTATTACATGGCAAATGCTTAATAAATGCTTGTTGCCTGATTGTCTGAATCTTGCCCCTCAATAAGACATTTGGTGGTGTTACTCGTGATATCCTTGTGGATAAGAAGGAGAAATGTGGATGGGATGATGGGTGATTTATTATATGGATTCATAGCTGGTTCAATGGCCTTAATCAAAATGTCTTGATTAATGAATTCCTAGTGGCATGCCAAAGAGATTTGTCCTCTGTTCTGTTCTTTTCAAAAATTTTAACAATGACTTGCATATAGATAGATACTGTTGTCAAAATTTTAAGATCAGAAACCTGAGAAATTTAGCTAATGTTAGATGGCAAAATCAGGATTCTAAAAGATCCAGAGAGGGTGGACCAACAGAATAAATCTAACAAAAAGAAATTTAAAATGGATGAAAACAAATGCAAAATCTTATATTTTAGTTAAAAAAACAATTGTATCAGGATTGAGAGGGAGAACTGATTTAGCAAACCACATAAAAATGTATAGATAATTTAATTGATTACAAGCCTTGGATGACTCAACAACAGATTGTGACTACCAACATGACAATATGATCTTAGGTTTTGTTACTAGAATTTATATCTAAAACAAATAAGCATATGAAAAATTTGAAGATCCATGCTTTAAGAATAAAATTGATAAAGAGGAGAAAGTTAAGAGGAAGTAATCAAAGAACTTAAAAACATGACCTGTAGGGAACCATAGTTTAGTCTAGAGGGAAAAAAAAATATCTACAGGGACTTATTAGCTGTCTTCCAATATCTGAAAGAGTATAATCTGGAAGAGGGATTAGATTTATCCTATGAATCTCTAGAAGCCAGAAGTAAGACAGATAGAAATCCTAAACCCAAATATTGATTTTGGGTTAGTATTAAGAACACTTTTTAAATAATTAGGGCTGTCCAAACTGGAATGAGTTTCCTCCAAAGATAGTAAGTTTCTAATCAACCAATCAACCAGCACCTATTAAGCACTTACTCTATGTCAAACACATTACTAAGTCCTGGGAATATAAAATAAAATAAAATCAATCACTATTATTAAAGGATTTAATATTCGAATGGTGGAGGCAATATGTACACAAATAGGAACACATAAGATACGTATAGAGTAAAGGGGAGGTATATTCTAAAAGAGGAAAGTCTTAGCAACTGGAACAAATGGAAAATGCTTTCTGAAGAAAATGGCATTTGAGCTATTGGTTTGAGATCTGGCCTTGAAGCCAAGAAGACCCAGGTTCAAGAGTTGTCTCTTATTCTTACCCTGGGATCGTGGGTAAGATACTTATCTTGTAAGTAAAATTTTAAGAGTATGTTATAGAGGAGACGCTGACCTGAATTGGCAGGGAAAATTTTCTCACCTGGGAGTTCCCTGTACCAGTGAAATTATAAGCCTAGTCCCTAACATTAGCTACTTTAAGGAAGCTAGAGATTCTAAGAGGTAGAAAGGTGAGGGAATGTTAAAAAAAAAAAAAAAAAAAAAAAAAGCTGGCTTACTATTAATCAGAGAGATTTTCCCTGGGGTTTTAGACATGGACTAGTAAGGTTGGATCAGATGACCTTTGAGGTCTTTCTTAAGTCTGTGATTAATAGCACATACAGTAATTATAAGTTATTCTCCTTCCTTCCCACCCACTCTTTCTTCCCCCCCACTCCCCCATACATAGGCTAAGGTTGTTGTCACAATTTTCCCATCTATTCCATATGAAACCCAAGTTGTTATTAGACACAAAAGTACAGCCTCAAATTGTAAGGACCAGAATGGAGTATAAGAGAAAAGAAGAACTGGGTCTCAGGAGTATAGTTATAAGGGTTATGGATCTCTTTAAAGGCTAGATAAATGAAAACTTTTCTATTATAAGTACTTCCAGACAGGGGGATGGATTAGATGACCTCTCTTTAGAGTCTGCCTCTATTGTTTAGGAAACCCAACCCCTAACCCACCTTACCCACAAACACTGAGTTCTATTCACAAAGTTAGAAACAAGAGCATCTTGTCCCCATTTTTTCTTCTATTCTGCCCCCTCGAGAGATTAGCAGCTAATGAGAAGTCTCCATGGACAGTTGGACAAGTTTTAAGCAGTACTATTTACAAATTGCCCTGGTGGTCCACATGAAATCTGAAGGCAAACTGTACTTTCCTTTGTTCAAGTTAGCTAAGTAGTTAGTGCCCTGGACTTTAAAGTATAATGCCACATCAACCTGCTCTGGGGCAAAGGCCTATGCAAAATCTCTTTGGTTAAGGCCCTGCTTCCCTCCAAGGAACAAACAGGGTGGAAATTCCTGATCTGCCTGAGTATCATCAGTAATCTGACCTGAAGTCTGGTACCTGAATACTAAAGCCTTGGGGTTCATTGCTTAAATATAATACCTGGGAAAAGAAGCAAAACAGTAAAGAGACCCTTCTTAAACTTTGCAAATGTCATAAACTATTTATATAACATTCACCACTTTTATTCTCTTCAGTTCCCGGATTTTGTTAGGGAGAAAGGAACAGGTAAGGACCTTAAACCAAACTGCATTCCTGCAGGTTTTAGGTTACAACCCCTCCTCTTCAGGCTGCTTAGCTCATTGTATGGACATTCTTCAGGGACTGACTGTCTCAAAAACAATTTGAATTTTATTTCTTGGATAATTCCTGAAACAGTTTTTTTTAATAGCTTCAGGAGAGGAACAACAACAACAAAAAGGCGTCTCTCTCTATTAAATAAATAAACCAACCCTGAAAGACATGTTGCTATCTGCTAGAGACGTAGGCTTTGAAATTCTTTCAGTCTGTGTCATTCATGATTAATTTTAATTTTTTTCATTTAATTTTATTTTTCAATTAATAAGCATTTATTTTTGTCTCACTCCTCCAATTTAAAAGAAAAACCCTGTTGTAATAAACATGCATTGTCAAGTAAAACAAATTTCCACATTAGCCATGCCCAAAATACAAGTAGAAGCATGATTAATTTTTTTAGGTTGAATCTGACTTTTTAGAAAATGTTATTTTTGATAAGACTAGGCATAATTGAGGTGTCAATTATGTTGATCATGTAGTCAAAAATTCAGATTGGAGCTTGGTCTAAAAAGTAGCTTCAGAAAGCAAAGGTACCTATAGAGCCTGCTTTTCGTAATTTTTCCCAAACTACTGGTAGGTAAGAAAAAGAGACACAAGTCAATGTCCTATACAGAAAAGAAATGCTATGAATCATCTGCATATTTTATACTAAGAGGATTGTTTATATGGTATAATCTCATAGAAATTCTTTGTTTCTGATATTTTACTTCGTTTTAGATCCAGGTTGGTTTAAATAATACTGTTGCATATTGAAGATGATGTTAAAATCAACTAGTCCAACAATTCTCTGCTGGTACACTATGTCAACCTCATCATAAATCCTCAAACCATTGTTATGATTTCACAGATTTAGAGCTGGCAGGGATCTGAAAGGCCATCTAATCCAACTGCCTCAATTTAGCCTCAATTTACATATAAAGAAATGGAAGACCAGAGAAATTAAGTACTTGCATGTAGATAATAAATGGTAGGAGCAGGAACAAATCTTCTGATTCCAAATCAGTCTTTCCATTGTACTATGAAGAAGATGAGTAGGTTAGCATGGTTAATTCTAGTAAAAGAGTGGGTGATAATAGCTCTGATGCCAGTAAGTGCACCTATGGCAACTATTTTGTGGGCATTCTATATTTTTTTGATCAATGTTCATTCATTCAATAAGTATTTATTAAGTACTTTTTGTTTCAGTTGTGCTCAGCTCTTTGTGACCTAATTTGGGGTTTTCTTGGCAAAGATACAGGAGTGATTTGCCATTTTCTTCTCCAGCTCATTTTACAGATGAGGAAGCTGAGGAAAACAGGATTAAGTGACTTATCCAAGGTCATCCACCTAAGAAGTATCTGAGTCTAGATTAAAACTCAGGAAGGTATTTTTCTGACCCTAGACCCTGGGTTCTGTCCATCAAGTCACTTAGCTGCTCTATTAAGTACTTACTATACATAAAGGCTTGTACCAAGTTCTAAATGATGTGGACTTGGAGTCAGGAAGACTTGAGTTAAAAATCTGGCCTCTCTCTCTCTGTCTCTCTCTCTCTGTCTCTCTGTCTCTGTCTCTGTCTCTCTCTCTCTCTCTCTCTCTCTCTCTCACACACACACACACACACACACACACACACACACACACCAGCACTGTGATCTTGAGCAAGTCAGTTAACTTTTGTCTACCTCAGTTTCCTCATTTGTAAAATAGGAATACCAATAGCTCCCTCCTCCCCCAGGATCAAATGAAATAATATTTGCAAAGTACTTAAAGAGCTTTATTGGTGTTATTAGTGGAATCAGAAGTTCCCTGTATTGGGAAGTAGGAGACCTAGATTCTACTTTTGGCTCTATGACTAACTGGTAAGTCACTTTGCCTCTGAGGGCCTCTGTTTCCACATCTGTAAAATACAGAGATTGGCTGACATAATTTATAACATTTTTCCTATTCCTAAAATTTGAGGACTCTCTAAGTCTCTGTCCCTTCTCCCTTTCCTCTTCCATTTCTCCACTTTGTTTTTCTTCCTTACCCATCTTTCCTCTCATCCTCACAATCCCCCAGGTCTGGCAGTGACTCACTTATGGTTAGGGTTAAAGAGTTTTGCTGATCCTGGCTCTTATAGTTGCAGCCCAGAGCCCCATATTCTCTAATGGCTGTCACAATATTCCTAGTAAGAGAACTCTTGGCTATTCTGTGTTGCTTTTTTGTCCTCACCTTGACAAAAAGGATGAGATTCACAGCTTTGCTCTGTAGCTTGGTTTACTGTTAACAGCAGTTTCTGCCTTTTCTCTCCCCGCTGTCTTCTCCCCCCACCCCCAGCAGCTGTTCTCATTCTTCTAACCATTAAAAAAAAATCTTGAATTTGGATGTACAGCCACTTTGCTCCTCTTCAGAGATCCATCTATAACTGTCATAGCCTTTTCATTCCTCTCCTTTTGCATAGGTTTCTTTTATGTGCAAAGTGATTTGCATTTGTCTTTAATTCTTAATTTGCCTTTGCATTTACTCTGGATGTAACACACATCAGAATTTGCATTTTCTCTTCATTTCCATTCTCAGGGACTGGGGCTGTCTAAGGTGTAAACCACAGATACATTGAGAGCTGGTTTGCTGAGCAGGGAAGTTTAGCCTCGCTGAACTCTTTTCACTGTGTTTCAGATGCCCATAATCATACTGTAAATATCCTGTTTTTGATCCTCTGTCATTGAATTCCACTGGCATTATGTTAGACTTTAAGCCTTGCAGTTTGTATTATTTTCTCAGAATAGGCAGTCTGGTGGACTGCAAAGAGGCAAGAATTCATGATACCTGGGTCCTCATTTTGGTTCAACCACTAGCTAATGATGTGACCCTCAGGATTAGTCACTTATCACTTAATTTCTTAGGTCTCTGATTCCTCATATGTAAAATGGGGATAATAATACCTTTTGACTATTTTACAAGGTGGATGTGAGGACTGAATGAGAAAACAAACAAAAATACTTCAAAAAGTATAGTTTTAAATTTATTTCAGTACTTACAGTGTAATGGAATGTATGTTGGGCCTCCTAGGTCCCTTCCAACTTCAAATTTGGCATTCTATTATCTGATTTGAAGAACTGTATTTTCCTTGGAGTGAATACTCCTTCCACTGCAAGGATTACACTCAAGGATTACTTCACTGAGGTAAATTGTAATCCCTTTATAACTCAGTAGAAGGCCTTTGAGAGTTGCTATAGTGCCAACAATTTATCATCCTCAGACTAACCTGGAGATGATCTTCTTTGCACTTAGCTAGGCTGGTCCTTGAACATCTATCGCTGGGCTTACATTTTTAGAATGATAAACTTACCCCAGCTTCAGCTCAGTTCTGGTAGCTGTTAAGAAATCTGTTAAGAAATCAGGGTCTCCTAGATGCCATGATAAAGAATTTAAGTATGACTTGAATGGAAAAAAATTTGTATCAATATCTATGATTTTATTTTTTGGAGGGAGGTAATAATTTTAGTGTATAACTCAGATATATATGGTTCTAGCCTAGATTCAGAACAATTTCATCACTCACTCCTCCCATTTTGGTACACACTATCTGTAGATCTTGAAGCATCATATCTGACAAAAAGACATTCTTGAACTACCTCATTCATTACAATGAATATATGAGAGGAGGGGAACCCAAGCCTCAGCCTTTCCTCCTATCCAACCTCTAGCCTAACCTTATTTGTTAGAATCCATCAATGAATTCTTCTATTTGGTTGCTCTTTAGTGAATGGCTTTTTCGTTGCAATCTGAGCTTTTGTCCCATGAAGTTTTACTGACAATCAGCACCCTGTTTCAAATCAGATGAAAGGTCCCCATTAGCAAGGAGGAAAGAGAACAGGAGTAAAAAAAAATACCACAATTCACTTTGGTTTACCCTTGAGTATTCTCCTCAGTCACTTTGAGAGAGAACATTTCAAAAGAAAGCAAAAAAGTCTTATGGCTGAAATTGGAAATTGCGCTATGTTGACAATAAGCATTAGATTAAATTACTTTTCATAGAGGGACAGAGGATAGAAAAGATACTTTATCTTCCAACATTCAATTAAAAGCCTGTACTCTGGATCAGCTTTTGCTACATTATAAATTGTTGAAAAAACTGTTCATGGCATCTATAATATTTTCTGTTGCAATACACATAGTAGTTGTCTGCTTCCCTCCAGGGAAAAGAAACTCTATTGGGTTCAGTCAGCATAGACCAGGGGTTCTTAACATTTTTGCATGTGTTCTGGACACCTTTGACTTTCTTGTGAAACCTACAGAACCTCTTCTCAAAATTTAGTTTTTAAATAAATAAAACACATAGTATAATAGAGAATATCTATTCCATTAAAATATAGTGATCTCTGTCTGTCTGTCTGTCTGTCTCTCTGTTTATCTCTTTCTCTCTCTCTGTGTCTCTGTCTCTGTCTCTCATTGTCTCTCTTTTTCTCTGTCTCTGTCTCTGTGTTTCTCTCTCTCTTTGTCTCTGTGTCTCTGTCTTATATATTTAAAATGGCTCATAGATCCCGGGTTAAAAACTTTAGTATATTCTAATTGAGGGATTAGAAGATGAACCCTTAAAATCCAAAGAGGCTTTTGAACTTTCTAAAGATGCATCTAAGGTCTAAGCTAGACTTTCTTTCAGAAAACCCAGATGGGTCAGGTTGAGAAAAAACTGTGCACTATGAGTTGCAGAGTGTGAAACCTGAAACACAGACTAGTTTGTAACTTTTAGAGTTTGGTGAGAGGCCTTCCCTTATTGAGAACCCACCATTCCTCTATTCCTTTGCCAACATCCTTCTAGTCACAAAGGTCCTTTTTGCACTGAAGATTTTGGGTTACTCAGTATAGAACTCCTTCCAAATTATTTCTATGGAAGAACAAAAAGATTTCTGGGGGGAGCCTTATACTAGTAGGCTTAACAGATGAAGGGCAACAAATTAAAAAAAAAAGACAAATTAAACTTTATATCTTTCCCAGAAAAAAAGGTTGAGGGAGAGATTCACCTGTTGAAAAATTAAAGAACACATTTTGACTGATGATTTAAGAGGAAGTTGGGGGTCAGTATATTTTTGATGAGCATGTTGGAATATAAAGAGGACCGAGTAAAGATTCAGGGAATCTGCTTCTAATCCTGGCTCAACCAATAGCAAGCTATGTGAATTTTGGATCAATCATTTAACCTCTCTGGTTCTGGCAATTTTTTTTTCTTACCATAGAAAAATAGAAAACTATCATACATATTGCAAAGGTAGAGACAATAGACATTATGAACCCCCGCCCCCTCCCAACAATTTATAATACAACTAAAGCTGGTCTAGAACAGAGGTATAAACCATGGCCCACTGGCCATAGTCAGCCCACAATACTCTGGAGTAGACCTGAACTAGACTAAAATCTAATTGGAAAATAGTTAACCAAATAAAAATACAATAAAATATAGTTAACAGAATGTTTTTAAACTAAGTCAATATGCAGCCTGCAAGGATAGTTATTTATGGAGTAGTTGCCTCCAGTTTGTATTTGAGTCCAATACCACTGGTCCTAGAATATAGACTTTTAATTGACTTTTGGACTATAAAGAATTTTTTCTATTTTCTGTCCCTCCATGGTTCTCTGGTCATTCCATAGTTCTAGAAAAATTCTTCCTTCTAGATTTTGTAATTGCATGAGTCATTATAGTTTCCTTTCAAAGTTTGTTGGCACTGTTCTTGAATATTATTTCCTAATCCTGAGATGAGCTTTAGAAGCTTAACCCATTATTGTATTTTCCCTAATTTTTTTATTTTTATTTATTTATTTATTTATTTTTTGCTGAGCAGAGGAGGTACAAAGTCTATTTCAGATTTCTCTTTTGGAAAGAACCACTTGTGGTTTTTGATGAAATATAGTTTCCATCTTTTAAAAATTGATAGCTTTCAGAGTGTTGCTGAGGAATACAAGAGGAAGTCCATCCAATTTTGTCATGTTCTATTCATTTTGAGAGTTCTTCCTCTCTCTTTCCCCGTAGCTTGCTGATTTTCCTTCTTTAGTCTGGAAAACCTTGCTTAAAGATCTTGGAGATCTGCTGAATCCCAATCCTAATGAGGCACCCTTTGCTCAAAGCTGGGGGAGAAAGGTCCATCTGGCTTCTACCATATGTGTGTACGCTGTCAAACCAGTAAACACTGCACAGTTTGCTGACAGTGAGGAGTTTCAGTTAGTCAGTCATAAATTAGAGATGAGATATGCTGTGTTGCTGCTGCTGCGAGGCTTTCACACTCCAGAAAAGAATTGCTACCTACCTAACCTAGGAAAAAAGATTTGGATCAATGTACTGTCTGATGGAACACCACACATTTATTTCAGAAACTCTCAAAAGCCAAATGTGCATAACCTATTCAAAGGCAATAAAAATAAGCAAAGAATTGGGGTGTCTAAAACATTTTTTGGTGTGTATGTGTATGTGTGTACATAGAAGTTTTCTTTTCTTGCATAGTACTATTTAGACAGGGACTATCTTGTTCTAACACTTCTTATATGTTAGCCAGCTAGGTTCCTTACTTCTGTAAGTGGTGAAGCTTGTTGGAAGTTTCTTTGAAGAGCCCTTAAAATACATTCTACTCCTGTGTCAGTGTGAACCCAAGTATCTTTCCTGAATCTACTTTGTACATTCTCTGATGACTTTGGGCATATCTTTCCAGAATGACAATTGAGTAGGGAGACTGTCTGGAGGTAGAGAATCAGGAGACAGTAATTAAATTTTAATGCATCTGTCTTTTTGAGGAGAAAAAGGGCTTTCTGACTCAGTGGTAACATTTCATTATTATGATTTTGATGCTTTTAGCTAAAGCTGACTTTTCATTTAGATTGTAAAGCAGTCTAAGTCATATCACTGCTGCTATGCCACAACAGGGCTTTGTTTAAATTATGGGTTTACATTTGAGGTGTGTGTTTGTGATCTTTATTCCTTGACATTTTAAACAGGCAGCCATAAATTTGTATATTTTATAAAATCTATATTAGCTTCAGATGCCAAAGTACTGCCTCTTCAGTTTTCACTGAACAAGGATTCTTAAATTTTTTCATCAAGCAGCAAATTCACCCTGGAAGTCTCTTAGCTCCTGTTAATCCATCTTATTTTCTTTTCTAAAAAAAATTAGAGAAGTTAAATATGCTAAGAATATAGGAAATGATGATAGTAGCTTCTGTTCTTTTGATTACTTCAGAAATAACCAAGTTTTATTTTGGCTTATAACTATCTTGTGGCCCTGATTTGTTTGGAGGTAGCTGTGCCCTAATATAAGTATCTTCCTCTTCTCTCATACCTATTTTCTCCATAATTCTTCTTTATTTATCTAAAAAATTCTATATACATTTCTCCTATTACCTGAATTATGGTTTTTATTGAAAATTGGGGTTAGGAGTTTAAGATGAAAGTTGAAGAGAGAGAGGGTCAGGAAGATAATGAAATACTCACAATGAAAGGTGATTGAGAATCAAGAATAAGAACAAATCTGTGGTCATTGGGAGAGTGTGATGCTGTCAGTATTGAAACTGTCACAAGGAGCAAGTATAGGTTTCTTACCCCTGATTGATGTAGTTAGAGGGACACTAGCATAAAGAACTGTATGGAAATGGCATTTTCCTTTACTATAGTTATCTTCTTTGTGCTCTGACATACAGACTATAATATGCAGCCTAGCATTTCCATTTCATTCTGATGGATAATAATTATAGCACTTACAGCCTTATTGCTTTACAAAACCTCAGACCATATAGAACAAGTTCGATTCTGCATGTCAACCTTCAGAAGGATGTCCTCTAGAGGCTTATTAAGGGAGAAAGGGAATGGCACTTCCTCTGTAGAGGAACAAAGCAACCGGGTAAGTTATTTTGCTGCTAAAATTCCTTGAGTCTGTAAGGAACTCCAAGTATGCTTCCAGATGACAATGTCCCTTCTTCTCTTGTTTCAGCTCTTCCCTGCATCATTCATGAGCCATAAGGAAATTAAAAAGATCTTTATTTACTGTAAAGAACCATACCTATTGACTGTTGTTATTATTATCATGTTTTCAGTTTAACAATAGCCTTCTGGAGACAATGCCTTGACTTCTGTAGTCTCATTCAAAGAAGTGATTTTTATGGTGGGAATTTCAGTTCAAGCATGAGAGATGAGCAATCCCCAATCGGACTTCTGGGAGAGGATATAATTTAGGGCAAGTGGGACCCTCAAGTAACAGCAAATTATACCCTATGATTGAGGCAAGCCTCATCTGGAGACAATGTCACTCTGAAATTTCTTCAATTAGTTATTTAACTAAGGTCATTTCCTGTGAGCTTGTAAAGAAAGAGGACCTTGCACTTTTTCTATGGTGATACTAAGTATTCAGCTTTATGTAACAATCTTCAGAGCTTCAGAGCCCTTCTCTTAAATCTATGTCAGGGTTTGGCTATTTAAAGCTCAAGACGTATGCTGCTCCGAGACAGCGTGAAGAGCCCCACTCTAACATAGCTGTAAGTTATGCAAATTGTTTCTTCTCAGTTGCTGCAAGAAGCTTTGTTTTGTGATATTGGCCCAGAGCCAAACAGGTAGAGTGATATGAGTAGGCAGCCTTCTTACTACCTCCCAGTTTAAGGACTTTAGCCAGTTCTTGTTGGCTAGTGTGCAAATGGAGCAGAGGGGAAGACAGCATCATACTGGGCTGGGGCGCTAGACCAGGAGTCAGCAGATTTGAATTCTTGACCTGGTTCTACTTCCAAATTGCTTAATGTACTTATATAAAATGCTTACCTTCTTTCTGGGCCTCAGTTTTCTCAGCTTTAAAGTGGGACTTCTTTGCTGTTCCATAAATAAGATGTTCCATCTTCCAACTCTGGGTATTTTCATTGGCTCTTCCTGAGGAATGGAATGTTCTCCCTCCTCATCGCTGTCTTCTGGCTTCCTTCTCATCTTAGCTGAAACTCTACCTTCTAAAGGAAGCATTTCCAAATCCTTCTTAATTCTAGTACCCTTCCTCTGTTGGTTATTTCTAACTTAATCTGTATATAGCTTATTTCTATTTGTAATTGTAGCTATTTGAATGCTGCCTCCTCTATTAGATTGTGAGACCTTTCTCTGTATTCCCTGTACTTAGCACGGTGTCTGCCACAAAGTAGGCATTTAATAAAGGTTTATCGACTAAAAAGAGACAATATATTTGGAGCTAAAGGACCTTAAAGATCATCTAACCCCTTTCATTTTATAGATGAGAAAACCGTGGTCCAGAGAGGTTCACACAGATAGAAAGGGGAGAGCTGGGAGTTAAACTTGGACCTTTGATTCCAGATCCCACAATTGCTCAAATTTGTAGAGAACACCATTCCATTTACAAAATGTTTTCTTCATAATAATTGTCAATTAGGTAAAAATAGCAGCTCATAGTCATCTAATGTTTCCAAGTTTATTAAGTGTTCTCTCCACAATAGCCTTGTAAGATTTATAACAATATCTCCTATCTGTATAGTACTTTAAGATTTATGGGAGTATTATATACACATATACACATGCACATACACAGACACACACACACATATATATACATTTATACACAAACATGATGTGTGTGTGTGTGATCTCATTTGAGCCTTATGATGACTGAACTATTTTCTTATATATGAGGAAATTGAATTTGGGAGACTTTAAATCATTTGCCCTTGGTTCAACTAGTTAGTAAGTGATGTAGGCAAGATTAAAAAAAATAATAGTATTTTATTTTTCCAAATAGATATGCATATAGTTTTCAACATTCATTTTTGTAAGATTTTGTGTTCCAAATTTTTCTCTCTCTCCTCCTCCCTTCCCCTTCCCAAGACAGCAAGCAATCTGATAAAGGTTAAACATGTGTAATTCTTCTAAACAGTTTCTATATTTGTCATATTGCGCAAAAAAAAAAAAAATCAGATCAAAAAAGAAAAAAAAATACGAGAAAGAAAAAAAACCCCTACCAACCAACCAACAACAAAAAGGATGAAAATAGTATACTGTGATCCATATTCAGTCTCCATGGTTCTCTTTTTGAATGTGGGTGGAACTTTTTATCATAAGTCTATTGGAATTGGTTTGAATCACCTCATTGTTGAAAAAGAGCCAAGTCCATCGCAGTTGATCATCACATGATTTTGTTGTTATTGTGTACAATGTTCTCTTGCTTCTGCTCATTTCACTTAGTATCAGTTCATGTAGGTTTTCCCAGGCTTTTCTGAAATCAGCTTACTCATCGTTTTGTATAGAACAATAGTATTCTATTAGATACATATTTTATTCAGCCATTCCCCAACTGATGGGCATCCACTCAATTTCCAGTTTCTTACCACTATAAAAAGGGCTGCTATGAACATTTTTGCATTTATGAGTCCTTTCCCCTCTTTTATGATCTCTTTGGGATAGAGACCTAGTAGGACACTGCTGGATAGCCCCTTGGGCATAGTTCCAAATTGGTCTCAGAATTGTTGGATCACTTCACAACTCCACCAACAATGCATTAGTGTCCTGTTTTTTTTTTCCCACATTGCCTCCAACATTCATCATTATCTTTTCCTGTCTTCTTAGATTTAAACCCAGTGTTTCCTGACTCCAAATATATTACTATCCACAAACCATAGCTGGAAACTGAGGTTTGAAATGATAAACTTACTCACTGACATATAACTAGTAGGTGGCAAAAAGTAGAACTTGTGACTCAGAATTCAGCATCCCTTGCCATCTTGAAAATTCAATGATTTCCACACAATCATGAGATCAAAGATTCAGAGTTAGATGAGGCCTCAGAAGCTATCTAGTTGAAATACCTCATTTTATAAGTAAGAGAATTAAGGTCCAAGTGACTTGACTAAGCTCATAAAGGTAGTAAGCATTAGAAGGATATTACTTCCAGGCCAGAACTCTTTCAACTGTACCATGCTGATTTTTTAATATATATTCAAAAAGTAAATATACATGTGTGCATATATTAGTATGTTTATAGTTAGTATACCCATCTATGATTGGAAAATTCAAAGCTTTATGAACAAAATTCACCAGATTTACAAATAGTCACATAAATTCATATCTTCATTCACTCTTAGGAGTATCATTGTAGTTGATATATTTGCACAAATTTCTTTTGTGGAAAAAATGCAAGAAGCATGATATTATTGACTCTGAGCAATAGAAACACAAACATCTTAAAGCAGAAAATTTTTACTATTTTAGTATAAACAAGAGAATGATATTGAAAAGGAGTTAGTGAAGAATTAGAAGCTTTGATGGATATAGATACACAACTTGCAAATGTAAGGTTGAAAAACATATAAACCACTATATGAATATTAATAAGAATGCTTTGCAAAGTACTCTAAGTTCTCTGAAGAAAGATGCTTCATAAGCATAAACCTTTGCTCATTAATCCTAACAGCTTCCCCATAAGGAGAGAGGCAAAGGAGATAATCCTATTTTAAAGAGAAGGAAATGGAAAGAGGAAGAAGTTGTAGCTTCTCCCAAGCCACATAATGGCGATTGGCAGTTACAAATACAAACCAAAGTCACTGATTTGTAGACTGGTCTAATACACAAAGGTCTTTTCTTCTTTTGATATGTTTTTATTTCTCTCTTGTGTTTAGGTCACAAAAACTATCCCTCTGGCCCAAATTTCATTTCCTCCATGAAGCCTTCCTTGATACAGCTTCAGCCTTCACTGAGTCATCCCCTCTAAACTTCAATAATGTTTAAATGAATGAATATTTTGGCACACATGGGGCTTTTCTCTCTGTCTTTGACTTTTCCACTTCATTCCTCTCTGGTATGACTCTCCAGACTTATTTCTCCATCAAGCCATAGTAGCCTTCATAACCTGGAGCTTCATGCCATCCTTACAGCCCCTTTCTTTGTCTAGTTGTTTCCTTCTGAAACCTCCATTTTCCAAAATGTCCAGGGTAAGCAAATGCTTAATAAGTGCTTTTTAATCATCTGTCTTCAAAGACATGATAGAGGGTTGAACAGTTATCCTTTCCATATCACAACTTTCCCCATTATAATTTGGATATATTATGGATCAGAACAAGAAATCAAATGGGAATTTTGGGAAAGTTTTGAGGAATCCATAGAAGACACTTGAAAGCTAGTAGATGAAAAAGTTTGGAAACTCAGAAATCAATAAAATATGTGTATATAAAATATAATATATATTGTATAATATGGACATATTTTATCTTTTAGTATCATAATCATTCAGACTTCTTCTCTGGTATGAAGGGAGAGCTAAAAAATTTTATGTGGATTTTTCAGATCATGTGCCATGGCCCTAACCCACTTCATGTGGAAGGAATAACTATAGTTGGTCATAGAATGTTTCAGAAGAGTAAACTGGTAAACTAGGAAAAATGGAGAGATATATAAAACTTAGATGATTACAGTACAAGAGTTGGCCAGCCTGCAAGGATAATTTTTTTGGAGATTATGGGATGTAATTATTCTGACTTGCTGTCATGCTAACTTTTTCAATGAGGTGGACCAATTACTTTTGCTTGTGTGAAGGTCAAGGCCAAAGAAGATCAAGGAAAGCCAAAAAAGGCCTTGTAAATCTGAAGGTTAAGAAGGAAGGATTAAGATTAAATTTGGAAGAGACCTTAGATATTATCTAGTCAAATCTCACTCTATAGAGGAGAAAACAGAGACCAAGACTGAACTAATCAGAAAGTAAGGGGCTCTAAAGTAGTAAAATGCTAAGGCAAGATTGGAACCAAAGTTAACATAACAACATTTATGTCAATCTTACCATGTGTCAGGCATTTAATAATTATTATCTCATTTGATCCTCATAACAATTTACAATTAAAGTACTTATTGTTTTCATTCTGTAGATAAGGACACTGAAATAAACAGATATTAAATGACTTACTCGGGTCACACAGCTAGTAAGTGTCTGAGATTGAACTTGAACTCAGATCTTCATGTTTCTGTACCAGCTAGCTGTACCATCAACTATTTGATTACAGTAGACTAAAATATAGGGTTATAATTCTAATTATGAGGTTATAGAATGTTAGATCTGGAAATGATCCTAGAGATCATCTAGTCCAATCCCTTCTCACTTGTTAGTATTTTCTTCTTTTTCAATTACCTGAATAACCAATTTTTCCTACCTGTATTCCCTAAATAGATTGAAAAATTCCTCGAGGGCACTGAGAGCTTTGTTTTATTTTATCTTCAACAACTAGCTAGTAAATATTTAACAAAACTCTCAGGGAAAAAATTGGCAAAATACACTTTTGAATTTAATCTGTATTATTAACATTTTCTTCATCACTTTCTTCAGTTTGGATAATCAACAAAATAATAAATCAAGCTCTGATTTGTAGCATTTGCTGATATCTGAGATGTGTGTTCAAACCAATAATTTAATAATCAATTCCAGCACACCTTGTATTTAATATGTGCCAAATTGTTGGATTGAAACTTTATCCAAAGGGGGATGGTAACTTTCCCTACATCATAAGTGCCCAAGCTGGGACTCAAGCAATTCCTCCAGCTCTAAATCTAGGACACTTCCTAGATTTGCCCCCAGCATCAGGCAGGATGTCAGAATATATGTGTTTTAAACTAATCAGTAAACAGAGAGGAAATCACCTCCTTAGGGACTGAGAAAATTTTGCTGGTGGACAAAAGCAGCAACAATTTTAATGCCCTGCCAATCTTTCATGTTACAGGATCCTTTAGCAACAATTTTATTTCCCTCACAACCCTTTAAACATGGAGATTTTGAAGTCTAGTATGCCAGGTCATCTTAAAGAAGTAAATAGTAGAGAAGAATGACAAAATTTCATTTTCCTATAGAGATACAAAGCTGAGCTTGAAGAGGGCATGGATTAGAGATCCCACATAACAGATGAGGTGGGATGAGGTGCAAGGAAAGAGTTTCATCATGAGGCAGTGTTTATGGTTGACAGAAATCAAGTGGCTACCAACAACTAGGAACTGAGGAAGCTTATTTCTTAACAGGAGAAATTGGCAAAAGACTCTAAGCAGGCTTATGTAGTCTGTTTGAAAGACTATTGTATTGACGCTCTGGTAAGATAGCAGGAAAGTGTGGCAGCAGGCAACCAGATGTCTAGTCCTTCAGTCCTATTCATTCATTTCAGTCATTCAAATACAGATATTTACTGTTTACAAAACACTATTCTAGGCCTTTATGGAGGTTACAAAGACATGGAAGCAACAGTAGAGATCAAGGGCTAACAATCTATTTGGAGAGAGAGAAAAAAATACATGTGAAAAGCAAAATAGCTAAAAATAAAACCCTTCCTAAATCATTATGTAATTAGGTGTCAAACAAATGTTATCAACATTAAAGGCTGCAGGAATTTGAAGGGAGGCATTGTGAACTTGTATGGTCAGCAAACACTTCAGGGAATTGTAAGCCTTAAGGTTGGTCTGGAAGGATAGTGAGGTTTTTTCATATGCAGAGGTGGAAGTGATGTCCAAACAAGGAATGTATCATGAAAAAAGAAACATAGTGGACATGAACTAGAGCTTTAAAAAATTAAGGGGAAGATGAAGGGCACAGAGGGGAGTTAAACAATCACAATACCAACTTGGGTGAGACTGAAAATTCATAAAGAGGAGTATTAGAAATTTGGAAAGGTAGGTTGGTGCCAGATAGTAGATGGCCTTGCTAAAGAAATATATGGACTTTTTCCTGTAGGTATTGAAGAGCCCCTGAAGATTTTTGACTAGGGAATGATGTGATCAAAGTACAATTTTAGAAAGTTCACTCTGTGGTGATATGAAGTATGGATTATTATAGGCATGGGTCAGAAGCAGTGGGGGTACCTCTAATTGAGGTGCAACTTGTGGCTAAATGGATATGGGAGATAAAGGTGAAGAAGATAACCTTGAGATTTTTGATTGAGAAAATGAAGTTATCCTTAATAGTAATAAGGAATTTAGGAAAGATTAGGTAGGTTACTGGAGAGCAAAAGCTGTTTTGTTCTTCATTATCCACAGATTTAACCTAGTATCTGGTACTTAGTTGACTCTTTTAATTGATCAATCAATTGAAATGAGAAGTCATTTTGATGGAGAGGGACCATGTTGAGTTCATTCTTTTGACGTTATATATGTCCATGAACACTTTAGAAGTCTGGTGGTGATGTGAGGTTAGGACTCAGGAGAGATATAAATTTGGAATTATTAGAAAGAGATAGTAGTTGCAGTTGTGACAGCCAATGTGTTTCTTGAGACAGAAAATGTTTAGAGAAAACAAAGATAAGCTTCATAGCTCCCTTACATTGAATGTGCCGAAAAAGGAAATGAAAGAAAACAAATGCAGGAAAGACTTGGATAATCTTTTGTCAAAGAGGACAAGAGAAGATAGACATTCAAAAAGATGCTGGTTAACCAGATCAAATACTATGGAAAGAGCAAAAAGAATGAGGACCAACTGATTTTGGTCATTAGGTGGTGATCCATTTTAAGTTGCATGAGCTCAGGGATCCTGTTTTTTTTCATCACTTCATCTTCTTCAGCATCATATACAATGTTTTATCCTGAGTAGATACTAGACAAGGTTGGCTGAATGAAAGATAAATTTACTTTAAGTAATGAGAAAGAATGCTAAATTACAGGGAAATTAAAGAATGGATTGGGGTGGAAAATGGTAGATGTAAATGCTTATTTACACTTCTTTTAGGCAAGGCAACAATTAACCTCATATGATTTTGTTCTCTGAGGGGGAATGGACCTCCACTCAGTTTTTCTGGATTCAAATTGATTAGAACTCTTCTGACTTGTAGTGATTGACACTTCAATGGGCTTTGACAATTCACTTCCTCAATTGTTTTATGCTCTGGCTTTCCTGATTAGAATTAGATTTGAATTATGGAATATTATTGTTTGGTAAGAAATGACCAGCAGGATGATTTCAGAAAGGCCTGGAGAGACTTACACGAACTGATGCTGAGTGAAACGAGCAGGACCAGGAGATCATTATATACTTCAACAACAATACTATATGATGATCAATTCTGATGGACCTGGCCATCTTCAGCAATGAGATGAACCAAATCAGTTCCAATGGAGCAGTAAGGAACTGAACCAGCTACACCCAGCGAAAGAACTCTGAGAGATGACTAAGAACCATTACATTGAATTCCCAATCCCTATATTTTTGCCTGCCTGCATTTTGGATTTCCTTTACAGGCTAATTGTACAATATTTCAGAGTCTGATTCTTTTTGTACAGCAAAATAACAGTTTGATCATGTATACTTATTGTGTATTTAATTTATACTTTAACATATTTAACATCTACTGGTCATCCTGCCATCTAGGGGAAGGGGTGGGGGGGAAGGAGGGGAAAAAATTGGATCAAAAGGTTTGGCAATTGTCAATGCTGTAAAATTACTCATGCATATAACTTGTAAATAAAAAGTGATTAAAAAAAAGAATTAGATTTGAGTGAAGGATGCTTGTTTCTGAAAATCTTGATTTTTAGTATTTAAGTTTGGGGCCTACTGTTCAGTAGTGCCTCAGTGTTTATTAACTGACTGAAGTATCTACCACTGACCCCTCACATATTCAAGGGAAAAAAAGATTATGTGTATATATAACACCTATTATATTCCAGGCATTATGCTAAGTGTTTTACAATTATTATTTAATTTGATCCTCACATTAACAATATGAAGTAGGCACTATTATCATCATCACCAAATATCAGAATCTGAGGCAGAGATTAAATGATCTGTCCAGAGTCACAGAGCTAGTACATGTCTGAGGCCAAATTTGAATTTCTTGATTTTAGACCTGGTGCTCCATCCACTGTTTTACTTGTCTGAAAAATAAGAAAGAGAGATTAAAAAATAAAGGTTTTATAGAATACCAAGGGTATTTCTAGAAATAGTTCGTAATCTTCAGGGAAAATGAAAAGCAGGAGTGACAGAAAGATTGATTTGGCATGGATCAGCAGTACAGCACCAAGCTGAGAAAAGCCAAGAAAATTTTATTGTTGGTCTATCATCTCTTGTATAGGAGAGGGTCACCCCTCACATTGGCACTTTTATAGTCTTCACTGTTTTTCTTGGGAGATTTAACGCTTATTTATTCTTGTTCATAATGGATAAAATAGAGTATTTTTTCTTTCTTTCTTAGAGAATCAGCACTTTTGGGGGAAATATTACTTTTATCACTTGGTTTTAGCCTTCTTTTCTCAGCACCATTTTCTTGTGTCTTAGTTTCAATTTCTGCTACTGAATCAAAATTCAAAATTCTTTTTAATAATGGATTTTTTTTCTAAAGAAATTCTATTCCCTATTCATTTGCGTACATGTTCTGTTTCTCCTATGAGATGACAAGCTCCCTGAGGGAAGGAACTGTGTTTTCCATCTTTGAGCTTAACACAATATCTTGTGCATAGCAGACAGTATAATAAATGTGTTGAATTGAAGTGAATCATTGTTCCTCACTCAGGCAACACCAACCTTTTTTTCTGGGGCACTCCTCCAAGTTCTCCCTACCCCCATCTCTAAAGTATCTTCATATAACCCATTTCTTAGCACTGTGTGAGAATCAGCTGCTTTTACTCCTTCTATTTCTGTCAGGTGTGCCTTGTGGAGTCCAAGTAGTCAATCAAGGTAGGATGCACAACACTTCCTAGTCCTCAAATAACTTCTGTCTGAGAAGATTTTAGATTGACTAACTTTGTGAAAAAACAAAAACAACTCAAAAAATGTTTTTTGGCAGTCTTCAATAGGACAGATGGAAATATGCCTGGCAGAGCCTGATGTACTCGAATGAAGTTTCCATCATCTTTTGTCTAGTCACAGAAGGTACTGTGGAGCAGGGAAAGTAAAACAGAGTTTGATGTAGAATCATTTGGCTGGGTATCTGCAAGTCGGACATGTGCTTTTTTGGCATGGATGCTTGGGATCTTTTGTGGTGAATGGAAATTTTAGTGGGCATTTGAGTATAGAAACATGAGGCTGAAACAGTTGCCAGCAAAGCCAAGAAAAAAAATTAAAATAGGAAACTAAAATCCAGGACGTGAGTGGGTGCTTGTGTGCCTGTGTATTTGTGTTTGGGGGGAGGGAAGTGGAGAATGCAGGGAAGGGGTGTGGGTAGGCAAAAAGGAGGCATGGAGGGGCTGGAGAAATGTCTACCAACCAAACAATAGTGACTACTGGCCAATTTGCTATATGGCAGCTGAGTAAAAGGGGTTTGCAGTTTGTGTTTTTGATGCATGTTAATTAATTGAACTTATGCAGTCTTCCTGTGAAGTGACTCCTTTTTCATGTGAGGAAGCAACAGCAAGAAGAAATGATTTGCCTCCTCTTTAGGCTGAAGGACTGCTCCAACCATATTGCTGGCTTTTCTGGGGTTTGAAAAGATGACTTTAATTTCCAATCTTGGCTAGGTTTGTGTGGGGGCCACTCGCTTATTTCCAGGCTTCTTAAGTCCCTCCTTTAGTTCTGTTGTGTAGATAGTCACAGGGAGCTACTCATTATCGAGGCTAAGTAGGACTGTAATAAAATTACTGAAGTGTGGGGGTTTAAACTCACCTCCTAGTGACTTGAATTAACACCAGTCTTACTTAGTATAAACTTGGCATTACTGAGCACCACTTATGTGCTATGCAGGGCCTGGAGAAAGCTTGCTTGAAGATTGATTAATTTGATAATTGTTGGGAGAAGAAATTCTAGGCTATGCCAGGCCAGCAACTCTGTGTGATTTGTAGAAAAGAAGAATTAGTTCGTTTGTCTGTCTCTCTACCTACTTTCCTCCCTTCCTTCTTCCCTTCCTATCTATGCATGCTATGCTAATTATAAATAAGGAAAAATCATCCCTAAACACAACTGAACACTTGAGGTGCCCGTGTGTGTTGCTAGAAAAGAAAAGTAAACAGATTGTTATGGTAGAAACTGTCTGTGCTTTGGAAGACATTATCAAGCCATATGAATAACTGGGGACAATGTTGTGCCTTAATCAGAGGTGTTCAGAATCCCAGGCTCTTCAAATGAGAATGAGATTTTGAAACCTGAATGATAAAGTTTTTCCTGATATGTGTGTGTGTGTGTATGTGTATGTGTGTGTGTGTGTATGTGTGTGTGTATGTGTGTGTGTTTTGGGTGTGAGTGAGTGTAGGAAGCTCATGAAAAAAGTACCATGAGTAGATAAGAGGACCTCTTGTCCTCTTTGGATAGAGAGATGAAAACTTGGATCAGTGGGCAGTAGTTGAAACCAGTTGTATTAGTTACTTCTCCCCCCATTTGAAAATAATAAAAAAAAGATCAACAAAGTACTCTGCTAGTGAGATAGGGAACTTAATTAATTAGAGGAAAAGAGGATGTTACTGTGTTGGGAAATAGTCGATTTCAATGGAGAAGTTGTTGGAGTGTTTCAGAATGATTCAGAGGTAGTTAAATGTTGAGTGGTACTTTTTGTTTCTGGGTTTTTTTGTTGCTGCCCTTATGTGGTCTGTGTGTGTGATTCACTGGGGGATTTTTATTGTCTAAAAAAGTAATAGTCCATATATTTATCACCCCTATAGTTAAAGTTTAGAAGTTTGTCAATAATATTT
The DNA here is from genome assembly GCF_016432865.1 of Antechinus flavipes. Lineage (NCBI taxonomy): Eukaryota > Metazoa > Chordata > Mammalia > Dasyuromorphia > Dasyuridae > Antechinus > Antechinus flavipes. The sequence continues at coordinate 376,778,405 of NC_067400.1, read as the reverse complement.
TTTCTGAATGTTGAATAACTGAGTAGCCATATGTAATGGTCATTCTTTGAAGAAACTAGAGAAATCAGTTAATAGGATTTAGTGAATGTCTCCAGTGGGCAAAGCACGGATTTATGAAATGAGAAAAGAAAGTGAAAATATTTATTTCTACATTTTTGGGGGGAGGAGAAAAGGGAGAGAGAGAGAGAGAGAGAGAGAGAGAGAGGAGAGAGAGAGAGAGAGAGAGAGAGAGAGAGAGAGAGAGAGAGAGAAAGAGAGAGAAAGAGAGAGAAAGAGAGAGAGAGAGAGCTGCATATTAGAAGACCATTTTGTTGATAGGATAGAAGGATGGATTGGAGTAGGTATTGAGGCAAGAACATAAATTTGGAGGTTATTCCATTAATCAAGGTGAGAAATGAAAAGGTCTTGAACTGTGGCAGAGACTATGCGTGGTGAGAAGGTGATGCAACTGAGAGATTTTGTGAAGAAAAAAGTGACAAATGTTGGCAAATAGCTCTCAAATAATTTGGTTATGAGATGATTGAGAATGAGGATGGAGAGTCAAGTATGAGATGGAGTTTACTAACATGGCTGACTGAAAGAGTTGTGGTACCCCACCAACAGAAAAAGGAAGTTTGGAAAATGGGTATATTTGGGGGGAAGGAAGGAGTTCTGTTTTATACATATTGAATTTAAGATACAGGACATCCAGTTCTAATTATCACTAGGCAATTAATGATGTGGGACTAGAGGTCAGGCTAGAATTCAAAATATAGATCTGGGAATCATTTGCATAAGTATAATCATTAAAGACCATGTGAAAAAGTAAAGAAATACAAGATAAGAATTTCCATAATCTTGGAGAACCCTCACTATTAATGGGCATCAAGGAAAAATACAAAGGAGAGTGGGTAGCCAGTTGAGAAGAGCTGAGAAAGAACAAGGTCACAAACACTCCTAGGGGACAGAATACAGAAAGAGAAGATGGACAATAATATCAGATGCCTCAGAGAGGTTAAAAAAAAAAAGAATGAAGACTGAGAAAAGGTCATTAGATTTGGCAATTAAGAGACCATCTGTAACTTTGGAGAAGATAGTTGCATTGAATGATGAGATTTCAGGGGGCTAGGAAAAGAATGAGAAGAGAGCAAGTGAAGAGGTTTATCTGAGAAAGGAAGAATAGATGTAGTATTACTGTAGAATCTGGTAGAGCTTTTTATTTTTTATTTATTTTTTGGTAGCAGAGAAGGGGCCCGTATATAACAAATGGACACAATTTGTTTGTCCTGTAACTCTGGAAGGAGTATATATAGTCAACCAACATAATTTACTTGTCATAACTCTGGGCCCTGTTCATGATCTGTTATATTGCATGCACTTATTCAAGATAGATTTACTGATAAACTCAAATAATTGGTTAAATCCATTAGTACATAGGCCTAAGTTTGTATAATTATTTGGGCAATTGCATTCAAATTTTTTTATTGTCCTTATGATTAATTTGATATCTTTTGAGTGACTATAGATCTCATTGAAAAAGTCCTATAATATTTTGGACTTGATATAATCGGCACAGGGTCATCTCTGGCTACCTGGAGATCTTCATTAATAGAGAATCCCCTAGTTAGATTTTATATAGGAAATCTTCCACAATAGTAATAAACAGGTTTGCTGACCATATTTTCCTCTGTATATGGCTTGATTAATATTGATACTCAGTGGATCAAAGTTCTCTGTATTCATACATGGTATGAACTATTGTGCACTCATAGTATGTATGTGATACACTTTGAGGAGAGTCTTTATGTTTACATTTTGTTCTACAGAGACAAATGCCTTTTTTAAAAATTAAACAATAAACACATGAAATTCTTCTCTCTACCTCTCAGTAGTGTTACTGGAAGATATAGTTAATGCTGAAAATTATCTTTAAAACTCTGCTTTTTGTTCCTTTCTTATACTGAAGGAGTCCTTCATAGACCTTTTTTCTTTTTTAAAAATTAATTTTATTTAAAGAAACAGAACAAGGAAAAAGAAAAACAGGAAAGGAATACAAAACAAAAGAAAAGAAAACAAAAAAGAACATTGTCATGTGCCCAACCAGAACATCCTGGAGGATTCAAAATATAATAACAAATATCAATTCAAGAGTGTGTATGTGTGTATGTGTGTGTGTGTGTGTATGTATGTATGTAGAAGTAGAAAAAAATTATATTCACAAGTGTCCATCTTTTTTAAACTTCCTTGTAAATTGTTCTTTTGTTTTCTGTTTCATACTTTTTTTTTTACTTCATTCTTTTTCCCCTTTCCATTCCCCCACTCCCAAGCAGGCTGTGGTTAAGGAAAGATATATATATATGTAGATACACACACACGTACACATATTCCCACACATAGCATTCCTATCTCTGCTGACACGTCACCTTAGTCCTGCTCCTAATTTGCTAATATTTAACCTCTTTTCCACCTATGGATCCTCCCTTGTCTTCTCTCACCCTTTGCTTCCCTGTTTACTTATCTCTCTCTCTTTATTTCTTTATAGATTTGGAAGGTACTATACCTTTCATAGTATGTATATAGTGTTGCTTATTTAGCCCATTCCCAATGTGAGTTTTCAAAACTATGAGCAGTCCCCCCTCGAATGCCTCTGTGTCTATTCTTCCTCTGCACCTCATTTGTATGATATAATTACTCTGCCCCAATCTTTCTTTTGAGCTGCCCTATTGTTGATGTCAATCTTAAACATATGTTATACATTTTCCATGTTAAAAAACTATAAAGTTTGTCCATGTTGAGTTCCTTGAAATTAATCTTTGATATTGTCTTTTCTATGTTAAATATATTAAGTTTGGGTTTGTTTGATAGAAAGTCTAGAAAATCTGCAAGTTTGTTGAATGTCCATTCTTTCTCATTCAGTATTATAAATAATTTTGCTGGATATGATATTTTGGGCCACAGGCCCAGTGCTTTTGATTATTGGTAAATATGATTCCAGGACCTGTGGTCTTTTATGTGGCTGCTGATAAATTACTATCCCAATTGTAGTTTTCTTTTTCTTTTTTTTTTTTTTCTTGTTTTCTTGTAAAATTTTCTCTTTGATCTGGGGTTTTTGAAATTTGGCATTATTATCCTATGTGTTTTTCACAAAAGATCTAACATTGTGATCAGTAGATTTTTTTCTATTTCTACTTTCCCTTCATGTTCTATCATTCCAGGACAATTTTCTTGGATTAATTCTTGCATTATTGTGTCAAGGTCCATTTTTTTTATCACAACTTTCAGGCAGTCCAATTATTTTTATATTTTCTCTTCTTGATTTGTTATCCAGATCTGTTGTTTTTCTTATAAGACATTTCATATTATGTTGTACTTTTCATTTTTTATAACCTATTTTGTAATTTCTTGATTTCTCATAGCTTCACTGGCTTCCTCTTGCCCAATTCTAATTTTCAAAGAGTTATTTTCATCTTTGAGACTCTGTATCTCCTTTTCTAGTTGACTAACTTTTTTTCATAATCTTCTTATTTTTCTTGCATGGCTTTTATTTTTATTTTTGTCTCTCATTTGATTTTAAATTCTTATTTGAGTTCTATAAATTATCTCTTGCCAGGGAACCATTTTATATTACTCTTTGGCTTAGAAGTTTTTTTTTTCCTTTCTTTTTTTTTTTTTAAACTTCTTTGTCCTCTTCTGAAGATAAATTTCAATCTTCCCTGTTCCCATAGTATATTTCTATGGTGGGGTTCTTTCTTTTTTGCCAGTTCATTTTAAAAAAATATAGCAGTATTAGTGGTGTATAGGAAAGCAAAAGTCATTATAACTTCAGTATATTTACTAATGAACTGATCACTTATCAAATTAGTCCTCATTCAAACCTCCTTACTACTTACTATTAACATTTATTTCTGCCTATTGATATTGTTGTCAGTCTCATTGTTATTAGTTATTTCAAGAGAGAAAATAATGTACATATTAATTTGGGAAACCTGATGAGACTTTGAATTTTTTTTAGTTTATAAAATTGACTTGGGTTATAGTTTCCCTATAAATGTCATATATGAAAGGAATAATGTTATTAGTATTTATCATACAATTTTGTTGAAAAATTATGTTCCCACAAACCAATACTCAAATAATTGATTCATTCTAAGAATTAGCTCATTGTATTTATGATCTAAATTTTATTAAACATAATATAGTACAAATTTATTTTCATAATTTTAAATTTGAATTTCTAAGATAAAGACCCAACTAAATCCTTTGTCCTCTCCCCTCACTATTCATCTGAAACATTAGTCTCTATTTTAATTGGAATCACTTTAAATAGTCCCTTTTGGGGTGCCTGTCAGGTTCTGATAAACAGAACCTCATATATATTATCCTTTTCAGTGCTTTTCAGTTGTTTTTCAGTTGTGTCCAATTCTTTGTGATCCCATTTGGGTTTTTCTTGGCAGAGATACTGGATTGATTTGCCATTTCTTTCTCCAGTTTATTTTACAAATGAGGAAATTGATGCAAACAGAATTAAGTGAGTTATCTAGGGTTCATATATCTGACAATTGTCTGAAACCAGATTTAAACTCATGAAGAGTAGTCACCCTGATTTCAGGCATGATATTCTAACTATTACACTACTTAGCTGTGCCATTTCCATGTTTAGAATCATCAAATCATAGATTATGTGAGAAGGATCCTTTGAAGTCACCAAGTCCTCCTTTCACTTTATCTGAGAAAGGATATGATATGTGGAGTGGTAGAAAGATCCCTGGATTTGGAATTAGCCTGGCTTTTGGGCTGAATTATTAAAATGATTCCCTGCCTGTAAACTAATTTTTTCAGGCTGTTGGCCTTTTCTCATCTGTTGGGCTATGCTCAGCTGGACACAGAACTAGCACATGTTCCAGCAGTCAGAATGAAATAATTTAATAAGCTCTTCTTCTTTCACATGTCTTTAGAATTGCTTCATGGTACTATATGGGTGATTTCTAAGAATACTAGCTTTTGCCCCATACTTCTGTTCTCTCATTTGACTTAGTGAGCCTGGGAACAGGGGAAGATAAGGACCCACGTTGTTGTGATTTCACCTTTTATGAGCCAGTGATACTTTTGGAGGTAAAAGGATTGTTTTGGAGCCTTACCTGGAGATCCATATAAGATTATGCTATAAATAATAAGTAAGATTTGGAAATACATGTCAGAAAATAGATCTCATTAACAGATTATCCATGGACATATGAGTAAAACTAGGATTTGGGGTTTGAGAATCAAGAGGCTAATAGAATCAGAGCTGTGCTAAAGATGTGTTTAGCTCCAGTCATTAATTTTTAAAAAAGTCTCCTACATTTGAATATTCATCTTGACTTTTTATAAGTGATCATAAAAATCATCATTATTATTAGCAGCACCATCATAATAGTAGTTGGAACACTCTAGTAACCATAGCTAAATTAGTCTAAGGACTGTATGTATGACATTTAAACTCATTCTGAGCCTCCCATACATACAAGAATTTTTAGCCAATGCAAAGTATTATAATGTCAACATAGTGTACAAATAAAATTAAAGAACATTTTAGCAAGTTAGGTATGAGGGCTTATTATTTAGGAGCAAGAGAGTAGCATCTTGGGCTGATCATAGTGTTAGAACTAATCTAACTAGTTTACTTCAACACTGAAAATGGTTTTTAAGCCACAAATGATCTGAACACACTTTGGAATTAAAAAATGCAAGGTTTCAGGGGCAGTTAGGTGATGCAGTGGATAGAACGCCAGCCCTGAAGTCAGGAGGATCCAAGTTCAAATCTGGTCTCAGACACTTACCATTTCCTAGCTGCATGATCCTGGGCAAGCCACTTAATCCCAATTGCATAAATAAAAAATTAAAAAAAAAATGCAAGGTTTCCATTTCCTTACATCACATTGTTTGTATTTACCTGAATTTGCCTATTATGAATAGAGGTATGAAATTGTTTATAACTTATATTTTACATAATGCCTTTAAGTTTTGTAAGACAGTTTACAAATTTATCTTGTTTTCTCATCACAACAGTCCTGGGAAGTAAGTACTTCTATATTCCTCCTTTGCAAAATGAGGAAACTCAGGCAGATAGGGATTAAGTGACTTGCCCAGAGTCACACAGCTGATATATGAAGTTAAATTTGAACTTCTGTCTTCTTGATCCTAGCTATAGCACTCTATCCATTGTACCACCTAGCTATTTATATTTGCTATTTCTCCTGCCCCACGTACCAGTCACTTTTTTTTTTTTTTAGTGTCTCATAGCTTGGCTTCTGAACCCATCACTCAACAGAAACTGCTTTTTCTAAGGTTCTCTCTATATTGTTATATCAATTGCCCTCAGTCCTAATCTTTCTTATTTCCCCATGTGCTTTTGACATATGTTGGCCAACTCTTTTTTGGTGGAAACTGTTTTTCTTGCTTTTTTGTAGCACTTATCTCTATGGGTTTCTCTGATTTCTGTCTTTGCTCCATCTCAGTCTTCTTTGATGGTTCATGCATAATCAATATCCTGATCTCTAAGTGTGAATGGCCTCCAAGGCTTTGAGTTTATTCCTTCTTTATAACTTCTCTATTAGTGATCTAATCAGCTTTATTAATTTCTTATCATCTCTATGAATATAACTTTCGTATTTACAAAAAGAGAGCTTAGTTCTCTTCTCTTTCCTAATCTTGGTACTATACTAGCAACTGTTTTTAACCATCTCTGCCTGAATATTCTATTATTATTGAAAATTCCACATATCTATAGTTGTTCTCATTTCCATTCTTTCTCCTCTTAATTTATCTGGTACATCATCTTTCTATACTTCCAGATCTGTAGCCTCAGAGTTATTCTTAGCTATTTATTTACCCCTACTTGCCATGTCCAATAAATTTCCAAGTCTTATCAGTTTTATATCCATGAATTTCTTGAATCTACACCCATATTGCCACCCATCTAGCCATAAACCTTGCTTAGGCTCTCATCACCCTTTGCTTAGACTACTGGAATAGCTTCCTAACTTGCTTTTAGTGTCTTCCTTATATCAATCCATCTTCACATGTCTGTCAAAGTAACCTTAAGATAGAACAGGTCTGATCATACCATTGCCATGTGGATGAATCTTATTTTTTTTTTTTACTCTTTATTACTTCTAGGATAAAAACCTTAATACTCTGTTTAACATTTAGAGGTCTTCACATTCTAGCTTACCTTTCCAGATGTAGTTCATGTTATTCCTCTTCATGTAACCTCCATTCTATTCAAAATGGGCTTGTTCTCTGTACATGTCACTTTATCCCTGGCCTCTCTGTCATTGTTCAGGCTGTCCTCCATCCTTAGAATGAGTTTTCATTTCATCTCTAATAAAAAAGAGCTTTCTTCAAGACTCGGCTCAAACTGAAAATGTTAATGCTTCTCCTGTCCTAAAAATTAGTTTTTTTTTTTTTTGTAGATTCTTTGCATTTACTCATCTGTGTAGAAGTATCCCTCTAGGACAAAGTAAACTCCTTGAGGGCAGGGGCTATTTTGTTTTTATCTTTGTATCTCCAATGCTTAGCACATAGTATGCCCTTAAAAGTACTAGTTGGTTGATGGATTCACTACTGTCTTTATATACTGTATCCTTTTAGTGGAATATAAGTGGAATGGATTGTGAATGGAATGAGTGGAAGAACTGTTTCATTTCTTTGTATATCAAGTGTCTGGTAAAATACTTGTATCTACTAAATGCTTATTAAATGAATACCTGAATATAATTTGCCCTATGCTCATATTTTCCCCTCATATAGGAATCTCCTAAGTTGGAGTTGGGAAATTGTTTCATTAAGACTATAGGTACTTTGTTCTATTTCATGATTTTCAAGTCTCATAACTGTCACCCAACACTTAAAGTTTTACTTCAGTGACCCATTGTGACATGGAAGGGGCCACTAGAATAAAGGATCTGGAAGGTTTACTATGCTGGAAAAATTTCTGAAGCAGGATAATGGAAGACTATTTCTATTGTCTAATTATGGGAAAGAAAGTTGATCTCTAGGTTTTGAATTTTTTCGGGAGGGACCTGATAGCCTTTGAAATAGACAAAAAAATGAAGAGCAGGATCTATCTCTCTGCTTCCTAAGTAATGGTGGTGGCAATATTAAAAAAGGGAAAAGATACCGATCATATAGTTCTTAGAATAAATCATTAACAAGTCCCATCTAGAAATTGCCCTAGAAGTGTGACCATAAGGCTAACCAAATCAAAATCCTAACCTTTCTTTAAAACCCGTCCTTGCTGCCTGGTGATCTTGGGTATTACCCTTCAGAAACTGTGTGACCTGGCTTTTGTAGAAGGAAACCTGTCCACTTAAATATCATAGATGTTCAGTGATACTGCAGATGAAAATTTATTATAGCCTTAGTGTTGGAAGGGAACTTGGAGGCCATTTAATATACTCTCTTCATTTACAGATGAGGAAAAAGGTCTCAGACAGGTTAAGTGTCTTTACAAGTAGTGAATAACAGCTTGGGAATTTGAAACCCAAATCCTCTGTCTCCTACAGTCTTTTCACACCACTAGCTTGTAGACAGCAGATGATTGAATAAGAGGAGTGATAGTGCTTCTATTTTGCCAGTTGGCCAAAAGGTAATTGGTGGTTTGGGCCAGAGGACTCAGTGGTCCTGGTGATAACTAAGCCAGCAGTTCAGGTGAGTAGTGACTAGAATTAAATTTTAATTAGCAGAAGACCAGTAGGTTGGTAATGGACTGGTCACAGAAAATGAATATGGTTAGTAATTGAGGGGCTAGATGGCCAGCTTACTCTTCCCCATTTTTGACAGCTTATTTGCATGATAAAGAACAAAACCTGAGCTGCTTGCGCTTATGTTTTTAGCTGAAAGCATGGAAAAGGTTCCAACTAGAAGGAAAAATATGTGGCCATCATATGAGGCCAATGAATGCATTAGTGTATATGATATTTCAAAAATGTTTCTTGTCGTCATGAGGGAATGGATTCCTGGGAGCTAGACAGGAGACCTATTTTCTTTCTCAACTGCCGTGAGAGAAGTTGACATTTTCTTTACTGTGGCAACATCTCATATTGAACAAAACCCAAGCTTTAAATAGCTTAAGAGAAGATATGGCTTGAGATTAAAAGGCTGTACTTCGCATGTACTTATACATGCTCAAACTCATGCTTAGCTGACAGTGACTGCAGGTTTTTTTTTCCTCCTCTCTCTGCTTTTGGAAGCTGTGTTATTTGTTGCTATGATATAGTTTCTGGGAATTTTACTGAACACAGTATACCATGGCAAGTGATGAACAAGATAGTAATTGGTGCCTGACAGATCAGGTGTGCATTACCTAATTTCCATCTGGGCCTCCCACCAACTGATATTCAAAGGTGCCTTCAGTAAAGCTGTATCCTTTTTTGCCTGCCCCAGCCAAGGGAGTTGCAAAGCATGGGTGTTTAAATTACAGTGATTTATAGAAGAGTACCACTTGAGATTGCTATCTGCTGGTAGTCATTTGTGTTCCAAGAAGAAAGGTGCATTTTGATTGTTCCACTTTTCTCCAAAACGTAGCCTTCACAATCTTCTCCTTAAAATTGTCCCACTGGAAATTGTTCTTCCTTTTGCTGGACTTAATAACTAGAAGAACTTGGAGGTAGTTGGGAGGGGTTGAATGGAAGTAGATTTTCTTTTCTTTTCTTTTCTTTTCTTTTCATTTTTTGGAATATCAGTAATATTTCTATTAAGAAAAGATTTGGTTATAAAATTCTTGATAGTTAATGTCAAGCATTTATTAATGACTATTATGTACTAGGTACTATGTTAAGTTCTGAGAATTCAAAGAAAGGCAAAAAAGACCTCAAATTTCCACTTAAAAATTCTAAAGACCTTAACATAAACCATTACAGACCTTGAAAAACAAACAACCTTTTAAGTCATGTTACATAGAGTTACTTGAGACCTTACACAACATGTGAAGCAGAAAGATTGAGTTGTTGAGGAAAAAAAAAAGCCCTGGTCTTTCTGGGATTTGGTAGCTCATTTGTTTCAGTTTCAGTTGTGCAACACAGCAGCTATGTGGCAGAAAAACCAAAAATGGCCCCTGCATATGGCTAACTTTGCTCCCAACACTATTTGTCCTAATCCAATAGAATATAACAAGAACAAAAAAAAAAAAAAAAAAAAAAAAAAAGGAAAAAAGAAAGAAAGAAAAATCTAACACTGTAGAACCTTGGATTTCATTTCTTAGAATCTTTTCTCCTTCTTCTTTTTTAGTTGTCTGATGCCCTCCTGATCCTCTTCATTCCTTCTCTTATTCTTCTAAGTGTTGAATACCAATAATTTATATACTATAGTATGAAAGAGTTTCAATTAGTGTATTGCTTCAATGAGGTATTGGAATGTTAAGCCTTTTATATTCAATTATGGATCCTACTTTAATTCTACAATAAGGTGCTGAGGTGAATGGGAGTGAGAAGACAAATAGAAACAAATACCTTGACCTCAAAGAGTTTGTGCTCTAATGAGGAACTTATTACATTTCCTATAAAGGGAATTTCTAGCACTAGTAAGCAGAGGGAGAAGTGTGTGTGTGTGTGTGTGTGTGTGTGTGTGTGTGTGTGTGTGTGAGAGAGAGAGAGAGAGACAGAGACAGAGAGATAGACACAGACACAGACACAGACAGACAGACAATGGTGGTTAGGGCTATGGGATGGCTATTGGAAGTAAAGATTGACTTTAAATTAGAAATAAAGCTGCCTAATTACTTTAGAATGGCTTGATCAGAGACTGTGAGAAGACACTGTCCATTGATCTCTGTTCCTGAGTCAGCTGCCTGATCCCCCAGGGAAGCAGGAAATGAAATGCAAGCTTGTTATAATATAGCTATAATATTTTTTCTAAGGGAGCAACTTTGGGAAAAGAGTATTTATTCCCTGCCATAGCCTTGCCTAAAACCTGAAGTCTCAGAAGCAGAATCTTTTTCTCTCCCATCTTCTCTTTATTGCAGAATAGGAAATCTCTCCCCTA